>NC_081327.1:3333333-3636363 GCF_026419965.1 Kogia breviceps
TGTATGTGCTTCTAGGACTTTTCTGTCTGAGGAGGTGATTGTCTGTCTCGCTTCGGTTGGCACGTTGCCGGTGTGGTGACGCTTTTTGGTTATTGTGCTTTTATGACTTAGCATTTTAGCACGAGCATTTTTATATTAAATATAACAATTGTGAGCTCTTATCATATGTTGTGATTTGAAACATTTTTCACAATAAATCCTCTAATTGGGTGTAATTCCCCCCCCTACGTACTGACTTAACAGTGTTTTTCATCTTGTGAACCTTCCGCCCTGTTGCCCATTTAATGCCAGAGGATGTAAGGATTTTTGTTTATTTATTTGCTTTTTGTTCCATTGAGGAAGTGTCAGTGATTGAGAGCACAGGTTCTTGAGTTCAACTCCTGGAGATAATCTTGGCTTCAGCTTGAGCAGATGGGAGTACTTGAGCCTTTGTTTCCCTGTGCCCGTGATCCTAAAACTAGCATTTATCTTAGTCACCTGGAAGCTTTGTTAAAACACGGTTTTCAGGGCCCATCTCCAGAGTTTTGGATTTTGTAGGGCTGGGGATAGGGCTTAAGAATCTGCATTTTCATGAGTTTCCAGATGATGCCGTGGTCTGCGGACCGTACTTTGAGAACCAATTCCCTAAGCCTCAGATTCGTCGTAAGAAGCATCGATAATAGAATTTACCCAATAAGATGGTTGCAAGAAAAAAATATGATCCGTAGAAGAGCTTATAATAGTTCCTGTACATGGTGAATACTCAGATGCCGAGTATCACAGTGACTCCTTAGAAAGACGTGTTAGACCTGAACGGTCTCCGAGGGATCCCAGCTCGCCCAAGAACCGCCAAGAGTCGAGAATCGCTGCAACACGCAAGAGGTTTATTAGGAGCCGGTGCACCGGGGTTCCTTGGTCCTCACGCAGGAGGCCGAAGAGGAACCCCCCCCAAGCGGAATCACGTACATTTTATAGCTTTCATTTTTCATTATGCAAAGTGTGGATATATCAAGGGTTTTTTTTCTCATTGGTTTGTTTGTTCCTGGACCGGAGTGGGGACTTGGCTCTACTTCCTTGATTGGTTGGCTGTCGGATGCCTACTTTACATTTACCGGAGTGGGGTCTTGGCTCTAGTTCCTTGATTGGTTAGCTGTCGGATGCCTACTTTACATTTTCGTGTTTTTGTGGTGGGGGGTTGAGTCACATGAGTTATGGTTGGCTAGGGCGACCTTTAAACTCTGGCTTAATCATTCTTATCACCCGCCATACTTGTTTGCTCGAGGTCTTATCCCCCGCCATACCTGTTTGCTCGGAACGGTTTCTGCCCAGGGGGGGGACATTCCAGTATCTTATTGCCAGCCGAAAAAGCTCAAAGCTCAAAAGTATCGATAGGGAAGTAGGGGTGTAAGTATAGTTAAGGCCCTACAGACGGGGATTACAGAAAATGTAAAGGACAGTATCCAGATAAAGGGGGTATGTTTATAAAGTGAACATCTTATGCAGTCATGTTTTGTCTTTTATTATGTCACTTCTAAGTTAAAAAGCTATGCTAACTCCCTCTTGATTTTTTGAAACTTTTTTCGTGTGTGCATTTGTCTTTATATGTATAAATAAAATCTCTAGTTGTACATATTTACTATCATACTTAATTAGCTAATCATACTTGATTAGCGATTACATCAGTGTATGTTCATATAGTCAGAGTCCCATGTAATCGCGAACCAGATCAATAGACAACTTTTCCAGTGGATGTTCACTCTTCTCTCTGAGCTGTCTGCGAAAGGCAACCGCTATTCTGACTACTACCACCATAGGTTTGCTTGTTTTGAACTTCATACACATTGAATCAACTCAATTAGAGTTCTTGTACGGTTTCTTTTACAACTACAGTTTGGGGACATGAAGAATAAAGGTTCTGTGAACAGATGTGCGTGCATCTTTTGCAGACCGAAGCACTGATTGTTGTGGGGTTTCTAATCGGAGGTAAAATTGCTGTGTCATAGAGCACATGTGCTTAGTTTAAAGCTGTAGCGAAAACCACCGGCAAGTTTTTGGCAGTGGTGTTTTCTCAGTTTAAATTTATCTACTTATTTATTTTTGGCTGCGTCGGGTCTTCGTTGCTGCGCGCGGGCTTTCTCTAGTTGCGGCGAGCGGGGTACACTCTTCGTTGCGGTGCGCGGGCTTCTCATTGTGGTGGCTTCTCTTGTTGCAGAGCTCGGGCTCTAGAGCGCAGGCTCAGTAGTTGTGGCTCGCGGGCTGTAGAGCGCAGGCTCCGGACGCGCAGGCGCAGCGGCCACGGCTCACCGGCGCAGCCAATCCGCGGCACGTGGGATCCTCCCGGACCGGGGCACGAACCCGCGTTCCCTGCATCGGCAGGCGGACTCTCAACCACTGCACCACCAGCTAAGCCCTTATCTTGTTTTAATACGTCAGGGAGGAAGAAATGTTCCTCTACCCTTCTAGGTTCTTCTGGCTGGCCTAAGAATTGACGTGAGACTGATTAACAAGAAAAAAATCTGACAGTTGTTTCATGCCGTACGTATAAATGGGAGAGAGTCAGGGAGACAGCCTAACTGGCCAAAATGGCCAAAACCCTTACCTTAAGTACCATCTTCAGCTAAAGACTGCCGACTGAAAAAATATTTTCCGGGCTTCCCTGGTGGCGCAGTGGTGGAGAGTCCGCCTGCCGATGCGGGGGACACGGGTTCGTGCTCCGGTTCCGGGAAGATCCCACATCCGGGAACCCGTGAGCCGTGGCCGCTGCGCCTGCGCGTCCGGAGCCTGTGCTCCGCAACGGGAGAGGCTGCAACGGTGAGAGTCCCGCGTACCGCTAAAAAACAAACAGAAAACCCCCAAATATTTTCACCACCTAAAAGTTGAGAGTTCTGTTATACTTGGGGGACATGCTGAGCACTTCAAGCCTGGGAGTCAGGGTCTCAAGTAACCCTGAGAGAACTGCTCTGAGGTGAGGGGGGAGCTAGGATATACAGGAGTTTTGCAACAAAGGGCAGGTGGTAGGAGCAAAAGGGTACCGTTAATGAAAGACAACCAGATATCTCGAGTTAAGGCACTTAGCGCTTTTCTGTGTAGGGGAAGATGCAAGAGTCCGGGCTCACTGAAACCATGCCTTGGAGAGGCAGCTCGGCTACCTGGGGTCAGTATTCTGCGCTTCCTCATCCTGAGTTCCCCCGGGGCTCACCGTGGGGCGTGGCTGCAGTGGGTGTTCTTTGTTTTCCTTCCTGAGTTCCCCCGGGGCTCACCAGCTCACTGGTGGCTATAATCGCTGTTGACTGGGACATCCTTTGTTTACGGATGTGGCAGGAAATATTCCATTTCTCAAGACAAAAGAGGATGTTGTGGGTAGCTGTTTGGGACTTCAAAGGGGAGAAAGGCAATTCACATGAAGACGGAAAAGCAAATGTTGGGTAAACAAGCGTTTGTTGGGCCAGGCAGGAACATAGAGTGGACTCTGATCTCCAGGCTCTGCTGAGTTTCCCCTGTCACACTTAGGTCATGTTCTTTGCATATACCTCTGGTGGTAGCTCTATTCCAAGAAGAGACCCTCTGTCTAAAATTTTTTAGGAAGTTAGGGGGGAAAGTCAAAGTTTCTTCCCGAGTCTTTTGAGCCTCCATTGTTTTCAGCTCAAGATAATGCACTTGATCAAGAGACGTTTTGGGGTACCAAGTTTTGCTCCCCTACAACGGAAGCTGTAGAACAATTTGGAAAGAACTGATACTATAATACAGAGCTTTCCAACTCATGAATGTTATTTCTCCATTTACTGCTGATTTCTTTTTTCTTTTTTTTTTTTTTGGTGCGCCACACGGCGCAGCTTGTGGGATCTTAGTTCCCTGACCAGGGATTGAACACAGGCCCTTGGCAGTGAAAACACGGAGTCCTAACCCCACCGTTGTTTTTACAGACTTGTGGCTCTCAAGGGAGAGATCGGACGCATGATCCTAGACTTATTCTTAGGTTTTGGTGTATATGTATGTAACTCTTCCCCCAGCATATAGACCCGATCAATGCAATCACTTCTAATAGCGTGTGTATTCTTCGGGTTTACTTCTGACATCACAGTTTAAGATGCGTGAGCCGAGAAGGCAATACAGACTTAATAGTAGAATCTCTATGAAACTCATATGTTATGCTAAGTGAAGGAAGCCAGACACAAAAGGCCACATTTTATAATTCCATGTACGTGAAATATACCAGATAGATAAATCCACCAAGACAGAATGCAGGTTATTGATGGCCAGGGACTGGGGAAGGGGGAAATGGGGGATAAATGCTTGATGCATATGGGATATCCGGGGCGATGAAAATCTTCCAACTAAATAGTGGTGATGGGGTTGCATAGCTCTGAAAATGTTTTCAATGCCACTGAATCGTACACATTAAAGTGTTTAAAAATGTTGTGTATTTTACCATAATAAAAGCAAAGTAGACTCAAGAATACTGAAAGTTCTCTTTATCTACAATAATGTCTAATCTAGGAAGCAGAAATGGCCCTGTGGGTCGAGCTTTCATCCACGTGGGTTTAATGAAGTGTTCACAGTACAAAGAACAGATAGTTCAAAGCTGGTGCAGCCGAATCTGGCCTCTACCCCCATACCGAATTAAATCGCGGAGACAGAGTTTTGGGTGAAGTAGAAAAGAATAGCTTTATTGCTTTGCCAGGCAAAGGGGGCCACAGCGGGGACATGCCCTCAAAACTGTGTGTCCTGACCTGGGGCGGGGGGTTAGTGAGGAGTCTTATAGTAATGCTTCAAGGAGGCGGTGATCAGCTCATGGACATTTCTTCTGATTGGCTGGTGGGGAGGTAAGTAGCAGGCAGCGTCATCAACCTACAGGTTCCAACTGCTCTGGGGTCTCCGAAACTGTGGGCAGCACAGGAGGGGGTTTCAGTATCTGCAAAACAGCTCAAAGGTATTGTTGTATGTATTCCTTGATGGGGAACCAGGACCCTGCCCCCAAGGCTGCACAAATGTTTCTCTTGACTATTTGTTTCTCCCTGGTCTCACATACCCTCCTTCCCCCTAATTAACAACTACTTGAATCCGCTCCTTGGAGCTCAGGGAAGGTCATGGAGGCTGAATGAAGGCTGTTTCCTGTAATCGAGAGACGGGGACACAGAAAGGCTCGGTGCCCAGGAGCCCCACAGGGCCCTGCTAGGTACCATTGGGAGAGGCAAAAGGAGATTTGGGGGTTAGAAAAAGCAGGTGGAGAACTACTGCTTTTTTTTTTTTTTTTTTGGCCATGCAGCATGCAGGATCTGAGTTCCCCTCTCAGGGATCGAACCTACACCCCCTGCAGTGGAGCCTTAACCACTGGACCGCCAGGGAACTACTGTCTTACAGTCGTAGCTTGGGTGTTTGGTCATGTGCGTGGTAATTTTCCTCTTCTTGGTTCCTCATTTCTGGTGTAGGGGAGCAAAAGTTACCACCCCCAAATGTCTCTTTGTCATGCAGATTATTTCAAGCTGAAAATGATCAAGGCCCAAACTACTCAGGAAGAAACTTTGACTTCCTCTTAACCACCTTAAGACTTTAGATGGAGACCCTGTTCCCGGAACACAGCTATAACCAGAGATGTCTGCAGAGAACACGGGCTAAGGGTGGTGGGGAAACTCAGCAGGATCTGGAGATCAGAGTCCACTCTGGGTCCCATAGCTCCTGCTGGCCCAGCACACATTTGTCTACCAAATATTTGCTTTTCCATTTCCAAGTGTGTTTCCTTCCTCCCCTTTGAAGTCCCAAACCATTACCCTCAACGTCTTCTTTTGTTTAGCTGAGATGGTATTTAAGGGGAGGGTTTCGGCCATTTTGGTGAGTAATTCACTTTTCCTGGGTCTCTGTCATGAATATGTTATTAAAATTGTTTTTTTTTTCTCTTGTTAATCCATCTCATGTCAATTCCATTCTTAGACCAGCCGGAAGCACCCAGAAGGGGAGAGGAACATTACTTCCTCCCTGACACTGGTCCTTTACAGTATGAATTTTCCGGCTGAGTATAATCACGGCACCCCAGTTCTCTCCCGTTACGTATCAATATAGGTGAAGAGGAGAGAGAGAGAGAAACACGATGGAGAAATTTTCTGTCTGGAAGAATACACTTTGGCCAGGAGAGGACGGTGGTCTCCACAACATTACCCAGAGAAGCCCGAAGCTGATATCCTACTTGAAGCCCCAAACGTCCGCACAGTCGATGCCACGTACAGTGGTCCTACACGGTCCCGCCGGCGTCGGGAAGACCACAGTGGCCAAACAGCTACTGCTGGACTGGACACAGGCCGACCAGGCAGAGGCCTCCAAGTCCGCCTTCTTTCTCAGCTGCAAGGACCTCAACCACAAGGGGACGTGCACTTTCGCGGAGCTGATGTCTGAGAACGGGCCGGATCTGCAGGATGCCATTCCGGGGATCCTCGCCCAAGCGTGGAAAATCCTGTTCATCATCGATGGCTTTGATGAGCTGAGGGTCCCCTCGGGGGCGCTCATCCATGACATATGTGGGGACTGGAAGAAGCAGAAGCCAGTGCCCGTCCTCCTGGGGAGTTTGCTGAAGAGGAAAATGTTACCCAAGTCCACTTTAGTGATCACCGCTCGACCGGGGGCCCTGCGGGAGCTCCGGCTCTTGGTGGAGCAGCCACTGTTCGTAGAAATCAAGGGGCTCCTGGAGCTGGACAGGAGGGCTTATTTCTTGAAACACTTTGCCGAGGAGGCTCAAGCCCTGCGAGCTTTCGCCTTGATGAGGGAGAACGCAGCTCTGTTCCACATGGGCTCAGCGCCTGCTGTGTGCTGGATCGTGTGCACGTGTCTGAAACGGCAGATGGAGGAGGGGGAGGACCCTGCCTCGACCTGCCAGACCACCACGTCCCTGTTCCTGCGTTTTCTCTGCAGCCAGTTCGCAGCAGCTCGCGGCGGCTGCCCCAGTGCCCGCCTCCAGGCTCCGGTGAGGTCTGTGTGCCTCTTGGCTGCCGAGGGCATATGGACGCAGACATCTGTGTTTGATGGAGAAGACCTCAGGAGACTTGGGGTAAAGGAGTCTGCCCTCTGCCCTTTCCTGGACAAGAACATTCTCCAGAAGAGCCAGGACTGTGAGGGCTGCTATTCTTTCCTCCACCTCAGCGTCCAGCAGTTTCTTGCCGCCATGTTCTATGTCTTGGAGACGGAGGAGGAGGAAGAGGATGTGGGTGGCCACAGGTGCCACATTGGGGACATGAAGAAGCTGCTGTCCAAGGAGGGGAGACTAGAGAACCCCAACCTGACCCAGGTGGGCTACTTCTTATTTGGCCTCTGCAGCGAAGAAAGGGCCATGGAGCTGGCGTCGACTTTCGGCTGTCTGGTATCGAGGGAGGTCAAGCAGCAGTTACTGAAATGCAGATCAGTGCCCCATGGGAAGAAGCCCTTCTCGACCACGGACGCGAAGGAGATTTTGTATTGTCTTTACGAATCTCAGGAGGAGGAGCTGGTGGAGGAGGCCATGGCCCCCGTCACGGAGATTTCTATCCACTTGACAAATACATTTGAAATGATGCAGTCTTCTTTCTGCCTGAAACATTGTCAAAACTTGCAGAAAATTTCACTGCAGGTAGGAAAGACGATATTCCTGGAGAATGATACCTCGCTGAAATCAGATGCTCAGGTTGAGAGGTAAGAACCCATTTAAAAATATATACGTATTTTAATGTTACTAGTTCCCCCATCTTCACCCTCAGCCCACACTCTTTTAGGAAGAGGACAGAGTCCCTACTACTCCCTATGGCTTAGGGTCAGAATTCTCTGGAATGTCTGGCTGAAATTTCTTCCTGCCAACTCATCACCATGAAAGTTGGGGAACCTGATGTTCAGATTAGGAATGGGGGCTTTGGAACCTTACTTTGTTTCAGTATTATAGTTTTATAGTATACTACTGTATATTATATATATTATAATACTATAGCATAGTATACTATAATACTATAGCATAATATACTATAATACTATAGCATAATACTGTAGTATTATAGTATTATAGTTTCCATGTGGCAGATGGGCTCAGGACACTCTAGACATGTCACGTAACTTCCCTCCCTGCCACTTCTTTCAAAAAATTTGTTTTAATACGTAGCCACCATGCTGTACATTACATCCCAGGATTTAGTTATCTTATAACTGGGTGTTTGTGCCTTTTGATCAGCTCACCACTTAAAAAAAAAAAATTAATAAATATATTGATTGATTTTTGGCTGCGTCGGGTCTTCGTTGCTGCGCGCGGGCTTTCTCTAGTTGCGGCGAGCGGGGGCTGCTCTTCGTTGCGGTGCGCGGGCTTCTCATTGCGGTGGCTTCTCTTGTTGTGACGCACGGGCTTAGTTGCTCCGCGGCACGTGGGATCTTCCGGGACCAGGGTTCGAACCCCTGTCCCCTGCGTTGGCAGGCGGATTCTTAACCACTGCGCCACCAGGGAAGTCCGTTACTTGTCTTTTCGACGATAGTCATTCTTAACAGGTGTGAGGTGGTATCTCCCTGTGGTTTTGATTTGTGTTTCCATGGTGATTAGTGATGTTGAATATTTTTCGTGTCCCTGTTGTCCATTTGTATGTCATCTTTGGAAAAATGTCTCTTCAGGTCCTCGGCCCACGTGTTACAATAGTTTTTCTTTTCTGTTGAGTTGTATGAGTTCTTTATATATTTGAGCTACTAACCCCTTATCAGACACACAGTAGGCAAGCATTTTCTCCCATTTAGTAGGTTCACGTTTATTTTGTTGACGCTTTCCTTTGCTGTGCAGCCTACCAATTCTTGTTGCTTTTCCTGTACGTGCTTTTCATAGGTGCTCTTGTCCATGCCTTCCTCCTAGGTCACAGCACGACCATCATTCTCTTCATCTCTGGGCAGATCTCTGCTCTGTGTTCAGTTCAAACAAGAACCTGAACTTTCTGGATGTGAGGGAAAGCTTTCTGAGTCACTCCTCAGTGAGGATTCTTTGTGAGCAGATAACCCATGTCACCTGTCATCTCCAGAAAGTCGTGTAAGTAGCAGCTGATCTTGCAGTGGTGATACCCAGGTGTTTTAAATGTGGGAGCAGTACTGGAATGCCCAGCCAGGCTCTGACCAGCCAGGTGCCCAGAATGCAAGGAAATGAAATGCTTGCTGTCCTTAAATGTGTCTAGTTGGAGAATCATATTACGTTGAGTCATTTTTATGAAATTTGGCCGGGAGTTTGGATGTTCCCATACATCTGCTGTGGGGCGTATTCAAACCTCAGCCTATAGAAAATATAGCCACATGCATGTTAGGAGAACTGGGTGGGAATTGGGGAAATATTCCAGAGAGGAACGTTTCAAATATGTGAGTAGGAATGTGTTGATGAAGCAGTGGTGCACTTATGACTAACGTGTGGAAGGAGACTGAGAAATTAGTCTGAGTAGAGTAAGTTGTGGCAGAAGCAACTTAAGAGGTGGGTCACCTGGGCAGGTGATTATTAGCACATCCTCTTAAACCAACGCATGTTCTTTTTGAGGATAGCCGTTCTGTCAGGGGCAGTGATACCTCATTGTGCTTTTGATGGGCATTTCCCCAATTAGTGATGCTTAGCATAATTTCCATGTGATTATCTGTTGGCTATCTGTGTGCTTCCCTCTGAACAATGCCTAGTTAGGTCCTCCACCCATTTTTAATTGGATTGTTTATTTTTTGATATTAATCTGTATGAGTTCTCTATTTGGGATATTAACCCCTTACTGGATATATTGTTTTGCAAACATCTTCTCCTATTCAGTAGATTACCTTTTTGTTTTGTTGGTTTCCTTCACTTGGCAAAAGCTTTCCAGTTTGAAGTCCCATTTGTTTTCTGTTTTGCTTTCCTTGTCTGATTATACAAATCCAAAAAAATATTTCTAAGAGCGATGTCAAAGAGTACTGTGTGTTTTCTTCTTGGAGTTTTATGGTTTCAGACCTTAAGTTTAAATCTTTAATCCATTTTGAGTTTATTTTTGCATATGGTGTGAGGAAACGGTCTGGTTTCATTATTTTACGTGTAGGTATCTCGTCCCCCAGTCCCCAAAGGAAAAAAAAAAAAAAAAAAAAGGAAAACACAGCACATATTCAGGGGATAAACTTTATAAGTTATGTTTAAAATTACACAGATACATTGAAACTTCCCCCAAACCAGCATACCTTAGAAGGCTTAATTAAGCCACTGAAAAGGTTGTGTTATTTACTTGGACAGATTGCTATGCCAAACGTCACCTGGCTGTACCTGCTGATGTCAGGTGACATGTATCTGGTTCATGTCAGAATGCCATAGGACTTGTGTGTACAAGGCCACAAAAATCTAACATAGGTTGGTGCCAGAAAAGGTGGCAATTTCTTCTGTATGACTTTGAAAAGTTTACGTTGTTCTGGTTTTATAAGGTGTGCATGAGAGAATAAAAACTAGGAGGTACATTTAATTTGTTCCACTAAGAGTTTAGGACCCTTTAGGCAGGAGCTTTGAACACTAGCATCTCCCTTATTCTGGCTCTCTCTGTGCTGAAATTTAATTTTGAACTTCTTCTGAATGAGCCACAGGGAATGTTCATTATCTGAAAGTGAAGCGTTGAGGGTTATAAGACAGAATGACTGTTTATGGAGAAAAGTATTTCATAGTGTGTGTGTGTGGGTGAATTGCCAGGTTTGGAGGTACTAGATAAAAACAGATTAAGAGGACTTTCCTGGTGCCACAGTCAGTGGTTAAGAATCTTCCTGCCAACGCAGGCGACATGGGTTCGATCCCTGGTCCAGGAAGATCCCACACGCCACAGAGCAGCTAAGCCCGTGTGCCACAGCTACTGAGCCCACGAGCCTAGAGCCCATGCTCTGCAGCAAGAGAAGCCACTGCAATGAGAAGGCTGCACACTGCAACTAGGAGTAGCCCCCGCTCACCACAATTAGAGAAAGCCCGTGCACAGCAACAAAGACCCGACACAGCCATAAATAAGTAAATAAATAATAATAAATAAATAAATAATAAATAAGTAAATTTATATTTTAAAAAACCAGGTTAAAAGCTCTAAAAACAAAAATGAAAATGGAGATATGAAATAACATTGTAGTGGAAGAGGCAGTAATCCAGGTGTTGATTTTTTTTTTTTCCCCCTCAAATTAGGGTGGATTAAGCATGCTTTAAAAAGAGGCCCTGACAAAAGTCCTTTTCCCAGTTATTTCCTACTATCTACACAGGAAAACTTATGAGCTAGCTTCATTATTGTATAACATGAGGTTGACAGAGACTTATTCTCAAGAAGGTGGCACAGTTAGGTGCTGGGAAAATCTTTTTTAAACACTGAAATGTTTCTTGAAACCCAGAGTTTGATTAGAGAAAATTATATTCCACTTAAGATTTATTCAAATCCCATTTAAAATCCTACAGTCATGCTAGATGACAGGAAAATAAAAGACAAACAGCGCTTTAAAAAAATTTTTATTGTATAGTTGATTTACAATGTTGTGTTAATTTCTTCTGTACAACAAAGTGATTCAGTTATACATACATATATATATATTTTGTGTGTGTGTGTGTGTGGTACGTGGGCCTCTCACTGCTGTGGCCTCTCCGGTTGCGGGGCACAGGCTCCGGATGCACAGGCTCAGCGGCCAAGGCTCATGGGCCCAGCCGCTCCACGGCACGTGGGATCCTCCCGGACCGGGGCACGAACCCGCGTCCCCTGCATCGGCAGGCGGACTCTCAACCACTGCGCCACCGGGGAAGCCCTATATATATTCTTTTTCATATTCTTTTCCATTATGGTTTATTACAGGATATTGACTGTAATTCCCTGTGCTATACAGTAGGACCTTGTTGTTTATCTATCCTATATATAAATAGTTTGCATCTGCTAATCCCAAACTCCCAGTTGTTCCCTCTCACACCACCCCTCCTCCTTGGCAACCACCAGTTTGTTCTCTAGGTCTCGAAGTCTGTTTCTGTTTCATAGATATGTTCGTTTGTGTCATATTTTAGATTCCTCATATGAGTGGCATCATATGGTATTTGCCTTTCTCTGCTTGGTTTACTTCACTTAGTATAATAATCTCTAGGTCCATCCATGTGGCTGCAAGTGGCATTATTTCATTCTTTTTTATGGCTGAGTAGTATTCCATTGTATATACAGCACAAGTTCTTTACCCATTTATCTGCTGATGGATATTTAGGTTGTTTCCATGTCTTGGCTACTGTAAATAGTGCTGCTGTGAACATAGGGGTGCATGTATCTTTTTGAACTATAGTTTTGTCTGGATATATGCCCAGGAGTGGGATTGCTGCATCATGTGGTAACTCTAGTTTTTTTTAGGACCTTCCATACTGTTCTCCAAAGTGGCTGCACCAATTTACATTCCCACCAACAGAGCATGAGGGCTCCCTTTTCTCTGCACCTCCTCCAGCATTTGTTATTTGTAGATTTCTTAATGATGGCCATTCTGACTGGTGTGAGGTGATACCTCATTGTAGTTTTGATTTGCATTTCTCTAATAATTAGCGATGATGAGCATCTTTTCATGTGCCTGTTGCCCATCTGTGTCTTCTTTGCACAAATGTCTATTTAGGTTTTCTGTCCACTTTTCAGTTGGGTGGTTGTTGTTTATTGAGTTGTATGAGTTGTTTGTGTACTTTGGAAATTAAGCCCTTGTTGGTCGCATTGTTTGCAAATATTTTCTCCCATTCTGTAGGCTGTCTTTTCATTTTGTTTACAGTTTCCTTTGCTGTACAAAAGCTTGTAAGTTTGATTAGGTCTCATTTGCTTATTTTTGCTTTTATTTCTATTGCCTTGGGAGACTGACCTAAGATAACGTTGGTATGATTTTTTTTTTTTTTTTTTTTTTGTGGTACACGGGCCTCTCACTGTTGTGGCCTGTCCCGTTGTGGAGCACAGGCTCCGGACGCACAGGCTCAGCGGCCATGGCTCACAGGCCCAGCCGTTCCGTGGCACGTGGGATCTTCCCGGACCGGGGCGCGAACTCGCGTCCCCTGCATTGGCAGGCGGACTCTCAACCACTGCGCCACCAGGGAAGCCCCGTTGGTATGATTTATGTCAGTATGTTTTGCCTATGTTCTCTTCTAGGAGTTTTATGGTGTCATGTCTTATGTTCATGTCTTTAAACCATTTTGAATTTTTTTGTGTATGGTGTGTGGGTGTGTTCTAACTTCATTGGTTTGCATGCAGCTGTCGAATTTTTCCAACACCATTTCCCGAAGAGACTTTTTCCCATTGTATATTCTTGCCTCCTTTGTTGAAGATTGACCATAGGTATATGGGTTTATTTCTGGGCTCTCTATTCCAGTGATCTATATGGCTGTTTTTTGTGCCCGTACCATGCTATTTTGATTACTGTAGCTTTGTAGTACTGTCTGAAGTCTGGGAGGGTTATGCCTCCTGATTTTTCTTTTTCCTCAGGATTGCTCTGGCATTTCTGGGTCTTTTGTGGTTCTGCATACATTTTAGGATTATTTGTTCTAATTCTGTGAAAAATGTCATGGATAATTTGATAGTGATTGCACTGAATCTGTAGATTGCTTTGGGTAGTATGGCCAATTTAGCTATATTCTTCAAATCCAAGAGTATGGGGTATCTTCCCATTTCTTTGAATCGTCTTGAATTTCCTTTATTAATGTTTTGTAGATCTCAGCATATACGTCTTTTGCCTCCTTGGTGAGGTTTATTTCTAAGTAATTTACTTTTTAAATGTGATTTTAAAAGGGATTGTTTGTTTATATTTGTTAACATTTCATTGTTAGTGTAAAAAAATGCAACCGATTTCTGTGTGTTAATCTTGTATCGTG
Organism: Kogia breviceps; assembly: GCF_026419965.1. Classification (NCBI taxonomy): domain Eukaryota; kingdom Metazoa; phylum Chordata; class Mammalia; order Artiodactyla; family Physeteridae; genus Kogia; species Kogia breviceps. Next base: position 3,347,114 of record NC_081327.1, read on the forward strand.
CTACCTTGTTGAATTTGTTGATCAGTTCTAGTAGTTTTTGTGTGGAGTCTTTAGGGTTTTTTATTTTTATATATAGTATGTCATCTTCATGTAGTGACAATTTTACCTCTTCCCTTTCAATTTGGATTCCTTTTATGTCTTTTTCTTGTCTGATTTCTGTAGCTAGGACTCCCAATACTATGTTGAATAGAAGTGAGAGTGGACATCCTTTTCTTGCTTCAGATTTTAGTGGAAAGGCTTTCAGCTTTTCACCATTGAGTATTATATTGACTGTGGGTTTGTCATAAATAGCTTTTATTATGTTGAGGTGTTCCCTCTGTACCCATTTTTGTAAGCTTTTATCATGAATGGGTGTTGAATTTTATCAAATGCTTTTTCTGCATCTATTGAGAGGATCATGTGTTTTTTGTCTTTTCTTTTGTTGATGTGGTGTATCACATTGATTCTGCATATGTTGAATGATCCTTGTGACCCTGGGTTGAATTTAACTTGGTTGTGTTGTATGACTTTTTTTGTATTGTTGGATTTGGTTTGCTAATATTTTGAGAATGTTTGTATCCATATTCATCAAAGATATTGGTCTGTAATTTTCGTTTTCTTGGTGGTGTCTTTGGTTTTGGTATCAGGGTGATTGTGGCTTCATAGAATGTCTTTGGGAGTGTTCCTTCCTCTTCATTCTTTTGGAAGAGTTTGAGAAGGATCAGTTTAAGTTCTTCTTCATTAGTTTGGTAGAATTCACCTGTGGAGCCATCTGGTCATGGACTTGTTTGTAAGGAGTTTTTAAAATTACAGATTGTATTTCACTTCTAGTGATCAGTTTGTTCAAATTTTCTATTTCTTTTTGATTCAGTTTTGGTGGGCTGTATGTTTCTAGAAACTTGTCCATTTCTTCTAGGTTATCAGATTTGTTGGCATATAATTGTTAATAGCATTCTCTTACGGTTTTTTGTATTTCTGCAGTATCAGTGGTGATTTCTCATCTTTCATTTCTTTTGTTTATGTGGATCTTCTCTTCTCTTCTTGGTAAGCCTGTCCAGAGGTTTGTCAATGTTGTTTACTCCTTCAGAGAACCAGCTCTTGGTTTTATTGATTTTTTTCTATTCTTTAATCTCTATTTTATTTATTTCCTCTCTGATCTTTATTTCCCTTCTTTTGCTGATTTTAGGTTAGGTTTTGTTCTTTTTTCTAATTCTTTTAGATGGTGAGTTAGGTTGTTTAATTTAGATTTAGCTTGTTTCTTGAAGGCCTGTATCACTATGAACTTCCCTCTAATAACTGCTTTTGCTGCATCCCATAGATTTTGCAGAGTTGTTTTCATTGTCATTTGTCTCAGGTATTTTAAAATTTCTTCTTTGATTTCATCATTGACCAATTGGTTATTTTAATAGCAATTTGTTTATTCTCCATGTAATTGTTTTTTCTTGTTTCTTTTTCTGTTGTTGATTTCTACTTTCATGCCGTTGTGGTCAGAAAAGATGCTTGAAATAATTTCTATACTCTTAAATGTGTTGGCTTCTTTTGTGCCCTAGTATGTGGTCAATCCTAGAGACTCTTCCATGTGCACTTGAAAAGAATGTGTATTCTGCTTTTTTGGGGGAGGGGGATGTAATGTCCTGAAAATGTCAGTTAAGTCTAACTCTTCTATTGTATCATTTAGGATCTCTGTTGCTTTATTGATTCTCTGTCTAGAAAATTTGTCCATTGATGTCATTGTTGTGTTAAAGTCTCCTACTGTTCTTGTAGTCCCATCAATTTCTCCCTTTATGTCTGTTACTATTTGTTTTATGTATTTGGGCACTCCTATATTGGGTACATATACGTTGATGAGTATAATATCTTTTTCTTGTAATGATCCCTTTATCATTATATAGTGTCCTTTATCTTTCTTTATAGCCTTTGTTTTAAAGTCTATTTTGTCTGAGTATTGCTACCCTTGCTTTCTTGTCATTTCAGTTTGCATGAAATATCCTTTTCCATCCCCTCACTTTGAATCTAGGTATGTCCTTTGTCCTTAAGTGGGTCTCTTATAGGCAGCATATTGTAGGCTCTTGTTTTTTATCCAATCTGCCACTCACTCTGTGTTTTTTTTCCAAAAGGATAGTTACCTTTTTTAAAAAAATTAATTTATTTTTGGCTGCGTTGAATCTTTGCTGTGTGCGGACTTCGTCTAGTTGTGGCAAGCGGGGGCTACTCTTCCTTGCAGTGCTTGGGCTTCTCATTGCGGTGGCTTCTATTGTTGCGGAGTATGGGCTCTAGTCATGTGGGCTTCAGTAGTTGTGGCACGTGGGCTCAGTAGCTGTGGTTCACGGGCTCTAGAGCACAGGCTCAGTAGTTGTGGCGCATGGGCTTAGTTGCTCCGCAGCATGTGGGATCCTCCTGGCCAGGTCTTGAACCCGTGTCCCCTGTATTGGCAGGTGAATTCTTAACCGCTGAGCTACCAGGGAAGCCCCAACTCTGTGTTTTTGATTGGAACATTTAGTTCCTTGACACTTAAGGTAATTATTGATAGATTTGTATTTATTGCCATTTTAAACCTTGTTTTCCCATTGATTTTGTATTTCTTTGTTGTCCCTTCCTTTTTCTTTTTGTCTTTCCTTCTGTGGTTTGATTTTTTTTGTATTATACTTGTGTTCTCTGTTTGGTTTTTATGAAAAATATGGAATGCTTCACAAATTTGCTTGTCATCCTTGCACTGGGGTTATGGTCATCTTCTCTGTATCATTCCAATTTTAGAATATGTACTAAAGTGAACACCAAGCAACTCTTAATGGTACTTACTTTCAAGGAGTCTGTAATTTATTTGCTAACTTATAAACCACAACTTACTGTAGCCTAAATGAAAACTGCTTAGTGGAAATGCAAATGACTACATGGGGATAAAGTAGGAAATGATGTATTCTTACTGGAAAAAGTCAGGCATTGAGGAGGAGCGAAAGTTGTATGTGAACTGAATGTTGAAAGAAATAAAGGATAAAATGTTGTCTGAGTGGAAGAAAATTTTCTCTATACTTCTAGGTTCTGGCTGGTGTAAAAGTGAATTTGACGTGAGACAGATTAACAGGAGAAAATCAAACATTTAATAGCATGTATGCATGGGAGAGACCCAGAAAAACTGAGTAACTACCCCAATGGCTGAAATCTTCACATTAAATACTACCTTCAACTAAAGATGATAGAGGATGTTGGGGGTAGTTGTTTGAGACTTCAGAGGGGAGGAAGGCAATTCACATGGGGATGGAAAAGCAAATGTTTGCTAAACAAATGTTTGCTGGGTCTTGCAGAGACAATGGGACACAGAGTGTGCTCTGATCTCTAAGAGTTGACCCTACCACACCTAGCCCATATTCTTTGCAGAGATCTCTGGTGATAGCTCTGTTCCTGTAACAGTCCCTCTATCTAAATTATTCAGGAAGTTAGGGGAAAGGTCAAAGTCTCTTCCTGAGTATTTTCAGCCTTGATTGTTTTCAGCGTGAAATAATATTTACGTCAAAAAGACATTTTGTAGGGGAGCAAAGTGAGTCACCCCGATACAAAGAATAAGGATGGGGATATTTTCTCTGAAGATGAGTGTGAACAAAGACAAGGGTGGGGTGTCCCTGGTGGCTCAGTGGTTGAGAGTCCGCCTGCCGATGCAGGGGACACAGGTTCGTGCTCCGGTCCGGGAAGATCCCATGTACCGCAGAGCAGCTGGGCCCGTGAGCCATGGCCGCTGAGCCTGCGCGTCCGGAGCCTGTGCTCCGCAACGGGAGAGGCCACAGCAGTGAGAGGCCCGCGTACCGCAAAAAAAAAAAAAAAGACAAGACAAGGGTGTATCAAGCCCTTTGCCATCCAATTCCATCTTCCTTCCCATCCCCATATACTGCATCTGTTAGTAGTCTGTCCTCCTCTGTCCAGCTGTCGTTCGGTTGACTCGTCCTTCAGTTCAGCTTACCAGACCAGCTCCCCGTCCCTGTCTTGACTTGTGACTTCTCATCCCACTGTGTGTTCTCAGCTCCAGCCATCTACAGCACTCAAGATGGAACGAATCCCTTCTTTTTATCTTCCCTAGGATTAAGAACGTCTCCCCTGCTGATGCTTATCGGGACTTCTGTCTGGCTTTCATTGGTAAGAAGACTCTGACACACCTGGTTCTGGAAGGCAGTGTCCACAGCGATGAGATGCTGTTGCTGCTGTTGTGTGAGATCCTGAAACACCCAAGGTGTAATCTGCAGCATCTGAGGTAGGCCTCCTGCCGTTGCTGTTCTCAGCCTGGAAAGGATGCTGTGAGCTCTGTGAACAAGCGAGAAGAGGGTGGCCGCTCTGATTGGGCACCATGTTAAACAGGGGAACATATTCTCACATGGAATATGGATGGCCTGTCAGCCTATAGTCTTGACCCAGCCAGCTAGCCTTCTGCATTGAATAAGGAGTCCTGAACGCAAGGAAACACTCAGAATTTTGTGTCGTCTTCCAGCTTAGGGACATGGCATCTCAGGTCGCCTGTTACCTACCTGTTGTGATTCAGAGTAGCCATCAGCCTTAATTGGTCACTCAGTGATGCTGTAGAAACGTCGAGTGTTCTGGTTCCCGGTAGCTCGCTGGTTTGACAGGTTCCCTTATCCGCAATGAGATCCCGTCACGAGTGCTCTGATTATCACCATCCATCGTCAGGATACCCTTCCACCCCCCTCTACTTAGTTGAGTAGCAACGTGCGGTACTGGCTAGTGACACAGGTTTTTGGATTTGGGAACCTTACACTGACATTTATAACCTATATGATGTTGAGCTGTTCCCTCATCCGTGAGATGGGGCTTTGAGGATTGAATGAAACATGGGATGTGAACTGCTGTGCATAGGCACCGGTCGCAAAGGGCAGCTCTTACCATTATGGACGATTTTTGATGGTTCTGTCTTTCATTAAATTAGAAAAAACATCTGTTACCCTGAAGTGTGTTTCTGTTTGCTTGTTTCTTTAGATTTTTATTCAAACAAGTAGAGTTGACGCAGAAGAGTCTTGAGAAGTGTGGGTAGTGAAATAACAATTGAAAGCACATGTTTTAAGCATGATATTAAAAAAATCAGATCACAGACTTAGGTTTGTGTGTTTTATGAAATGTCAAATTTATAGAAAACATTCGTTTTGAAATTCTCGAGGAAATTATACTTCATAATTTATGGCAAAGATGTTTACTAGTTGACACAGTATAAAAGTAAATGGTGACTCTGAAGTTGTGATAAATGACATTTCTAAGTGGATATACCGAAGCTCCAGAATGACAAATGGCTGGTGCAGAATCTCCTGTTTTTTGCTCATTGATTTGAGACACTTTACATGCCACCTTGTATCCAAATTATGTAAACTTATAAAGTTTTTGTTATAGGTTAATAAGCTTTGAGGGAAGAAAGGTACTGATTTTAAGAACTCCACTTTTGCTTATGACATACATTCTAATAGGTAGAGTATATGGATTGATTATATCCTTTATTTGCATGGCAAAGTATCATCTCTCCCCAAAGAACAGATGAAGGGAAAAAAGAATATTAAAAAGTTTAACTAACTTGTGAATATTTTGAACAGTAGGGGCAGAGCCATTATTCAAACAAGCTTGTCCTGGAGTCCTGTACTCTGATTTGTGTCTACAAGAGCAGCTGAGTTTCCGACCTCGTATAATGGATTGCCTCAATGTTCTCTAAAAGAGCTGCACCATGTTCACAGTTCCATCAACAGAAGTCATTTGCAGTGATTCTTGTTCTTGCAACACAAACTCAAACTTTGGACATGGCTGCCTAAGTGTCAAATTGTATCTCCTTGTTTTAATTAGCATATTCCCTAATAACTTATGAAATTGAACCTTTTGAGTTTCAGGCATCAATTTTTTTTTAAAGATTTTTTTTGATGTGGACCGTTTTAAAAGTCTTTATTGAATTTGTTACAATATTGCTTCTGTTTTATGTTTTGGTTTTTTGGCCCCGAGGCATGTGGGATCTTAGCTCCCTGACCAGGGATCGAACCTGCACCATCTGCATTGGAAGGCAAAGTCTTAACCAGTGGACCACCAGGGAAGTCCCCAGGCATCCAAATTGTTTTTCAGTAGAATCACATTTAAATTTAAGTGGGATTAGGATAGACTCAGGTCAGGGAAAGTGATACAAAAAGTGGGGTTTGAGAAATAGCAGGCCATGTTGGTGAAACTTCACACAGAATTGTATTACTGATTTTTTTTTGTGTGTGTGGTATGCGGGCCTCTCACTGTTGTGGCCTCTCGCGTTGCGGAGCACAGGCTCCGGACGCGCAGGCTCAGTGGCCACGGCTCACGGGCCCAGCCGCTTCGCGGCACGTGGGATCCTCCCGGACCGGGGCACGAACCCGCGTCCCCTGCATCGGCAGGCGGACTCTCAACCACTGCGCCACCAGGGAAGCCCTGATTTTTTTTTTTTTTTTTTCGTCTTAGAGATGAGGCTGGATGATCAAATGGCCACAGAGAAACTTGAAGAAGTAAAGGAGATCAGTTCTCTAATAGTTCAGGCCAGGGTTTGACACATGATGGAGTAGAATGACATGAGAATCAAGGATACAGTCTCCAAGCATAATTAGCCGACAGGGTATCTTTGTCCTCCCAGAAGAATGACTTTCCCCCATTTATCCCGCAGGTTGGGTTCTTGTTCTGACACCCCTCAGCGGTGGGCTGATTTCTCCTCGGCCCTCAAAATCAACCAGTCCCTGAAATGCCTGGATCTCACAGCCAGTGAGTTCCCGGATGAGGGTGTCAAGTTGCTGTGTTCGACTCTGAGACACCCAACGTGTTTCCTGCAGAAATTGTCGTAAGTCTCTCCTCTCTTCCCGTGAAACTTCTTCAGTTTAGGTCTGGGGCCACATAGAGAAGAGCGATGGTAAAGAGACCAGACTTACAGAGCAAACCCTGTGGGACCTCTTACTGATGGAGACACCTGGTACCCATTTTGGTCCCAGGTGGGTGACGCATGCATTTTTGCTTCCCCTTCCCTCCTTTCTGGTCCTTCAGGCTTTGATCACTAGCACAGGATAGAGAGGGTGGGCGCCCGCATTCAGGGCTGTCAGCTGGGAAGTTCGCACTTTGGAAATGTCTCACCACTTACGTGGTGCTTTTGCAGGTTGGAGAACTGTCGCCTTACGGAAGCCTGTTGTAAGGAGCTGTCTTCTGCTTTGATTGTCAACCAGAGGTTGACCCACCTGTCCTTGGGCAAAAACCACCTCGGCGTTGGCGGGGTGAAGATTCTGTGTGAGGGCTTGAGTTACCCCGAATGTCAACTGCAGACCTTGGTGTAAGTCCCTGCTGGCTTGTGTGTGTATTGTGTGTGTATTGTGCGTACATTCACACACCTGGATCCAAGCAGGACAGGAACAAGAGTACTTAATAATTCCACTTGAATGAAACCAGCAAGATCCTGGTGGAAATTAGGGAAAGAACAGTTAGAAACAGATGTTAATGTTTGCATGTCTTCTAAGAGTAAGGTTGACCTTCCAGCCTCTTCCTGTTCTGAGAATTTGAGTTAAGCACCTGCTTCTCAGGTCCGATGTTCCGTGTCTATTCTGAAAATTTCACATGACATCTTCCAGCAGATGGGAGTGGACCGGGTTATAGAGTAGCGTTCAAGACCGGAAAGGAAACCAGGTGTTCAGTTTACAGTGGCAGAGAGAGAAAAGGAGGAGGTCGTATTTCTGCTTCAGCGGTGTTCATTAGAAGAATATAAAATTTCCCGTACGATGCCACTACACAGACTCTGTTCTACAGAGTGGACTTGGGCATCTAAACAACAGCACACATCTGATGCTTATTGTGGATCAGCCAATCAGCTAATTAGAAAACCACAGTTTAGCCACTTAGTTTGCCTAATGGTCACATCTGTGTCGTGGGTGTGACGCCCGCTCTATAAACTGAGGTATCAGTGATCATTACCTGAAATACATAAAGGCAGTGTTTGACCAAACCTCCAGTTTGTAGGCTGTCACAACTTAATTTTAGATTTTGTTTTAGCTCCTCTGCCCAAGCGCCCTAGTTTCAAGGACGGTTTTCAGGTCTCACGTCATGCAAAGCATGGCATCTTTTGGTCCAGTTATAAATCACCTGCTGTTTGTCACGTCACTTCAGGCTCTACAGCCTCTGTCTCTCTTACGCCGTACTTGGGGCGCAAGGCTCTTTAGGGGTGATGGCGGGTCCACCTGCCTAACTGTACCATGGGAACATCCTTCTCTGTGGTCAGGAGGATTTGTAGGAGTCGAAGCTTGGAGGAGTCTGCAGTGTTTAAATTAGAGACATAGCCACTCATATCAGGAATCTTGTGCTTTTGATGTACCACAGTTATGCTGGGACAGTTAAATACAGGGCTTGAAATAAAACATAAGACAGGGAGAATGGAATCCCAATGACCTAACGGTGCAGAAAATAAGTGAGGCCTCAGATTCAGTCTCGGGTCTGTCTGAATCCAGAGCCCCTCGCCTATGTGATATGCTATCGTGCTAGGAGACGCGTGTCTGTCTCTCCATAATAAAAGGTGGCAGACAGAGGCCAGTTTAACACTGCCGTGTAGGCAGGGTAGACACAATGTAATTATCATTCCATGTGTTTTATGTTTTTATGTAGCCTGCCTGAAAGCATATGGCTCAAGGTAGCATATAAGTGATGCTGGAAACACATGTCACAGGACGTGTGTCACAGAGGGATAATCGACTTCTCTTCGTATGACTGTACTTGCAGGTTGTGTCATTGCAACATAAACAGACATGGCTGCAAATACATCTCAAAGCTCCTCCAGGGAGACTCCAGCCTAACAAACTTGGACCTGGCTTTCAACCCCATAGCCACTGGGTTGTGCTTTCTCTCCGAAGCTTTGAAGAAACCAAATTGTCACCTGAAATGTCTAGGGTAAGTTGCTTTTTTCGTTTTAAAGGTGTCTTGGAAATATTTGATCTTTCAGAGATTTTGAAATACAAACTGCAGTAGTGTCACTCTTTGTCTAGTTTTAGGAGCAAACGCCGGCAGCAATTGAATACGGGTAACTGGGTGTTTACCAAGTCGATCGGGGGCCAGAGGGAGTGGTTTTAAGTGGGAATAGCCTCCAGTGAAGTAGACTTCAGGATCACACTGCTTCTCGTGGGATCCAGTGATCGGGACACAGTGGGCCTACCCGAGTTCAATACCCAGGCAACTGTAGATGGATACTGCCCTCAGCGTATGCAGTGGCTCCAACAGGAGGGCGAACTTTGAATCACTTCTCTCTTCCAAGTCTGTCCAAGGTATCTCACTGATGCAAACCTCCTCTGCAGCCAGAAGCCTAATGGAAATAGAAGCTGGGTTATAGAAATGTAAAGACTTCCTCAGCCTTGAGGGAGAGGGCACACTCGGGTATACGGTGGTTTTGTTTACTCTCCTGGCATCTTGGCTTGTACCTGGGGAACTTAAAATTCTTGATGGTCCTGCTTCCCCCAGATGAACTCAATCTTGGAGGAAGTGGAGCCAGGTATCAGAATTTTTAAGGATATTCTGGTTGATTGTAATACTTAGTCAAGTCTGAGCTCCTCTGAAGTAGAAGTTGGAGAGGAAAATCCATGGTATCCACAGATGGGAATTCATCTCTCTGGATCACTGAACACGAGCCCAGCACCATAGCAAAGGCATTGAGCAGGGGCTTTGACATCAGAAGTTGGTTCAGATCCCATCTGATATTAATTCGCTGTGACGTAGGACATTTAAATCTTCCCTTGCAGAATGGACAGGTCTTCTCTAGGACCCATCCTGATAACAGCACAGTTAATGCCTTTGGTGAATTCCTTCGTGCACTCATCAGCCTCTTTGTACACATTTTTGTATAACAGGCATGTGAATCCATATTTGCTACCCCGTCTCAGACCGTTGTCTATGAGGGACCCCCTTCCTGTCTGTCGAACTTCATCTCATGCTTCTCTGGGGTACATCACTGAACTAGCCTCTCAGTTCCCAGAACCCACCCAGTTCTTTCTCCCACTGCAAGGTCTTTGCCCTTAGCGTTTTTAAAAAATTTTTATTGAATATAGTCGATTTACAATCTTGTGTTTCAAGTGTACAGCAAAGTGATTCAGTTGTACATATATATTCTTTTCTGGATTCTTTTTCATTGTAGGTTATTATAAGATGCTGAGTATACATCCCTACGCTATACAGTAGATTCTTGTGGGTTATCTATAGTATATATAGTACCGTGTATATGTTAATTCGCAACTCGTAATTTATCCCTCCCCTACCCCCTTTCCCCTTTGGTAACTATAAATTTGTTTTCTATGTCTGAGTCTATTTTTGTTTTGTAAATAAGTTCATTTGTATTTCGTGGGTTTTTCTTTTTCTTTTTTTGACTAGACCATACAGACCCTGGAGTTTGCAGGGCTGTCTGTCAATACTCCTCACCTTAGTCATTTTGGGGGAGAACAAACTAGTTTTGATAGTTCAGAGGTCTTCTGACTATCCTATCACAGCATGATCTGTTCTCCATAACAGATAGTAACTTGACTCTAGTATTTATACCTCTTTTAAACACTTATTTTTATGGAGGGGGAAATTCACACGACGTAAATGGACCACTGTACACTCGGTGAACAGCTCAGTGGCACTGAATATACTTGTGTAACCACTGCCACTGTCCAGTTCTAGAACGTTCTCATCCTCCCCAGTGGAGAACTCTATTCCCACGGAGCAGTCACTCTCCATTCCCTTCCACCCCTGGCGAACACAAATGTGTTTTCTCTTCTAAAGATTGACTTACTCTGTATATTTCACAGGTGGCGTTTTGTGTCGGACTGTTTTCAGCTAGCGTAATATTTTTCCGGGTTCATCCACATTGTAGCAGGTGTAAGCAATGTCATTCCTTATGTGGCTAAATAATACCCCGTTGTATGTTTTGTTCACCGTTTACTTGTTAATTTTACTTGGAGAGAAACTGAATCTATTTTCTGTATCTCCGGCGGCTACCATAGTGCCTGGGGCACCACATTATAGATAGATGTGCGGGGGGTGCGTGTGGCCGAGGGGCCATCTGGCTTGAGTTGTCTAACTAGGGTGTATATATAAGCTGGCATGAGCTGTATCTTACCCCAAAGGGTGTCTCCCTCTCTCCTCCACCGGCAGAGACATCTCTTAGTCCAGAAGGAGCTCTGGGAAAAGGAGGTAAGGAACGCAGGCCATGGTGACATAATGCGGTACGAGCTTAAGTAACTCAGCTTGCTGTAACGTCTCAGAGAAAACAATCCTGTTCTGTTCACCGACTTCTAAGCTTCTGCTCTTTTGTTCCTTCCATCATTTCACACCTCACGTTCAGACTATCTTGAGGCACTTTCTTCCAGAGACCTACAAGGTGACCATCTACCACCTTACCATCTATACCACTAATGCTTCATCTGGGTTACCAGCTGTCAGAGGGATTTTTACATTTTTTACTGGAGTATATAGTTGCTTTACAATGTTGTGTGAGTGTCAGGTGCACAGCAAAGTGAGTCAGTTACACATATACATGTATCCCCTCTTTTTTAGATTCTCTTCCCATAGAGGTCATTACAGAGTATTGAGTAGAGCTCCCTGTGCTGTAGAGTAGGTTCTTACTAGTTATCTGTTTTCTATATAGTGGGGTGTCTGTGTCAATCCCAGTCTCCCAGTTCATCCCTCCCCGACACCTTTCCCCTCTGGTAACCACAAGTTTATTTTCTACATCTGTGACTCAGTTTCTGTTTTGTAAATAGGTTCATTTGTGCCGTTTCTTTACAGTCCACATACAAGCGATGCCATATAGAGATATTTGTCTCTGTCTGTCTGACTGACGTCACTCAGTATGTCATCTGGATTTATTTCATTATCTCTGGATGTATGTAGTCTGCACGTTGCGGTTCTTGATTTCCCAGCACTGGATCTCAACCCATCACCCCCGAGGTGTCTTTCAACTTGGAAGCCAGCCCATAGCACTTGTCTTTCAAAAGACTCGAAAGCTCCTCGTATCGCTGTGGATGAAATCGGAAGGTTTCACAATAGCCTACGAGATCCTCCGGGGTCCTACAGACGGAGGAGTGGTTATCAGCCACTCTTTCTACTTTCCTGCTAGCTTGGCATTTCGGCTACACTGGCTTCCTTCCCCCAAATATCCTCATGGTTCTCTCTGTGTTTTACTTTTTTCCCCGCATGTCATCTTCACAATGTGGAATTCACTGACCGTCACAAATCTACTTAATCCTTCTCTGTCCCGTGAATCCTAATCCTGTTGATTTTGTTCTGACACTGTTATCCCGTCTTCAATGCAGCGTGTCCTGATGTCACTAAAATAAGCTCCATGAAGAAAATAACGTTCATTTCTTTGCTGCTAGGTCCTCGGCAAGTAAGAGTATGCCTGGCGACGTGGTAGATCCTCCTTAAGAACTCGCTTAGATGAGTGGGTTTCTGTACTTTCTCAACAGGCTCTGGGGCTGTTCCATCACCCCTTTCAGTTGCCAGGATCTCGCGTCTGCTCTTACTAGCAACCAGAGCCTGGAAACTCTGGACCTGCGCCAGAACTTCTTGGGGCCTAGTGGAGTAACGGCGCTCCTGGGGGCTTTGAAACAGAAGAATGGGCCCCTCAAGACGCTCAGGTTGCAGATAGACAAATCTACCACGGAAGTCCAGACGCTGTTGAAGGATGTGAAAGAGAGCAATCCAGAATTGACCATTGAAAGCAATAATGCCAGGACAGCCAGGCCCTTATGTTGTAACTTCCTCTCCTGAAGGAAGAGGGGACCCGCTCGCATGTGCCCAGAGGGGGCCGCCTGAGATCTCCAAGACATCTCATGAGTGGAGATCAGAACATCAGATGTTAATTACCGGGTCAAAATGTAGAATTGAGCACTGGTTTTTCACGCTCTGGTTTCCGGTAGATGCCACACAAGTCACATACCCACTTGGTGTTAAAATGTTTTCTCTCACAAGGATAATAAAAAGCAAAGCACTTTGTTTGATGCTGTACTTATTAACACGCCCAACAGCTACCTCAGGGTAAGCTTGGCTTACTTAGTCTAGGGAGAAATGCTACAACGTTCATAGATGATTCTGTGGGTTTCTTCTGTTTTTCTGCCCTCGCTCAGGTTTTTCTTGGCGTAATGTGATAGTTGCCCAGTGAGCCTCCGTGATCAGCGTGGCTTGTGGTTTTCTTAATCAGTTTTATGATATTCTGATCCAGGAGTTGGTGAGCTTTCTCTGTAAAGGGCCCGCTAGCTAATACTGGGTTGGCCAAAAAGTTCATGTGGGTCTTTTCCTTAAGAAAAGCCCAAACAGGGCTTCCCTGGTGGCGCAGTGGTTGAGAGTCCGCCTGCCGATGCAGGGGACGCGGGTTCGTGCCCCGATCCGGGAAGATCCCACGTGCCGCGGGGCGGCGGCCCGTGAGCCGTGGCCGCTGCGCCTGCGCGTCCGGAGCCTGTGCTCCGCAACGGGAGAGGCCACGACGGTGAGAGGCCCGCGTACCGCAAAAAAAAAAAAAAAAAAGAAAAGCCCAAACAGACTTTTTGGGCTAACCCAGTATTTTGGGTTTTGCAGGCTCTGTGGTGTGTCGTAAAGTAACTACTCATCTCTGCCATTGTAGCGTGAAACAGCCAAAGACAGCACATAAGAGAGTGGACGGGGCTGCATTCCAATAAAACTTTACCAAAACAGGCAACAGACCAGATCTGGCCCACGTGCTGCGGTTTTGCCAATTCCTGTCCTGAGCTGTCCTGTTATTGAGAGGCATACATCTGACCGCATCCCTCCTCTCTTCAGATGCTCAGTGATTCTGTGTGTATGTAATCCATACCTGTTGCCGGTAACTCATAGAAGAGGCTGGAAAGCCAGTTCAGAACTTTAAAAAAATAAAGTCACCACTTGGTGCTAATTTCTAGGCACTGACAAAAGTAATCGCTCCTTCCTTAATTTTTTCCACCAAACTTAAGAGGTGGGTGATAAGAGCACCTTCACTAGTCCTGTACTGATACGGGAGCCTTTATCCATAGGGGACATTATCATAAAGTCCCAGTTACAGAAACAACGGCCTATAGTCAGTGATTTAGCTTGAAAGCTTAAACGACACAATTTGTTTTGGATTTACGATAACGTTTTCAGTGAACTTGTCTCCCCGACAGTTTTCACCTGATAACTATAAAACCCCCAAATTTCACATTTTTAGGGGCGATGAAATGTATTTTTAAAACCTTATTCCTGGGACTTCCCTGGTGGCGCAGTGGTTAAGACCGCCTGCCAATGCAGGTGACACGGGTTCGAGCCCTGGTGCCGCGGAGCAGCTAAGCCGTGTGCCACAACTACTGAGCCTTCGCGCTACAGCTGGTGAGCCACAACTACAGAGCCGGCGTGCCACAACTACTGAAACCCATGCACCTAGAGCCCGTGCTCTGCAACAAGTGAAGCCACTGCAATGAGAAGTCCACGCACTGCAACAAAGAGTAGCCCCCGCTCGCCGCAACTAGAGAAAGCCTGTGCGCAGCAATGAAGACCCAACGTAGCCGGGGGGAAAAAAAGGAACAAAACAAAACCTTGAATAATTTAGCTGGTATACACTTGAAAACTAACAGGTGTTATCCCTCAGTATTTTGAAGATATTATTGCATAGGTGTTAGTTTTCGTTGTTGCTGTTGGAATACCTGCTCTTGGTCAAATTGGCATTTCTTTGTAGCATTTCTCTGTAGTCAGTCACCCCTTTATTCTGGCTGTTGAGACGTTCTCTTCGATTTGTCTTTGAGTACTGACATGTTTAAGTATGGATATTCTTTTTATTTCCTATTTTTTATTTTCTTTTATGCTAGGGATTCAGAGCTCTGGGAAAATATTTGGCTGTTATCTCTTTCTATATTGTCTCCCATTTTCTGTGTCTCATTTTACCTTTCACATTATTCCTGCTGTGCCATATTTTTTTGTGGGTTAAACATCACATTAGTTCTTTCAACCCATCAACTGGAAGATAAGGACCACGAGTTAACATAGATCTGTGAACTCAAGTATGGAGGTAGGGTGGCTTACCTTTGTTGCTCGTTGATACCAGGAAGGACCCAGTTTCTCTGTTCTGCGTTGCCATCCTAAGCAGGCCCTTATTAAGATAAATCAGCTCAAACACTCAAGGCTGCTGTGGTATTTGGGGTGACACTCAGCTGATACTTAAGTCAGGCTTTTGGATGCCAGTGTTTCGTGGGACATGGTTAGGCCAGGATTTCAAGGAAGTAGGTGGAGGAATTGAGTATGGATCAGGAGGAGCGATCGCGTTATGAGAGGCGAGGCTGAGCGAGTAAAAATTCAGCGTTCTCCTTGAGCCACAAGGCTCTTGGGTAGGATTTCTTAAAAAAGATACGGGGACTTCCCTGGTGGCGCAGTGGTTAAGACTCTGTGCTCCCAATGCAGGGGGTCCGGGTTCGATCCCTGGTCAGGGAACTAGATCCCGCCACTAAGAAGTCCGCATGCTGCAACTAAGGAACGGGCGAGCCGCAACTAAGGAGCCTGCCTGCTGCAACAAAGACCCAGCACAACCTAAATAAATAAATAAATGAATATTTTTTAAAAGTTACAAATATAGTCGAGAGAGATTGTGATTGACAGTGTCTGGGTCAGGCCCTCCCAGAGTTTTAAATACATTCTGATTGACACTCTGCAGCAGTTCATTCCCCCCTGCCCCCCAAAGAGCATGTTATTTTATCTATTTATAAAGAAGGAAACAGGGAGAGGACTCCCTGCCCCTGTGTGACATGGCCTGTAAGAAGCAGACTAAGGCTTGAAAACAAAACTCTTCAGACTGTAAAGCCTGTGGCTTCTCTTATAGCTCACTTTGTGCAGAATTTTTTTTTTTTTTTTTACACGGGCCTCTCACCGTTGTGGCCTCTCCCGTTGCGGAGCACAGGCTCCGGACGCGCAGGCTCAGCGGCCACGGCTCACGGGCCCAGCCGCTCCGTGGCACGTGGGATCTTCCCGGACCGGGGCACGAACCCGCGTCCCCTGCGTCGGCAGGCAGATTCTCAACCACTGCGCCACCAGGGAATCCCTGTGCAGCAATTTTTAAAAAGTCTTATGGAGTGGGGGTAAAGCAGCATAGAGTTTAGGACACTGTAGATCAGTGGTTCTCAGTAGAAGGGATTTTTTTTTGCCACCCCGGGGACAATGTTTGCAGATATTTTTATTGTTACCACTAGGGGGCGCTCCTGGCATTCAATGGTGGAGACCAGGTATGTTGCTCAACGGATATCCTGCAACGCACAGGACAGCTCCTGCCCCAATGACCCCACCCAAAGTTTCAATAGTGCTGACATTGAGAAAGTCTACAGTCTGCCCATTCATTGCTGTGGAGTAAGACAGTGGTCTTCCACTGGGCAGGATTTTGCCCCCAGTCTGGCAATGTCTGGAGACTTCTAGAAAATCACGGCATGATACACATCACATCAATGTCAGCATTTTCGTCGTCTTCAAGTATACAGTTCAGCAGCATTCAGTATATTCACAACATTGTGCCATCATCTAGCTCCAGGACTTTTTCATCACCCCAGAAGGAAGCCCCGTACCCATGAATCTACTTTGTCTCTACGGATTTGACTGTTCTGGCTTTTTCTGGGTCACGACCGGCTGTGCTACTAGCTTGTAGTGGGCAGAGGCCAAGCGTGCTGCTAAACATCCTGCAATGCACACACAGCACTCATCACCCTGAGGTCGAAAACCCCACAGCAGATGGACCGCATGTGATGTCTTCAGGATATTGCACCCTCCCACGGGTCCCCAGCTGGGTAAAAAAGACCGAGGAGGGGTGGTGTCTCTTCCTTCGAGAGAGAGCAGGTGTTAAAAACCTCAGCCTTGTGGTGTCAGGAGGGCCTCCCTCAGCATCCCGCAGCCTCAGCCCCTTCATGGCTCAGCTCTGCTGGGGCCAGAGGGCTTGGATGGTTGCAGAATCATGGCTCATGTTCTCGCCATGCTGCTGAGCCTTGGTGAGTCCCAGAGAGAAGGTGGGGGACACCTGTTACTGGAAGTGGGGGTGAACTCTTGGCTTTGCGGTTGGTCTCACCAGGTCTCTCTTCCAGGCCATGCGTATGAGCCAGGAGAGCCAGGCATGGGAAGGCGAGTCCTTCCCCCAAGGGGATGCTTATCTAACTTGTGTTTTTTTTTTTTTAGCAGTCAGAACACACACACCATTTATCATTTTCTCTCTTACGTAGGTGTAGTTTTTGGTACCCCCAAATCATTACAATAGTAACGTCAAGGATCACTGATCACGGAGAATAATAAGAATAATAAAGCATAATAATTTTAAAAAAGTTTGAAATAAGGCAAATATGACCAAAATGTGACACAGAGAGAAAGTGAGCAAAGAGTGTTGTAAAAATGGCACTGGTAGACCTGCTTGACGGAGTTGCCACAAACCTTTAATTTGTTAAAAAAAAAAAAAAGAAAACCTGCAAAGCATAATCAAACGTATGCCTGTATTTCAGTAGTTCATTCTTTTTTATTGCTGAGTTCACTGTTTACTCTTTTTTTTAAGATTTTTTTTTTTTTTTTTTGGTGTGGGCCATTTTTAAAGTCTTTATTGAATTTGGTATGATATTGCTTTGGTTTATGTTTTGGTTTTATGGCCGGCAGGCATGCGGGATCTTAGCTCCCCTACCAGGGATCGAACCCGCACCCCCTGCAGTGGAAGGCGAAGTGTTAACCACCGGGCGGCCAGAGACGTCCCACACTCTCTCTCTGTTTGTTATTTCACATTATGCTGTAGAGACAAGCAAAAGTCATTCTCCTGCGGATGGACTTTGGGCCGTTTCCATGACCTGTTGATTTAGAACTGTGTCCTGAGGCACCTCGGAGGTATGCAAGGTCCGCTCGGGATTAGCTGCTAAAGTAGGGGGTCAAAACTGCCATGTTACACCTCACTGGGAAGGAGCTGATTAGCTTTCCAGGGGCTGGGATTCCCCTGGCCTTCTTGCCCTTGGTGCAGTGTCAGTGTTAAGGGAGAGGCAACCAAGGTTAAGTCAGAAACCGGTAAAGCAGAGGCAGTCACAGCTGCCTGATGACCGGCTAATGGGAACCTCAGCTTCTTCTGGAGTTTAGGGAACGCTAAGCGCTAAACAAGTCACGCTCTCGTTTTGCACGAGGCGGTTGTGAAAGACAGATTTGGGGTCATAAAGTCACTTCTAGAAAAGGCTCAGTAAGAGGGATGGCACGGAGAGCTGAATCCGGGGAGACTCAGGGCTTGATACTTCTTTGCAGGATTACTAGCCAGACCTTCTCTTTCAGCAATTCCGATTCCTGGATTCCGAGCAAGAGGTCTGGGACCACCGAGTGTCTGGGTCCTCCAGAAGTGGAACATTCCATCGTGGTCTCGGGGCGAGGGGTGGGGAGACCTTCACACTTAAGGTAGAGAGAAACCTCCAGTGTCCAGAGCACACACCCCACACACACCTAAGAGACGGATCCAGGTAGAGCGGCGAAATACCATTCTTTCTGTGCAGGCAGAGGGCCCTGATCAGAGCTCAGTGACCCAATGGAACAGTCGATGACGGGCAAGCGAAACTCACACGGACACTGAGGTCAGGGCTGGGCTGGGATCTGTTCTCTGCAGCAGATCCACTGCCTGACACCCCATCCTAAGGCTCAGTCCGTTTGAGTCGCGTTCAGACTCTTCACTCGGAGCCCAGCCCCTGCTCTGGGACCCAGGCTAGACTCCGGGATCTCTCTCCAGACCAGCAGTTCTCAAATGGGGGTGATTCCGCTCTCTCCTCACCCCCCACGTCAAGAGACATTTGGGGCTGTTACAACTCGGGGAGGGTGGCGCTCCTGGTGGGCGGAGTCCAGAGCCGCTGCCAGACGTTTTGCAATGCGCGCTACGGCGAAGAATTGTCTAGCCCCGCGAGTCAACGGTGCCGAGGTTGAGAAACCCTGGTTTACGAGATTCTTGCCCCCCCAAATAACCACCATCTTGGACCAGTCAATTTGGGGAAAAAGGCAGGGTTCCAAGTCTGGGGCAATTCTGCAAACTCCGCTTAGGGTAAGACACCCCTCTTTTTAGAAGAGTTGGCAATATAGGTCCCATGTGAATGAGAAGAGAGGAAGCAAAGCTGGAGCAGAGAAATAGACCGAGGTAATTTACAAAGAAAGAGATTAACCAAAACGTCCTTCATGGGCCCTGCCGACCCCTTTGCTCACCTTTCAGTCGGGTTCCCCTCGCGTGCTCTGCTGCAGTCGTGCTGGATGTCTTGCTACTTCCCTGCCTTGGGCTTTCCACCTGCTGTTCTTTCTGTCCGCTGGGTGAGCGTTTTGGAGGCCTTTCAGTATTTGATGTGGCCGCCCTTCTCTGCGCCGTCGGCACGTCCTCACCCAGCGGGCCACCGGCTCTCACGGAGGTCCGTCCCCCATCACACCCACCTTTTCCCATCACCCTGTTTATGTCCTTACAAGCCAGGGGTTCCTATCTGGGTGGCTCTTCATTTTGTCCTCAGGAGACATTTGGCGCTGCCCAGAGAGACTTTTGGTTGTCGCACATTGGGTGGGTGGGTGGTCCTGGCATCTAGTGCTGGCAGAGGCCAGGGATGCAATGCTTAGGACAGTCCCTGCTGTGCACTGGATTGTGTCCCAAGTGCACGTGTTGAAGCCCTAACCCGCCAAGCTGACTGTATTTAGAAGAGAAAACGGGGCTTCCCTGGTGGCGCAGTGGTTAAGATCCCGCCCGCCAATGCCGGGGACACGGGTTCAAGCCCCGGTCTGGGAAGATCCCACATGCCGCGGAGCCACTAAGCCCGTGCGCCACAACTACTGAGCCCACGTGCCACAGCTACTGAAGCCCGCGCGCCTAGAGCCCATGGTCCGCAACGAGAGAAGCCACCGCAACGAGAAGCCCGCGCACCGCAACGAAGAGTAGCCCCCGCTCGCCGCAACTAGAGAAAGCCGGCGCGAAGCAACGGAGACACAACGCCGCCCAAGACAAGTAAATAAAATAAATAAAAAATTTTTAAATGTTAGAAAAAAAAAGAAACAGATTTGGGCATCTATCATAGAGAAATTGAAACCATGGCATTAAATGAAGTGAACCAGGCTTGCGTTCAGAGATACGTGGGTCCACCATAGAACCGTAAAGCTGTGGCATTGGAGAGCCCGAAACCCCGGTGGTGGAGGGACAGATGTGAGTAGGGAGGTGTCCGAAAATGCTTAGTGAGTTGCCTTTGCCTTAAGGATAAAATGTGCATTTGTTTATGTGGCTTCCATGGCCACGCTTGATCTGTCTCCTGCATTTGCCTAGCATCATCCACAGCTGCTCTTTTCTGTCACAATCAGAGCTCTAGCTATACTGAACGTTTTCATCCTCTGTCTTACATCTGAGCCTTTGGATACATTGGTAGAGACAGCTGCCATCTTCCCCTTTCTTCACCCCTGTATCCCCGTCAATGTCTCTCTATAATGGAATCTTTCACAGGAAGGGGCTCCAAGGGCATCCTCTAGTTCCTCTCTCATGAGACATTTATTTTCTCACTTCTTTTAAAATCTCTACTCCTGGACAAGAAATTCTGTTTTGGTGGGGATAATGTTTGCCTTGGTGTGTTGTACTCTCACCAGTGCCTGACACATAGTAGGCTCTTATAACAAGGGCTGGAATTGCTTATTACAACTCTGTTACCTTCCACTTCATTGGTAACGGAGGTGCCAGTATTAAGCTTGCCGCAGAGCTATTTGGAATAAAGGCTACATCCACAACCTCCCTTGCATCTAGGTGCGGAAAGCTATTAAGTTCTGACCGTGGGGAAATAAGTGAAAGTGTTTTTGGAGTGTTTCCAATAAATCGTCATCACAAGAAATTGGCCAGTACTTTACCCCCACCCTCCTCCCCTCCCTTCCTCTCTCCTTCCTTTCTTTCTCCCCACGCTTCATTTTGCGGTCTGAAATACAAGCCCCGTTCAGTATTTCAGAAAGAGCATTGCAATGCTTAACCATCTGGCATTGACCCGTTGACCAGTTTTGGAAGATTTTAACTTGGACTGCTCAGGACGACAGTAGGGCCATGGTGATAGAGACCCCTACATCCCCTTGAGGCTCCTTTGCTCAGGTCAAGCCCTGCCTTTATATCTTGACCCCTAAAATATTTCTACCTGACCCATTTTTTCCTTGAGACTCTAGGTTTCTTGCCATAAACTAGAATATGGAAAGTTTGCAATGTCCTGAACCCACCCCAAACAAGTCCATCTCATCTTGAGATGAAGCCTATACATGGATATTAACTAGAAAGTCTTGGACCTTAGAACACCTGGTACATGAAGACCAGAAAGAAGAAAATTCAGCATTGGGGCCCCTAGTAATGAGGTAATAACTGGTGTGAGTTTTAATTGCCCTTAGTATCAGGAATAGTAATGGTTACCACGCACTGAGTAACTTATACATGTCAGAGCTTATGCTGGTTTCTGGATATTCTTGGTCTCCAAATCTTCATGGTATCCCTTTGAGGTTGGAATTAATATTCGCTGCTATTTAACAGAAAATGCAGATTTAAGAATGAATTTGACTAAGGTGTCAGAGTATTGAGAGGAGGCGAGGACCCACATAACGGGTGTATTAATGGGTTGACCAAGTAGAAACTCTCAGAAAGGAGAGCATTTGTGATGCCCAGACAACATCGCAAGGACGGTACTCAAGTTCCAGGTGGCACTCTGACCCCATGTGTATATCCATTTGGTCAGCATGTATTTCCTGAGACCTCTCTGAGTAGTGGGAACCACGAACACAGCCGTTACACGTGACATAAATTTAATTCCCATGAGTTCACAGTCGATACAGGAAAACGGATACGTAGGCAGTATTAGGGTTCAGATGCTGTTGTAGAGAATTCCAGGTGCTTTGGGACTATGAAAGAAGTATCTTAGGTCGAGCTGGAGGGTTTGGGAAATCATCTTGGAGGAGACGATATCGACGAGGAGACCCAGAGAACAAGGCAAGGTATGGATAAAGAAGAAGTGGAGGAGAAGAAATCCTGCAAGGGCACAGGGTAGAGGGAATCGGGGCACGGCTGCCATCCAGCCAGGACACATTGGTGTGGATGTGCCGTTTGTTTATAAGCCTGCATCTCCGTTGACCGGTCGTTGCCTCTCCGGCCCTTGTTCCGTCGGATACGTGCACCTCTTCTGTACCGGTGGTTAAATATTTTGAATGACGTGTGCGAGAGACAGCAAAGAAGAAACAGGGATAGAGACAAAAGTAGGGAGGAGATATTCCCACCGCCATGCCGTTGGAGATGTTTTCAGGCAAGACCGGAGTGGTTAAAAATTTGGTTCGCAGGAAGCAAGTGCAGCAGTGCTTAGAACCTGGAAGAGACGACGGATTTTGCCTACAGAAGACATTTAGCGCTTTCATCCCCAGCCCCCGCCAAACTCCACGCAGCTCTGCCTCAGTTCTCCGCGATGACTCTCTCCTCCGTGGACTCAACTCGGAGCTCCCACAGCCCAAGGCCAGGGTCAGCCTGCAGCTTTACCTGTGGCCGCTGCACCTCTCGTCATTTCTCCAGGGCTCTCTGCGCTCTGAACCTTCTGCATTCCTGACTGGAAGGCCTGCTGGCTCTCTCTTGAGGCTTCTTTCTGTGAAGCCAGCCTTCAACCAGGAGCCACACGAGGGCCACCAGGACCAGGAAAACGAGGCCAATCCGAAGGAGATTCTGGGCATTGTGATCTCGGAGGACAGGACCTGGGGTCGGAAGAGCAAGAGTGACCGCTCACAGGACCCTCACAGGACCACGTCACCCCATCTCTCTTCCTCTCTCCTTTCCCGGTCTTGTGTCCTTTAGCGCCTAGAGCCCCCGCTGCTGGCTTACCTTCCTGGAACTGGGCCTCTGTGGTTAACATGCAGGAGTCCCAGTGGTCTGCAGAGGATAAGGAAAGAGGAGACGTGAGGAAAAGAGATGCTGTGGCCTCTTGCATCCCAGGCTCGCCTACCCTCGGATATACTCCGTGACGTTCCGTAGCTTTTCTAGGTCCACCCCTCGCACTCCAGGTCCCGGTGGCTTCATCCGGCAGGTGGAGTCGAAGAGGAGAAAGACATGCCGTGTAGCACAGGGAACTCTACTTAACGCACTGTAGTGTCCTCGGTGGAGGGGACGTGTGTATACGTATGGCTGATTCATTGTGCTGTGCGGCAGAAGCTAACGCAACATTGTAAGTCCACTATGGTCCGATACAAATTAATTAAAAACAAAACAAAAGACGGCAAAAGAGAAACCGGAGGAAGAATTCAGCTCTAGGACTAATAAGCGTGTGTCTCCAGGCACACCTTGTGTGTGAGCCTCCACCTCCTCATTAAGGCAGCCGCCATCCTTTCTTCTTTGTCCCACTAGTCACGTCATTCAGTCTTTTTTTTTTTTTTACGATTCTATATATACGGCATTCTTTTTTTATTCCACACACACACACACACACACACACACACACACACACTGTATTTTGTTTTTACAAGAGATAAACTGACACCAAGCATTGTAAATTGATGGCCACAACAGAAGCAACAGTGGTTGCAATTAGCGAACCCGAAACGCACGCGTGCTACGTCAGAATATTGACATTCGGTCCGGTCATCCTCCACTGTACGTCATTCAGTCTTAACCAGACTTCTTCAAGGTCCTAAATGAGCTGCCCCAGCCCACCACACCCCTACCGACCCCCCTCTGACATCATTTCCAGTCCACTGGGCTCCTGGCTGTTCTTTTGTGTGTGTGTGTTTGCGGTACGCGGGCCTCTCGCTGTTGCGGCCTCTCCCGTTGCGGAGCACAGGCTCCGGACGCGCAGGCGCAGCGGCCACGGCTCACGGGCCCAGCCGCTCCGCGGCACGTGGGATCCTCCCGGACCGGGGCTCGAACCCGCGTCCCCTGCATCGGCAGGCGGACTCTCAACCACCGCGCCACCAGGGGAGCCCCTCCTGGCTGTTCTTTTATCACCCTGGCCATCTTTCCGCCTTAGGGCCTAGGCCTAAGGACTAATGCCCTCAACTCTTTCAGCTCTTTCCTTTCTTTTGTTTTTAGAAGTCATTATTGAATTTGTTACAGTATTGCTTCTGTTTTATGTTTTGGTTTTTCGGCCGCGAGCCAGGTGGGATCTTAGCTCCCCGGCCAGGGATCGAACCCGCATCCCTGCATTGGAAGGCGAAGTCTTAACCACTGGGCCGCCAGGGAGGTCCCTCCGCTCTTTGCTTGGAGCCTCCTTCCCTGGGAGGCCAGTGCGGACAGCTCTGTTAAACGCTGCTACCCGCCCTCTCCCCTGTCACCTTAGTGCCATTTGTTCTGCATTGCCTGTTTCCGCACCGCCGTTTCCTCCTCGTGTGCTATGTCACTGATGTACGCATGCGTCCTGACTGTGACTCGTGGCCCGCCTTCGCCTGCTAGAATACGAGCGCCACACAAGCAGGGATCTTTGCTTGACTCATAGGACTGTGGTTCACGGCATACGCTATGCACCCAAGGGATACTTTGAACGAACGCCAGGTTTTGAGTGTCACTGGGAGGCT
Source organism: Kogia breviceps (assembly GCF_026419965.1). Classification (NCBI taxonomy): domain Eukaryota; kingdom Metazoa; phylum Chordata; class Mammalia; order Artiodactyla; family Physeteridae; genus Kogia; species Kogia breviceps. The sequence continues at coordinate 3,371,597 of NC_081327.1, forward strand.
TTGAGTCCCTCCCTAGGTTTAGAAGTACGAGTTACTCACCGGAAGAGGTGTGCTCCGTGGGTGCAAAGCTGGTGTCCCCGGCATCTCCTGGCGACGGAGACGAGGAGAAAAATCAAGGGATCTGGTCTTGCCACTTACCCTCTACACTCCGGCCCCCGCCCGCCATGTCTCTGGCGACAGTCCTCATGAGCTGTCAGCTGGGCCTCGGGGAGACCGCGTGGACGAGGGCGGTGGTGAAAAGCACCCTCCGTGCCTCTTTGCTGCCTCGCTCGTCAGTGTTTGGGGGCCAGTTAGGGATCCAGAAAGGACATGGGGTAGGATTGGGGCGTTGTGCCCTCACCTTGGACGCGGAGCTCCACAGGCTCGCTGGGGAAAGACCAGGCATGTTTGTTATAGGAGCCAAAACACCGGTACGCGCCCCTGTGAGCTGTGCTTACAGGGCCCATGGGGAACTCCGCCTGGATATTCCCGTATCTGCGCTGTGGGCGGCTGGAACTTCCCTCCTTGAGCAGAAAGAAGGTGCTTGTTGCCGTTTCTAGGCGGCAGTGGAAGGTCACTTTCTCTCCTGAGGTCACCTCCGGTCTGGGGTGAACTGAGAGGGTGGGTGTGTCATACAGTCCTGCGAGAGAAGGTGGCTGGTAGGTCAAGAAGATAATTTTTTTTTGGGCCAGGCGGCATGTGGGATCTTAGTTCCCCGACCAGGGATCGAACCCACGCCCCCTGCATTGGAAGTGCGGAGTCTTAACCGCTGGACCGCCGGGGAGGTCCCGGTAAAGAGCATCTTTATCCTGCTTCCTATATCCCCCATCCCTCCTCTCCTTAGGACCGGGATATCGCTCCCCAGAATCTAGGTCTCTTCTTCTGTTTCATAGATTTGTCTCGGTCACGGATGTACCCTCCCTGATCTCTCCCTTCACGACTGAGACAGTTGTTCCCCTAGCCTCCAGGAGTGTTAAGATGAATCTCTTTCTAAGGATACAGGTGAACTTATTTGCAAAGCAGAACTAGAGGCACAGACATAGAGAACAAACGTACGGACACCAAGGGGGAGAGGTGCGGGGGGGGCGGGTGGATGAACTGGGAGATTGGGATTGACGTATATACACTACTGATACCATGTATAAAAGAGATAACTGATGAGAACCTACTGTAGAGCACACGGAACTCTACTCAGTGCTCTGTGGGGACCTAAATGGGAAGGAAATCCAAAAAAGAGGGGATGTATGCATACGCATAGCTGATTCACTTCGCTGTACAGCAGAAACCAACACAACATTGTAAAGCAACTACACTCCAGCAAAAATTAATTTTAAAAAAGATGAATCTCTTTTCTGGGAGTTTCCCTACGTCATTGGTCCTCAGTGTCTGGTCCTTGGGACCAGCGATATCAGTATCGTCGGGAACCTTGTTAGAAATGCAAATTGCCAGGCTCTACCCCAGACCTACTGCATCAGAAACTTAGGAGGAGAGCAGCCATCTGTGTTTTGAAACAGTATTCTCACTTTTCGTCGTCGTAAAACATACATAAATCTACCATCTTAAGTGTTTTTAATTGTACAGTTCTCTGGTATTAAGTACGTCCACATCCTTGCACAACCATTATCACCGTTAGTCTCCGGAACGCTTTTCATCTTGCATAACTGAAACTCTGTACACATTAAACACTAACTCTTCATTTCCCCCTCCCCCGGCCCCTGGCAACCACCATTCTACTTTCTGCCTCTGAATTTGAGTATTTTAAGTACCCCACGTAAATGGAAATGTGCACTTATTGATCCTTGGACAACTGGCTTATTTCACTCAGTATAACGCCCTCAAGTTCATCCGTGTGTTAGAATTTCCTTCCTTTTTAAGGCTGAGTAATATTCAGTTGTGTGGATGGTCCACATTCTCTTCATCCGTTCATTCACTGACAGGCAAAGGATGTTTCTGCCTTTCGGCCATTATGAATGATGCTTCCGTGAGCGGGGGCTTACTGAAGTCATCTGTGCTCCTACCAGCCCTACCGGTGGTTCTGATACCTACTTAAGTTTGAGAACCGTATCCCTCAACTGAAGGGAACCCTCTGACCCAAGATTACCTGGCCCGCCGGTCACCTTAACCCCATCTACCTCGTCTTTTTTCCGTACCACCATTTCGCCCTCCCCAGCTATATGATTGGTGTGAATTTCCTGACTTTGACTCATGGTCTCTCTTCTGCTAGAACACAAGAACCACAAAAGCACAAGGGTGTTCGTCTGCAATCTCCCCAAGAGTGGTTCTCAGCCGATCACTGTTTGCTACAGTGCGGGGTACAGAGCCTCTAACCTCGTTTCTAGACTATTCTGAAAGGCCACCCAGGTCCAGAGTCCCACGTCTGCCCGGCCGAGGTCTCGGTTGAGGCTGCGTCACAGCCCAACCCCCCCCCCCCCCCCCGCCCAGCCTGCCCCCTCACTCATCCCAGGTGCGGTGTTTGAGGGCGACTCCGCAGTGACCCCCTCTGTGCACACATGTCCATCTCGTGAAGAACCTAAGACAAATCTGCTTCCAGGACACAGAGACAGTTCTCTGAAGATAATCCCTGTGGGAAGTAATCAGCCCTCTACATTACCCTGAAGGCACAAACTAGTATCTGAGTGAGGCTTGGAAGAAACGTCAAGGAGATGGATCTGTAATGACCTTGCCCAGGAGTCAGGCTGAGGGGCTGACTCGCCAGCTGTGCACTGGGACAGTTACCTGTTACCACCAGATCCAGAGGGTCACTGGGCTGTGACCAGAGCTCCCCACTTCGATAGAAGCACCGGTACTGCCCTGCAGTCTGTGAGGTCATGGTCGGGATGGGGAAGTTTACTCTGTTCACCGTTCCCGGTGACTTTGGTCTCTTGGAGGCAGAGAGGCCTCCCTCGAAGTGCAGCTGGTACTCGGCGGCCTCGTGACTTCCCTGACACCAGATGGTCACCAGTTTCCCCTTCGGGATCATGAAGCTGGGTTGGGCCCAGATGACAGGTTTCGAGAGAGTCTCTGGAGAGGAATCAGAGGCTGGAGTTCCAGCTAAAGCCCCTGCCCGCCCTCCTTTGCACCCAGCTGCGGGGCTCAAGCCCTCGTAGCAAGCAAGCCAGAGCCCCTGCCCTCCCTTCCAGTTGTTCTCAGGTGCACACTTACTCTCAGCCCAGACTCTGGGGCTTCGAAGGAAGGACTCATGCTCCCGGGTGCCGGTCCTCTGGCTCAGAGACAGCCCTGGAAAACAGGAATCATGAGATGTATTGCCCCATCCGCACTAGACCCCTGAATTCCGTCTCTCGTCCACGCAAGAACTCACCAAGGAAGAGAAGGGCAGCAAGTGTGGAAGGCATAGCTCAGGTTCTGCCTGGCTGATACGGAGAGCTGGGGGGAGGCTGAGCCCCGCGGGCCGGGGAGCTGCACAGGATGTGGTGAACCCCGGCACCAATCATCACGGGGCTCTTTTCACACTGACTTTTTTACGAGAAGATTCAGAGACCGCCCCCCACCTCTGCCCGCGGGTGTAAGGAAAGGACATGGTCCCCGTGACACATCTGATCGTGGCTGTGGTTTCTAACCAGGACCTCTGGCAGTTGTCTGCCCGAACTGAGACTCATTTCTGGATCAGCTTCTAAATTTTGAAACATGGACACGATGCCCAGGAAGGCGTAGGGTGGTGTGCAGAGCAAGAGCCTTAGAAGCATTAAACAAAGAGGTGTTTAGGGCTTCCCTGGTGGCGCAGTGGTTGAGAGTCCGCCTGCCGATGCAGGGGACGCGGGTTCGTGCCCCGGTCCGGGAAGATCCCACATCCGGGAACCCGTGAGCCGTGGCCGCTGCGCCTGCGCGTCCGGAGCCTGTGCCCCGCAACGGGAGAGGCCGCGACCGCAAAAAAACAAACAAAAAAAGTGTGCTTGTTTGCCTGTACCCACCCACCCTTCACCAAAATCTATATATACTGACCTTCCTCCCGCCTCTTCGGAGCAGTTTCTCAGAGGTCCCTGAAACGCTGTCTCCCGGGCTACAGTCATTTTGCCCCAAATAAAACTTGACTCAGAGTTCTCACGTTGTGCATTGTTTTTTCAGTCGACATACTCTTTTTTTTTTTTTTTTTTTCGGTACGCGGGCCTCTCACTGTTGTGGCCTCTCCCGTTGCGGAGCACAGGCTCTGGACGCGCAGGCGCAGCGGCCACGGCTCACGGGCCCAGCCGCTCCGCGGCACGTGGGATCCTCCCGGACCGGGGCACGAACCCGCGTCCCCTGCATCGGCAGGCGGACTCCCAACCACTGCGCCACCAGGGAAGCCCGTCCTACATCTTCTGTTACAGACCCTCGTCTTCTGCAAGTAAGCAGATTCCCCAGCGCTGAGGAGCATATAGGGAAGAAGGAGGGATGGTTGTAGGTTGAAGGAAGGGGGGGGGGCGGTTTCCATGGGTCTTTGGAAGATGTTCCATCAAGGATCTCAACAACAAAAATCGCAGTTTAACCTACAGGAAATGAAAATGCAATAATTAATAAATTTATTTATTTATTTATTTTTGACTGCGCTGGGTCTTTGTTGCTTCGCGCACGGCTTTCTCTAGTCGCGGCGAGCGGGGGGCGCTCTTCGTTGCGGTGCGCGGGCTTCTCGTTGCGGTGGCTTCTCTCGTGGCGGAGCGCGGGCTCTGGGCGCGCGGGCTTCAGTAGGTGTGGCTCGCGGGCTCCAGAGCGCAGGCGCAGTAGTTGTGGCGCACGGGCTTAGTTGCTCCGCGGCACGTGGAACCTTCCCGGACCAGGGCTCGGACCGATGTCTCCTGCCTTGGCAGGCGGATTCTTAGCCCCTGCGCCACCAGGGGAGCCCCGATGTATCATATCTCCTTTATCCATTCATCTGTTGATGGGCACTTAGGTTGTTTCCGTGTCTTGTTCATCATAAATAACGCTGCAGTGAGCACGGGGCTGCACATATCTTTTCAAATTAGTGTTTTTCTCTTCCATCGATAAATACCCAGAAGTGGAATACTCTCTAGAGCATATGGTAGCTCTGTTTTTAATTTTACAAGGAGCCTCCATACTGGTTCCCACCGTGGCGGCACCCGTTTACGTTCCCACCAACAGTGCGTGGAGAATAGCTGTTCCCCACAGCCTCACCAACACGTTTTATTTCTTGCCTTTTGGATAACAGCCCTTCCAGCAGGGCCGAGGGCTCATAGTGGTTTGGACTTGCATTTCCCTAATGAGTGATGTTGAACGTGTTTTCCGCATGCCCGTTGGCTTTCTGTATGTCTTCTTTGAAACACCGTCTATTCCCTTCCTCTGCTCATTTTAAAATCAGGTTGTTGGTGTTTTTGTTGTTGAGTTGTATGCGTTTTTAAAATATATTTTTGTTATTAACCCCTTATCAGATACGTGATTGGAAACTCTCTCTTCCCGTCCCATAGGTTGTCTTTTCATTTTGTCGATTGTTTCCTTCACCGGGCAAAAGATTTTGGAGTGATGTGATCCCATTTGTTTATTTTTGCCTGTGTTTCCTCTCCTGAGGAGACAGATCTAGAAAGATATTAACATCAGTGTCAAAGAGCGTACTCTGTTTTCTTCTAAGAGTTTAAAGTTGCTAGCCTTACATTCAAGTCTTTAATGGATTTGGAGTTGATTTTTGTGTGGGGTATGAGATAGTGGTCTATTTTTATTTTTGATTTGGCTGTCAAGTTTTCCCAACACTATTTATTTGTTTGTTTGTTATTATTTTTGGCCACGCCACTCGGCATGTGTGATCTTAGTTCCCTGACCAGGGATTGAACCCGCGCCTCCTGCATTGGAAGCACGGGGTCCTAACCACCGGCCCGCCAGGGAAGTCCCCCAACACCATCTACTGAAGAGACTATTCCTTCTCTATTGTATGTTCTTTGCTCCTTTGTTGTAAATTAATTGTTCATATATGTGTGAGTTTATTTCTGGGCTCTCGATTCTGTTCTTCGATCTATGTATCTGATTTCCTGCCACTATGATGCAGTTTAGATTTCTGTGGTTTGTGATGTAGTTTGAAATCAGAGAGTGTGATTCCTCCAGCTTTGTTCTTTTTTTCTTAAGCTTGCTTTGGTTCTTTGTGGTCTTTTCTGGTTCCATGGGAATTTTAGAATATTTTTTGTCCTATTTCTGTGGAAAACGTGCTTGGGATTCTGATAGGGATTACGCTGAATCTGTAGATTGCTTTAGGTAATGTGGACATTTTAACAATGTTACGTTCTTCAACACGTAAGCACAGAATAGCTTGCCATTTATTTGTGTCTTCAGTTGCTTTCAACAGTGTCTCAAAATTTTCAATGTACAGGTCTTTCACCTCTTCAGTTAAATTTACTCCTAGGTATTTTATTATTTTTATTGCAATTGTAAATGGGATTGTTTTCTTAATTTCTCTTTCTGCTAGATCATTTTTAGTGAATAAAAATGCAACAGGTTTTTGTATATTGATTTTGTATCCTGCAACTTTACTGTGTTTGTTTATCATTTCTAATAGTTTTTTGTTGGAGTTTTTAGGGTTTTCTATATATAAAATCAAGTCAACCAGAAATAGTGACAGTTTTACTTCTTTCTGTCGAATTTGGATGGCTTTTATTTCATTGTCTTGCCTAATTGTTTTGTCTAGGACTTCCAGTACCATGTTGCAGAATGGTGAGAGTGGGCATCCTGGTCTTATTCCTGGTTTTACAGGGTTCGCGTTCAGTTTTTCACCATTGACTATGATGTTACCTGTGGGCTTGTCATTATGGCCTGTAATTGTGTTGTGGTAAGTTCCTTCGGTACCCACTTGAGTGAGAGTTTCTGTCATAGATGGGTGTTGAATCTTGTCCAATGTTTTTTTCTACATCTGTTGAGATGATCATGTAGTTTTTGTCCTTCATTTTATGAATGTGGTGTATCACATTGGTTGGATTATGGATGTCAAACCATCCTTGCATCCTTGGAATGACTCTCACTGGATCATGATGTAAAGTCCTTTAGTGTAACATTATACTGAATGGTGAAGAGCTGAATTCTTTTCCTCTAAGATCCGGAATAAGAGAAGATGCTCCCTTTCCCCATTTTTATTCAACAGAGTAGTAGAAGTCCTAGCCACAACAATTAGTCAAGGAAAAGAAATAAAATGCATCCAAACTGGACAGGAAGAAGTAACTATTTGCAGATGGCATGATACTATACATAGAAAACTCTAATTACTCCACCAAAACCTATTAAAACTAATAAATGAATTCAGTAAAGTTGCAGTAAAGTATACAAAATTAATATACAGAAATCTTCCACTTTTCTGTACATTAAAAATGAACTATCAGAAAGAATATCAAGAAAGAAATCCTGTTTCAAATTACTTCAAAGAGAATAAAATACCTAGGAATAAATTTAACTGAGGAGGTGAAAAAGCTGTGTTCTTAAATCTATATGGCATTGAAGAAAGCAGTATTTTTTTGGATATGTCTCCTTAGGCAAGGGCAACAAAAGCAAAAATAAACAACACGAAAGAACAAACGAAACAGAAACAGACTCATAGGTACAGAGAGCAAGCTGGTGGCTGCCATAGTGGAGAGGGTGGGACGGGGGAAGGATGAAATATGTAAAGGGGATTAAGAGGTACAAACTTCCAGCTGTAAAAGAAATAAGTCATGGGGATGTAATGTACACATAAGGAATATAGTCAGTAATACTGTAACTACTTTGTGTGGTAACAGATTGTAACTGGTTTTATTGTGGTGATCATTTCATAATGTTTAAAAATATCAAATCACTATGTTGTACACCTGAAACTAGTATATTGTATGTTAATTAGAAAGCAATAAAAAAGAAATTCAGTGAGAAATTACCTTGAAGTTGACCAAAAAGAGAGTATTTACACCAAAGAAACAGACGATTGCCACAGTTAGGGCTTTTGAAGAAGTGATGCATTTTTAGAGCCATTTTAGCAGCACACCCGCTGGCTGTCACTTCAAACACCTTGTGTTTCTGGAGAGACTGTACTAGGTGTTGTGTCATGAGGAGAGAATAGATTGATGGGTCCAGGAAAAGTTTTAGGGAAGAGTTTTGCATTTACCTGTTCCAAACTGGAGACTGTTTTCACCCATTTATTCAGTTATTAAAACAGAGTCTGTGTTCTGGGATGAACGAATAAAGGTCAATGACACACATTCGCGAATGTGGAAATTAAAACTAAAGAAACGTGTTTCATGATAAATGAAACAGAGCACGAAGGTGTATAAAGGTGTGGACCCAGACGGGCCGTCGGGGGTGTGGCTCAGGCCACGGGGTGAGAGGGGGCGGGGCAGCCACGGAGAGTCTTCGCTGCTGGGGAGGGAAGGCACCACGGTTAAGAGAGGCGCAGTCCTCCACGGGGACTCCCAGACCTTCTCCTGCACCCACGTCGCGTCTCTCCCTCCCTGGTGAGACAGTTCACACAACACGCGCCGCAGATTCTCTTCCAGAACCTCCGGGGCGCACAAGGTCACGTGCAGGGCTCCTCCCCTCGGGAGGGCGCGTGGTTCCCTCTGTGTTCAGCTCGTGGCTGCATCTTGGGTCCCTCCTGGGCCGTGTTGAGCCTGAAAGAGCAGAATCCCGAGGCCCAGAAGGATCAAGCCGGCCACGCCCATCCGGGTGACATTCTCCACTGTGTAGTCTCGGGGGTGTGAGGCCAGGGATTCTGGACAAAGAGGTCACAAGGTCAGAGCAGATCCCAGTCGCTCCTGAATCCTGGATGTTCACCCAGGGAACCTGCCTGTCCTTGACAGGACATGACCCTCAGAGCCCAGCCCCATCACTGAGTGATTTCACCCCACTTGTTTTGTGGTGGGTGGACGGTGTCAGCTGCTCATGAGAATCATAAAGTAAGGGTGTCGTGAGGAACTGGGGAGACATGAGCCCTTCTCCCAGATTCTGTGTCCTCAGTGCCTCCAGTTCGCATACTACAGCTTCTAGGCCGTTCCTTCCTGAACCCTCCCTCTGCTATGCCAGGTGCCCTCTGCTCTCCTCCTTGCATTCCCTCAGCCTCCATGTGCTCTTTGAATGCAGAGCCTGCTTGTGAATCACTCTGTGCTCCCGGGGCTCAGGATTAGTGAGGAAAGTGGTCTCTTAATACAGAAATAATTGAGTGCTGTCTGTTCTGTGTTCAGTCTGAGATTGAACCCTATAATCTTTTTTTTTTTTTGCGGTACGCGGGCCTCTCACCGTCGTGGCCTCTCCCATTGCGGAGCACAGGCTCCGGACGCGCAGGCTCAGCGGCCATGGCTCACGGGCCCAGCCGCTCCGCGGCACGTGGGATCCTCCCGGACCGGGGCACGAACCCGCGTCCCCTGCATCGGCAGGCGGACTCTCAACCGCTGCGCCACCAGGGAAGCCCTGAACCCTATAATCTTATTTTCCTACTTCTGGGAGTTCCCACTGATTCAAAAGCTGAGGACCCAGGATTCCGTGATGAGAGTTTGGAGTCAGGGACCATTGAATGTCCTCCTGTCTGGAGCCCCCCTGTGTCCCCTCATTCACTACTACCTCAGACATTTCTGGGGACGGAGCCCTGAGCTGACCTGAGGCTGAGGGGGCAGGGCCGGGGCCCCTCACCTGAGACCGCGAGCTCCAGGGGGGCACTGGCGTGTGACAGCAGGTAGGGGTCACTGCTGAGTGAGCTGTAGCACCTGTAGGTCCCATTGTGGGCTGAGGTCACGGGACTCAGGGAGAATTCGGCCTGGTAATGCTGACCTCGGGACTTAGATCTAAGACGCAGTGGGGGACGGGCTGCCCCCTCCTTGGACAGAAGGAAAGTTTCCGTTTTGCTCCCTGACTGACACAGTAGGGTCACGTTCTCTCCTGAGGGCACCACAGGGCCCGGCTGCACCGAGAGGGAGGGCGTGCCAGGGAACCATCCTAGAGAGAGGAAGGGGGGTGAGGGGCTGCCCGCCCCTCTGGTTCTGCACTGCTGCTCAGCAGGGCCTCCCTGGGGCCCCTCATCTCTGTCTGTGTCTGTTTTCTCAGAGTCTCTTCCTCTCCCTGCCCACCCCCGTCTCTCTGTGTCTCTCCCCCTCGCTCCCTGGGGACCCCTCACGCCTGGTTCCAGCATCACCACCTGGGGCTCCCCCGGCAGGGCCTGTGCGGAGTCTGGGTCCCCGGCTGACCCGCTGGCCCCTCACCTGCCACCAGGATGTCCAGGGGGTTACTGGGGGCCGACCACTCGGAGGAGAGGTTGTGTCCACCGTAGCACGTGTACCGGCCCCCGTGGGTGGAGGTCACTGGGCCCAGGGGGAAGTCGGCCTGAGAGAGCCCAGCCGGGGGCTGCCGGCCAGGGCGCTGGCGGAGGGCCTGTCCCCCCTCCTGGGACAGAGCGAATCTGTCATAGCCGACGTCTGAGCGACACTGGAGGGTCAGGCTCTGTCCAAAGGCCACGACAGGGCCCTGCGGGGTCAGGAGGGAGGGCTTCCCAGACACACCTGGGGGAGGACCAGCCCGGGGCTGCAGGGGCCAGTTCCTCCCATGAGGCCCCTTCTCCCGTCCTGGCCCCCAGGCCTCCCTGTCGCTCACACTCTGTGTCTCTGTCCTGTGCGCCCCACTCCCCCCCCCCCACCCTCTCATCTGGGACCGTCCTGGGAGAAAAGCATCTAATAATCTGCCTCGTGCCTCAGAAAGTGCGTGAGGCCAGGGTGGGACTTCCTCACCTGGGACCAGGAGCTCCAGGGGGTCACTGGGGGCCGACCACACCTGGGGGGTGTCCCTGTTGAAGCCGTGGCATCTGAACATCCACCTGTGACTGGGGGTCACGGGCCCCACGGAGAACAGGGCCCAGGTCTGCCCATAGAGGCGTAGCTGTGCCTCCAGGATCCCGGAGGACTTGTGTTCTCCTTCCTTAGTCAGAATGAACCCGTCCCAGCCCTGCCGTGAGCCACACTGGAGGGTCACGTTCCCTCCCGAGGTCACCACAGGGCTCGGCAGGGCTGAGAGCGTGGGTTTGCTGTGGGCCCCTAGGAGAGAAGGAGGGAGCTTGTGAAGTGGGGCTCACACCCCCCTCGCCTCCCCCAGGGCTGGGCTGTGAGAGGGACTCACCCCTGAGAGCAGACCCCCTTCCTGAGGGCAGAGCCTGAGGCCGGGACCCCCGAGTGTCCTCTCACCTGTCACCACCAGCTCCAGGGGGTCACTACGCCCTGACCAGACACTGCGGCTGAGATAGTAACAGTGATATCTCCCTGCGTCAGACTGTGTCATGTGTGGGATGGAGAACTTGCCCTTGTCCCCGGGCTCCAGTGGGCTCTGTGTGTCCCTGCGAGCTGAGCTTCCCTCTTTATGCAGACGGAACTCCCAGGCCCCCGGGGTCCCCTGACACCAGATGGTCACGGGGCTCCCCCAGGGGATCACAGCGCCTGGCTCAGCCCAGATGGTGGGTTTGGGGAGGGTCCCACCAGAGGCTGGGTCACAAGACATCCTCACCCCCAGGCCCCCAGCTCTCAGCCCCAACCCCCCAGAAGCCCTCTCCTTCAGCGCAGAGCTGCTGTCCCCCATCCGCATTGCCTGGGAGGGAGGGAGCTGGGTCACCTGGGGACAGACTCACCTGCCGGCCCCTGGGCGCTCAGGCCCACACTCAGCCCTGGAAGAGAGACCCCTGTGAGAGATCTGCCCTGAATCCTGAGCAGCGCCTCCCCACCCCCCATGAGCCTGCTGAGTCCTGGGCCCTCCGGGCCTCCGGGCGGCGCAGCCTGGCTGTGGGGAGGGGTCGTTCCCCGACTAGGGCTTCCCCTCCCCCCTCCATCTCACCGAGGCAGAGCAGGGCCGTGAGGCTGGGGGTCATGGCGTCCCGTCCCTGTGGTCCGGGCAGTGCAGCTGGAGGAGACCGCGGTGCCCACGGGACAGACAGACCCACAGGGTGTGTCCACTGGGAGGCTGGTCCTCCGGTCACGGAGCTGTCATGCCAGCAGCCCCACAGGAAGGGGAACTGCCCCTCCCCAGGGCCCTGGCCCTCGTTTCCGCAGGGCTCAGGCTGGAGTGGGCAGCAGGCTTCCGCGGACATATCTGCCCACGTCTGAGGCCTCACTTGACCCGTAAGCTGCTGCCTTCGTGGCCTGAAGTCCTTTTTGCCCCAAGCATCAACACATATTTATTGGGTATTTGCAGTGTGCCTGGCTTAGACGTACATCCCTGGACATGAGAGATTCAAACCCTGAGCTTGCAGAGCTCAGATTGGCAAAGAAACAAACACCTGAACAACGACCACCAAAACACCCCAGAGAGATTCAGTGTATTCGTTTCCTGTTGCCGCCGTGGCCACCACTCTAAGTGCATGGGTTAAAGCAGCGCAGGTTTTTTACCGTCACGCTCTGGCGGCGAGAAGTGCAAATGGAAAGCCTGGTGTTAAACTCAAGTTGTCGCCAGGCTGCGTTGCCCCGGAGAGCTCTGGGGTGGAATGCAGTCCCTCGCGTTTTCAAGCTTCTGCTGCCGCGTCCCTTGACTCACCCCCTCCCGTCTTCCCAGCCAGCAGGCGCGTGTCTGCAACTTCTGCCTCCGGGTCGCATCGACCTCGGCTCGGGCCCCTCTGTCTCGCTCTTTCACTCATCAGGACCTTGGTGGTAACATGCCCCCCCCCCCGCCCCGGGTAATCCAGAACCGTCTCCCCATCTCCACCACTTGGAAGGTGCCTTGGGGGGGTCTTAAAGGGAAATTCAGGGCTCATCCTAAGCGTACAAAACGAGAATACTAGGAATCGGCCTCAGTATCCTTCCGCGCGCAGTAAGGTAGAGCAGGTGGTGAGTTTCGAAATCACGGTGACTTTCCTGCCCGCCCGGCTGAGCAGAGAGACAGGAGGACAGCGCCTGGGAGGCCCCGCCCACTGAGAGGGTTCCGCGGGCAGGCGCGCGTCACCCCCAGCGAGGGTTTCAACACTAAAGGTTTCACAGGAAGCAGAACAGCTATTTCCCTACCCGTCAGCCTCTGTTGCCATCCCCAATAAGATGCATGACGTCTCCTTTTTCAGAACACAATTTCTGCCCGTCATCAAGCCCGGATGTGCGCTCCACACACGGTCCAAATATGCCATCAAGTGCCGAGAGCCCGGTGCTGGGTTTCGAGCCGGCCGGTCGGAAGGTCAGTGGTTCCTGCCCGAGGCATTTCCTCTCCGCCCACTTCCGTGGTTTGTGTTCATCTGCACGTGCTCCTAGATCAGGGAATCGTGTTTGGACTCATGAGATTTAAAACAAGCTCACGAATGGAGATGTTGGGTCCCTTCCTCACAGCCTTGGGCATACTGGGGTTGATGAGAGAGGTGAGTGAGGGCTGCTGAGGAAGGGGAGACCCTGCAGAGAGAGGAAGTGCGACACACACAGCGTAGGAGCTTTGCCCAAACCACTTCCTGGTTAGGTGCGAGCTGTGCATTTGGGGGTGGAATGCCCCTCGAGCCATATTGTCCTTGTTTCTCCTTTTCGGTGACTTGGTCTTTACTAACTTGGTTAATTTGGCATGCCCCAGGCTTCTCCAGAGTAAAGCTGTTAGTTGCCCTTTGTAATTAATCACTGGTTTGTGGGGAGGTACTTTGAGAGTTTGTACATATCATGCTCCTTATTATTAAATTTTCACTTTATAAGTTTAGCAGCTACCGACCCTATGCCATAGCGAAAGCGTCTCTTCTCCCAAGTGCACCCATTCACATGGAAATCACATTGTTTATAATATCCCGCTACTTTTAAATGCTTGTGAAGTACGGCCAATCCTTCTTGTGTTGCTTCTGTCATAATAAGCAGACGCATCTAGGCTTTCTTATTTCCTCACGACTCAGAGGCTGTATGGTGTGTTTTAATTTCTGGTTGAGCTTGTCCCCGCTACCCGCACAGCTCTTCTCTTTGTGTGTTTTCCTAGGTATTCTTACGTTTTTATTTTTCCATATGGAGCTTAGTATTAACTTGTCTAGTTCAAGAAGAAAAGTTTGTTAAACTCAAAAGCTTTTGCACAGCAAGGGAAACCATAAACAAAACAAAAAGACAACCCACGGATTGGGAGAAAATATTTGCAGATGATGTGACTGACAAGGGATTAGTCTCCAAAATTTACAAACAGCTCATGAGGCTTAATATCATCAAAACAAACAACCCAATCAAAAAATGGGCAGAAGACCTAAATAGACGTTTCTCCAAAGAAGATATACAGATGGCCAAGAGGCACATGAAAGGATGTTCAACATCACTAATTATTAGAGAAATGCAAATCAAAACTACAATGAGGTATCACCTCACACCAGTCAAAATGGCCATCGTCAAAAAATCCACAAACGTGCTGGGAAAACTGGACAGCTACCTGTAGAAGTATGAAATTAGAACACTCCCTAACACCACACACAAAAATAAACTCAAAATGGGTTAAAGACCTAAATGTAAGGCCAGACACTATCAAACTCTTAGAGGAAAAGATAGGCAGAACAGTCTATGACATAAATCACAGCAAGATCCTTTCTGACCCATCTCCTAGAGAAATGGAAATAAAAACAAAAATAAACAAATGGGACCTAATGAAACTTAAAAGCTTTTGCACAGCAAAGGAAACCATAAACAAGACCAAAAGACGACCCTCAGAATGGGAGAAAATACTTGCAAATAAAGCAACTGACAGAGGACTAATCTCCAAAATTTACAAGCAACTCATGCAGCTCAATAACAAAAAAACAAACAACCCAATCCAAAAATGGGCAGAAGACCTAAATAGACATTTCTCCAAACAAGATATACAGATTGCCAACAAACACATGAAAGGATGCTCAACATCACTAATCATTAGAGAAATGCAAATCAAAACTGCAGTGGTCAGAATGTCACACTGGTCAGAATGTCCATCATCAAAAAAATCTACAAACAATAAATGCTGGAGAGGGTGTGGAGAAAAGGGAACACTCTTTCACTGTTGGTGGGAATGTAAATTGATACAGCCACTATGGAGAACAGTGTGGAGGTTCCTTAAAAAACTACCATATGACCCCGCAATCCCACTACTGGGCATATACCCTGAGAAAACCATAATTCAAAAAGAGTCATGTACCAAAACGTTTATTGCAGCTCTATTTACAATAGCCAGGACATGGAAGCAACCTAAGTGTCCATCAACAGATGAATGGATAAAGAAGATGTGGCACATATATACAATGGAATATTACTCAGCCATAAAAAGAAATGAAACTGAGTTATTTGTAATGAGGTGGATAGACCTGGAGTCTGTCATACAGAGTGAAGTAAGTCAGAAGGATAAAAACAAATACTGTATGCTAACACATATATATGGAATCTAAAAAAAAATGTCATGAAGAGATTAGTGGTAGGATGGGAATAAAACACAGACCTACTAGAGCATGGACTTGAGGATATGGGGAGGGGGAAGGGTGAGCTGTGACGATGTGAGAGAGTGGCAGGGACATATACACACTACCAAATGTAAATTAGATAGCTAGTGGGAAGCAGCCGCATAGCACAGGGAGATCAGCTCGGTGCTTTGTGACCACCGAGAGGGGTGGGATAGGGAGGGTGGGAGGGAGGGTGACACAAGAGGGAAGAGATATGGGAACATATGTATATGTATAACTGATTCACTTTTGTTGTAAAGGAGAAACTAACACACTATTGTAAAACAGTTATACTCAAATAAAGATGTTATTTTTTAAAAAATCCACAAACAATAAATGCTGGAGAGGGTGTGGAGAGAAGGGAACCCTCCTGCACTGTTGGTGGGAATGTAAGTTGGTGCAGCCAATGGAGAACAGTGTGGAGTTTCCTTAAAATCTAAAAACAGAGCTACCATACGATCCTGCAGTCCCACTCCTGGGCATATATCAGGAGAAAAACATGGTCCAAAAGGATACTTGCACCCCAGTGTTCATTGCAGCACTGTTTACAATAGCCACGACCTGGAAGCAGCCTAAGCGTCCATCGACAGATGAATGGATAAAGAAGATGTGGCACATGTATACAATGGAATATTACTCAGCCATAAAAGGAAACGAAATTGAGTTATTCATAGTGAGGTGGATGGACCTAGAGACTGTCATACAGAGTGAAGTAAGTCAGAAAGAAAAACAAATACCATACATAGGGGCAGGACAGGAATCAAGACTCACACATAGAGAATGGACTTGAGGACACGGGGAGGGGGAAGGGTAAGCTGGGACGAAGTGAGAGAGTGGCATGGACTTACATACACTACCAAGTGTAAAATAGCTAGCTAGTGGGAAGCAGCCGCGTAGCACAGGGAGATCAGCTCCGTGCTTTGTGACCACCTAGAGGGGTGGGAGGGAGACGCAAGAGGGAGGAGATACGGGGATATATGTATATGTACAGCTGATTCACTTTGTTATAAAGCAGAAACTAATACACCACTGTAAAGCAATTATACTCCAATAAAGTTGTTTTAAAAAAAGTGAAAAGTATGGCATTCTGTGGAGGGTTTGTACAAAGTTTAAATATGCTAATGTTTGCATAGAACTAAAGAGCCATTGCACCATTGTAAGAGCTGGCTGAATCTAGGTTGAATTTTAAATATATTCTTAAGATATATAAGAACATTTTAAATACCAGGCCTGTAACAGGCATGCAGGTTTCTTCTGTTTCTATCAAAAAAAAATACAAGACGCAAAAATTGAGAACTGGATGCTGGCGGCCCCTAGCGGGCCTTCAGGGTAACGTTTCGTTTTCATCTGAGTGGGAACCGCAGGTCTGACCCCGTAAGTAGGGCGGTGACCACCTACACGTCCCACTCACAGCGGGATCGGGGCTCTCCGGGCGAGGGGCTCCCGGTGACCCCACGTCCTCGGCGGCGCAGCTGGTCCCGCTCCGGAGACGCGGCCGTGCAGATCCCAAGTGTTTCATGTTGAGACAGCCCGGAGTGGCCTTGTTTAGAAGCCCTGTCGCTTCAGCAACAAGGCTAAGTAATCAAGGGGGCAATTGCGGACGGACCTAAATCTGTGTGAACTGACATTCGGAAAGAATATATTTGGTTATATCTGTTCATATAACACGTCCATGAGGCCCGCCCACGTGTCAGTGATGGAGCGGGGCGGGGTCAGGGAGAGAGGTATGAGGTCTCCCAGGTGTGGAATTCAGAGGGCGCTGGGCGGACTGACATCGTGCACGTGGAACAGAAGATGCAGAGCAGACTTAGGCAGATACGGGGAGCTGCCCTCTGCGCAGCCAAGGCAGGGTGAGCTCCTCCCGGGCGGAGGCGGTCTCACTGTGCGTTTCAGCTGTGTAACTATTACAGCCAATAGACCCCAAAGTGTAACGACTCACGTGGTAGGAATTAGTGCCTCTTGCAGGAAACAGGTGAAGCTGATTCCAGCTCAGCGGGGAGGTGCTTTAAAATACTGTGTATTAATTTTAAAATGTGAGGGAGCAGATCAGGAGACGCGTGCCATTGAAAAGATATTTCCTGGGCTTCCCTGGTGGCGCAGTGGTTGAGAATCCGCCTGCCAATGCAGGGGACACGGGTTCGTGCCCCGGTCCGGGAAGATCCCACATGCCGCGGAGCGGCTGGGCCCGTGAGCCATGGCTGCTGAGCCGGTGCGTCCGGAGCCTGTGCTCCGCAACGGGAGAGGCCACAACAGTGAGAGGCCCGCATACCACAAAAAAAAAAAAAAAAAAAAAAAAAGATATTTCCTCACAGTTCCCAGGAGGAGTGGGCATGCATGCCACCCACCAGGGCCATGTAGGGAAGCACCAGAGACAGAAAGAAGGAGATGGAGTGAGGGGGAAATGGGAGCCTTTACTGTGGTTTCCACAAGAAGGAATGGGCAGGAAAGGGTAAGCAGGCATGGGATTGGCTGGATTAATGATTTCAGCGGGTTCTGGGGTGGAGGGGGCGTCCCTAGTTGTCATGTGCTTGGCCCTAGCGTGACAAGGGCAGGTGGATCGTGGCCCAGACTGTGGACCCCCATAAAGGAGGGGGTGCGGTTGTGGACTCTGGATTGACTGGTTTGTATTTGATAAGTGCACCCCAGGAAGAGGATTCTTGCTCAGGAGCTGGGGCAGGGTGAGGGGCAGTGAGGGAGGAGGCGGGAGGACAATGCAAGTGACTCAGGCATATTATCGGGTCATCTAGGAAAAGGTGTGTCCAGTGT
This sequence comes from Kogia breviceps, assembly GCF_026419965.1. Lineage (NCBI taxonomy): Eukaryota > Metazoa > Chordata > Mammalia > Artiodactyla > Physeteridae > Kogia > Kogia breviceps. The sequence continues at coordinate 3,389,655 of NC_081327.1, forward strand.
CAACCTTAAAATTAAATGTCGTTATTTTACTGGCAAAATGAGTTTATTTAGGAATGGCAGAGGAATTGTGATTCAGGACATTCAAACTATGGCAAACCACAGTCAAGTCCAGAGAACAAGGAAGAGGAATGTTAACTTTATGGAGAAAAAGGCGGAAGCTGGAAGAGACTGCTTTGACTGAAAGTCCCTTGGAGAAAACCAAGAGGTCAGGGTCGTGGTGGTTTCTCCTTGGCTAGGTTGTGACTGTTTCTCATTGGCTGGGCCGAGGCTGTTTACTCATTGGCTGAGTTGTTGCTGTTTCTCATTGGCTAAGTTGTGACTGTTTCTCATTGGCTAGCGTGTTGCTCTTTTCATTGGCTGGGTTGTTGCTGTTTCTCATTGGCTGGGCTATTGCTGGGCAAGGAGAAAAGTATCCTTCTGAAAATCAAGCTTCTTCCTGCCCAGGACTGTAAAGTAAGCTGCAGCAGAGGGTAGGAGTGAGAGAGCTCCCCTTTAGGGCTTCTCAACTCCGTTTTAAATTAGGTTTCCATTTATTAATTTTCACACTAGCATGTGTATGTATGACACATGTTAATGTGTGAACTTCATAGAAACCTGAAATGTGACTAATACGAGGGGTACAGCAGGCTCTATTCTATAGGGTCATCTTGGGAACCAGGTGCCACACTCAGCGTGTGGTTCCAGGGTCACGCAGGGCATGCATATCCATCAGCAGAAGGGAAGGGCCGTGAGGATCTTGTGTGGGAGGTTCACGGGCCAGGCCTGGAAGAAGCTCCGTCTATCCAGCTCACATGCAACTGTGAACTTCATCCCAGGACGCACATAACTGCAGGGAGGCTGGGGAGATCATCTCGCTGGGAGCCCCGGAAGGGAGGACACGGTGCTGGTGAGCAGCCACAGCCCTGTCACACAGGGACCACCTGTCCCTTTGAGCCCTGGGCGGGACGGGGGGGTTAACGGGTTGTGGGGTGCGTTTCCAGTCTCCACTGCTTCCTCCCCGACCTCCTCTTACGTAGAGGTTCTAGGGACACAAGAAAGACTCTCAAACATTGATCATTTCACAAGCTAGTGGAAGAAGGAAACAGTCCTGCAAGGAGGTACTTAGAATTCAGAGTGAGGCATTCAAGCCCAGAGGAGCCCACAAGCGGAGGTGGTGCTGAGGACCAGCACCCACTCAGGTAGACAGAATAACAGCCCCAAAGCTGTCCACATCCGACTCCCTGGAGCCAGCTGCTGTGTTACCTTAGGTGCAAAAAGGGTCTGTGCAGGTGTGATTGAGTTCAGGATCTTGGGGGCGGGGAATGAGCTTGGATGTTCCAGGTGGACCCAATGTAATCACCAGGGTCGTTGTAAGAGGGAGGAGGCAGGTGAGAGAGAGGGAAGGAGGTGTGGCCACAGAAGCAGGAGTCCTAGTCAGAGGGGGGGATTTGAAGAGGCCACGGTTCTCCTTGAAGGCGGAGGAAGGGGCCCCGAGCGGAGGACTGCAGACGGCCCCCAGGTGCTGCTAAAGGTAAAGGAACGGGTTCTGCCCTGGGGCCTTCAGAAGGAACACAGCCCCGCTGACGCCTGACTTTAGCCCAGCTTAACTGATGGTAGCCTTCTGAGCTCCTGAGCTGTAGGATAATAAGTTGTGTTGTTGGGTGCCACTCTGTGAGTGGATTGTTACAGCAGCAACTGCGAGCTTGTTGGGATGAACAGCCTCCAATCCCAAGCCGGAAGGGCATTAGCCAGGTGACGGGGTGAAGGTCAGGTCAAGGACAATGCCCTACAGCTGATGGGTCCTCTTGTGTTTGGAGAATGCATGGCGTCCAGTGGGGATGAGCTGGAGTAGGGGTGGGAAGTGGGGACCTGCATGTTCCTCTGGTGGACGTAAAGCCTGAGGGACCCTCCCCCTGCGGTCGTGGTCTCATCAACTCCCTCGCCCACTCCACACGTGTCCGTGCGTGTGGGTGTGTGCGTGTGTGTCTGTGTGTGTCTGCGAGCATTCGTGGGTTGTGCACGCCTGTGTACATTTTACAGTGTGTGCAGGTGTGGCGCGCACATGTGTGCGTTTGTGCATTCATGGCCGTGTGCATTTGGGGGGGTTGGTGCTGTGTGCAGGCGGGGCAGCTCTGCGCCTTCACCCAGACACAAGTGCCCTCAGACATCTCCCTCTCTCACCCCTGAGACACACATTTGGATCAGAAAACACGGACGCCTTTTTTGTCATTTCCGTCACTAAGTTTTGAGTGACTGTGGAGGCAGAGACCAGGACCTAGAACCTGTGTACCCCAGCGCCACACGCAGGGCTGACGCAGTTGGGCCTGTGAGGACATTTATTGATGAACAAGGCGAAGCATGATCCAGAAGACGTGGTCTTAGCTGTCAGCTGCGTAAGTGTAGCCCGGATTCAAGGTCAACAACTGAACTCTAGGAAGGTTTGTACAGTCAGCTGAGAAGACAATTAAAACGGGTCTCTGGGGGCACGGGAGGATTCACAGGACATGTCTGGAATCAGCTGGGCGGCTGTAGGACCATAGCTGGGTCTCTAGAAACAGCCAAGAGACTACAGCTGGGTCTCTGGAAACAGCCAAGCACTATACCTGGTTCTCTGGAAACAGCCAAGCACTATACCTGGTTCTCTGGAAACAGCCAAGGCACCACAGCTGGGTCTCTGGAAACAAGTGCTACACATTCTCTCCAAGGAGCTAGTTGATTGTGGGAGGGGCCACATGGTGAATGAATCTCCTAGAAGTTGATTGGGGGTCTCAGGACTCCAGCTCTTGCCTGCAGGAGAATTGACTGGCTGACTTCAGGAAGCGACGATTCCACAGGGAAACCCTCCGAATGTCCACTGCAGGCTTTGGCAAGAGTGCCCTCCTGTGTCTTTAGTGCAGAGGCCAGGTGGGCCTGGGGTCAGTGCCTGGCAAGGGCTGCGTACATGCTGGACTTGGCCGTGGGCTCTGCGGACAGCAGGGACACAGCTCCCGCCACGCTCTGTGTGAGGGCCAGGTGGTCCAGCTGGGCATATATCACCTCCTGGGGGCCTCCTGCAGCAGGAGCCTGAGGAGAGAGACTCAGGGTGAGTATGGGTGGCTGAGGTGAGGGAGGGGCTGTGGGAGGGGAAGGCTTCGGTCGCCAGACTCGAGGTGCCCCGCAGATGCCACCCCCTGAGTCGCCGCTGTGTCGTCCCCTCCCACAGAGAAGCAGGGTTGGCCTGTGTGGCCAATAGAATATGGCACCGTGAGGGCCACCCCCATGGGGACTGAGCCATCGTGGAAGCGGATCTTCCAGCCTCCGTTGAGCCTCAGATGAAAGCAGCCCCGGCTGGCATCTTGACAGCAACGTCAGGACAGACCGTGAGCCACCCCCACCCCCCACCCCCGCCGCTGCTCCGATTCCTAATTCCTGGCCCAGGATACTGAGATGATTTTGTTAAGCTGCTGAATTTCAGGGACTAGTGCAAGGACTTACTGAGGTGTCCACTTCCCCGTTCTTCTCAGGAAGTCTGTCAACAGTGGCCAGATCTGGCAGGGAGAGGACAAGGGGTCAGTTCTCTGGGGTGGACCTTAGGAGGCAAATAAGCGTGCCCTCATAGCTTCATATTTTGTCTCCCACCCCATCTGGAACATCCTAGAATGCTCCCAAACGCCCCCGGCCACCTTGCTTCCTGATGGCACTGAATCCCCGCTTCCCCCCTCCCAGACCTGTCCGCCAGCCTTGTCTTTACCTGGTGTCCCACCTGGGACGTCAGCAGCTGGGCGGAGCCTGAGGAGAAACAACACGTGACCCCTCGGGGCTGCCTGGGGGCAGGGGATTGGGGGCCTGGGGCTCATTCCCGGGAGCCTCACCTCTCCTGGGGCCTCTGCTCTTCACCTTTGCTGCTGGGGGGCCCTGAGGACAGTCAGGTGCGAATTAAGAAGAGAAGCCTTCTTCCCAACACCCCAAAACAGCCTGCCCGGCTCACCCCACCCCGTCCCTGAGACCTACCCCGTCTTCTCTGGCGCTGACGACGGAGGAGGAAAAGGCCCAGGAGGAGGAGGCAAAGGAGCAAGGCCGCAGGGACCCCAACGAGAATGTAAACGTGCTCTGTCGGCAGGCCTGTGGGAGCTGGGAGGGTGGAATCCGATTAGCAGCAGCGTGCATTTATCGAGCACCTGCGGCATACCCACCACGCGCTGGGGGCTTGTCGCGTTCCCGCTTACATATAAATCTCTCATACCCAATAGGCCCGTGACGTGGGACTCGTTACCCCCTTTACAGGACCGGGTGTGAGCGCCGAAGTCCTCTGTCCACAGGGCACTGGTCAAGCTGGAATACGAGCAGCACCAAAGCCCCTTCTCTCCCCCTTTCCCCAAAGGCACGCACCGGGTTCCTGCTTTTGCGTCCCCCTCGCCCGTCAGGACGGTCGTTGTCCTGCGGCTGCGGCCGTGTCTCCGAGGAGTGAGGAGGGTCTGGGTCAGAGGCCTGATCTGGACAGAGAAGCCTCTGAGTCCCCCCTCCCCACCTCCAAGGGGTCTCCTCCCCGGACCCCGACCTGCTCCCTCTAGAACAGCCCCACGGACCTTTCCGTGAGGATGGTTACCACCGCGGCACTCACGCGGGACACTTTCCATTGAAATTGAGGTGAACTGAAGTTAAAAAAGTCAGATCGCCAGCTGCGCTAACCACTGCGCCGCCCCTGGCTAATGACACCCGCCCGGGGCGACGCACATACACGGCATCTCCTTCCGGCCGGAGGCCGTGTGGGACCGCGCTGCTCTCCACGCTTCGTGCACCTTTACGGAGACGGAAACCCAGGAGGAATCGGAGCGGGGACCTCTGCCGGCCCACCTCCTTCTGGGTTCCCACCCCAAGCGCAAGAACCCCCATCTCTGATCTCGTCTGCTTTTCACAGCAGTCCCTGATGGGGCGGAACTGCTCTTCTGTGAGTGAAGAAGCCAAGACCCGATGTCCTCGAGCTCCCTGAAGCCCAGCCTTTAGCAGGTGAGAGGATGTAGCGCCAGCCACGAGCTGGGCTCCGTTACTTATATATGCCCGTATATACTTATATACACCCCTATTATTCATGCCAATGAATTCTCCCGCTAAAGTTTGGGAGGCCAGGGGCCCCTTCTCCTCATTCCCCATGTACATCACTCCCACGGCAGGAGGGCGCCTGGTGCACACGAGGTGAGAAGAAAACATTTCCTCGGTGTTAACAAGATTAGCGCTTCTCTAGGTTGTCCCATGTGGCAGCATATTTAAGCGGTGTCCTGTGTAAGTGAACTGCTGTGTCCCCAGGGCAGCACGGCGGGGTCGGTGCCCCAGGACGGCGTGGAGGGGGTCAGAGTGTCCCCACTGGGCGCTGAATCCAGGACATCCTGGGGGCTGACCGCACACAGGGACGGGGACGGCCTCATCCCAGAGGTCCCCCAAAGCACCGTCCAGCCCTGGGCCGGGGCCCCCCTGGACCGTGTGACTTGCCCAGTGAGGAGTGGATCACAGCACAGGGGACACATGACCTGAGGCCCCACAGATCCTCACCCAGTGGAAAGGACCGTCAACACCATCCGGAGGGAGAAGAGACAGGTTCCCTTGAGGGGGTCTGTCCTCACCCCACCTCTGGAAGCCCACTCCCCGCCCGCCCAGCAGGGACAGCTCTGGGCCCACCCCGATGCCGAGGCTGAGTCTCCAGGCCGCTGTGGTGTCCAGGTGAGACCAGGCTCCAGGGGCCTGAGCCAGGTGTGAAGGCAGACGTGTGTCCAGAGGGGACAGGGAACCGGAGGGCTTGGGGGTCAGGAGGGGGCAGCGGAGCCTGTGGACGGAGGACACAGCTGGGGACAGGGTCCAGGGACCTGGGGCAAACCTGAGGGCGGAGCAGAGACCTCCTCACCTGTCACCTCCAGCTCCAGGGCGTCACTGGGCTCAGACCACCGATCACCTCTTCGATAGAGGCACTGATACTGCTGCGCAGCGTCTCTACTCAGAGCGGTGAGGCGGAATCTGGCCTCTGTCTGCTGTGGCGCAATCTGAGACACAGCTTTCTCATCCTGGAAGTCACTCCTATTTTCCTTCCTCTCCAGACGGAATTCCTCAGCCCCAGCAGGGCCTCTGCACACAACGGTCACAGGCCGCCCCTGGGGTCTTACAGCGCCGGGCTCAGCCCTGATGGAGCGCCTGGGCGGGGACCCTAGGATGGGTAAGAGCAGAATCTCAGCTCGTCACATCACATAATTCACTCATTTTTGTTGCTCAGGTCAGTACCTTTTTTAAAAAAAGTTATTGATTGATTGATTTTTGGCTGCGTTGGGTCTTCGTTTCTGTGCGAGGGCTTGTCTCTAGTTGCGGCGCGCGGGGGCCACTCACTATCGCGGCTTCTCCCTTTGCGGAGCACAGGCTCCGGACGCGCAGGCTCAGGAGTTGTGGCGCACGGGCCTAGTTGCTCCGCGGCGTGTGGGATCCTCCCGGGCCAGGGCTCGAACCCGTGTCCCCTGCGTTGGCAGGAGGATTCTTAACCACTGCGCCACCCGGGAAGCCCTGTACATTTTTTTTTTTGAAACTTGCAAAGTTGTGTAACAATCACCACAATACTATATATATATATGTGTGTGTGTGTGTGTGTGTGTGTGTATATTTGGCGGCACTGCATGTGGGATCTTAGTTCCCCAACCAGAGATCAAACCCACACCCCCTGCGTCGGAAGCGTGCAGTCTTGACCACTGGACCACCAGGGAAGTCCCACAATCCAATTTTAGAGCATTTCCATCATCCTCCCCCAAAAGACCACCCATGCCCATGCCCATGCTATGAGCCTCTCAATTCTCATCACTGTGGAGTTATTTTCCCCACTTGACTGAAGGACCCTGAGACTTGGTCACCCCTTGCCCAGCGTGACGTGGGAGGTATCAGAACAGACGGGGGGGCTCCCTCCCTGCCCACGGCCCCTCTAGGGGGACAGAGAGAGCTGGGAGGGTGGCACACGATGGGAATGGCTGGGACAAGGAAAGCAGGAGTCTGGAGTCGGTAGGAATGACCCGGGCTGCGTCTGAAGGGCAGCTGCCGGTCCCAGGTGGGATTGTGTGGGGTGACAGGCGCAGTCTGCAGAGTGGCAGCGGAAGAGAGAGAGAGAGAGAGAGAGAGAGTGTGTGTGTGCGCGCGCGCGGGGGGGGGGGGGCGCGTGTGTGCGTGCTTGCGTGCGTGCTTGCGTGCGTGCGTGCGTGCATGTGTGTAGGTGTGTAGGAGCTGGAGTACAGCTCTGGTCCCACATTCCTCAGCAGGCGAGCATCTCTGTCTCCAATGCGAGTCTTCAGTGCTTTCATCCCTGGGTTTTCTCTGTATTTTCCACCTTCGTCTCAGCGTATTTCATTTCCCTGTTACCGAGGCTCCGGAAACCCCATCTGTCTCAACTAGGCTGGGGGCCGGGGGAAGAGCGGGTTTGTAGCCCTGAAACGGGAAGTCGGCCTCACATTCAGCAAAATCCCATAGAGGCGGGGGGCTGGCAGAGGTCACTCATTCCCTCTTTCTCTCTTTTGACCACATCTGAGTTCTCATCTCTCTGTTTACTGATGCCTCCGTGTACCACCGGTTCCACAAATACGAGCGACACCCGGGACGCCTGCCCTCTTGGGGCTGAAAGTCTAGAGAGAGGATAGACACTGACCAATAATCGTGCAAATCCACGGGTACAAACGTGCCCTCGGGGTGAGGGTGGGGGTCTCGGGGGCACACGGGAGGCAGAGCTGCCGTCCTCTGGGAGGTCCGAGGGAAGAGGTGTCTGAGCCGAGGCCTGAGGTCAGGGATGGATTCCCCAGGCCCCGAGGGACCAGGGACACCGGGCGTTCAGGGTGGTGAGGAGGTCCGGAGCTGAGCAGGAAGTTAGCATGTAGAAAGGGAAGGAAGAGCAAGGGAACTGAGATAAGTGAGCCAGACAGCGTGGGCACAGACAGATCCAGACCAAAGAGAGATGCGTGGGTCTCAGGCTGTCCGAAGGTAAACTGTGAGAGGACCCTAAGGGAGATTAAGGTTTTCCTGCAGATAAATTATGTGCGCTATATATATATATATACACACACATATATATATATATATATAAGTCTTTAAGTAAAACTTTAAAATGATCGTTTAAAACCACGTCACTGTGTGATGTAGTCTGTACGGGAGGACGGAGACGGTGGGATTAAGGAGGATTCTGAGTCTGCCCTTGGCGACGTCATGTTCTCTGCCCAGGGGCTGCTGAGGGACATCTGGGCTTGTGTGGGGAGAGCTCGTGGGTTCAGCCTGGTCCTTATGATCTGACTTGTCCCTGTGGGCCATCAAGACCAGAGGGGGAGAATGCGGGAGAGACCTGGGCGAGGGTTATACATTTGGGGTCGTTTGCAATTCGAGGTGGAGGTCAGGGTCCCCCAGGGTCGGCTCCACTCTCACCTACGTCTGCCTGCGGGGTGCAGAGGGGGTGGGGAGAAGACTCCCCTGCCCTTGTGCGGGTCGTGTGGCCCAGACAGAGCGCTGGAAGAGAAGCGCTAGTGAGAAAGACGCCCACTGTACGGTTTCCTCGTGGGGCTGCAGTCACGGGGGGGCCTCGAGGAGCCAGCGCGGTAGGGGATGGTCATCGTCCCATAACGTCCCGACACCCCCGTCCACATTGCATCTGAGTACGAGCCCTCTCCTTGCTCTGAAATAGTCTCAAGACAAACCCCCAACCTCTCTTCCAAGCAGGTATCCCTCCCCGCCCCCCAGCCCTTCTCAGTCTGAACCCAACCCCATACACAGGCACCATTTCCAGCACTGAACCTTCCGTGGTAAGACTTAGGTCTTGGCCAGAGCTGAGGGGGACCGCTTTGCGCCCCTAGGGCCCCGGCGTCTTCTGGGCTGGAGTTGGGACAGAACTGGGAAGCAGAGCCCCTCGGCCCCTGGATGGCTACCCCTCCATTCCAGGACTCACCCAGGCTCAGCAGGGTGGTGGGAGCGGCGGACATGGCCCAGCCCCTGCCCCCGGCACCGTCCTGGAGTTGGCGAGGGAAGGACAGAGCCTGTAGGCGACCCGAGAGAAGAGGATATGGTGGCTAGGGGCCCCTTCTGGGGTTTTACATCAGTGGCCTCACACAAAGGGGAAGAGCTCTCTCTCCCCTCCCATCCACGCCTCCCACTAATGAGACAGGGCGGGGGGGCCTGGCTTCCAAAAGATGTTTGTTCCCCCTGTGCACCGATGAGGCTGAACTCATCTCTGGATGTACCCCTTGAGGTGGGAGCCAAACTGAGGGGAAAGAATACAAGATCCAGGGTTCAGAGAAGGTCCCCAAATGCTGAAGCAGCCCTGGGACTGCCTATCCCTGGAATTCTTAATAAGTAAACAATAAATAGACTAGATTTTCCGTCAAAATTTCAGACTAAATCTGTGGACCACACTCCATTTTAAAATAATAATTATTTTAAAAACTCAAATTGCTTAATAGACTCTTTTAAAGGTCTTCTTAAATGCCTCAAAGAAATGAACACTAAGCGAAGGCTATGTAGTCAAAAATTAAAGGAAGACAAGATTCCCCAGTCAAGTTGAACACTGAACATGGCTCTCACCTTGACAGTGATGCATTAAGTTTTATTTTCATGGCCTTGCAGATGGTAGAGGCTAAAGGATAAAATCCAGGGGTCACCCTCGTTGACTAACACTAGCCAGCCCTATGTACCTGTGTCTTTCTGGTCTCTCTCTCTGTCTCTCTCTCGTCTTCATTAGTGGCTTTTATCAGGTTTATTGAGGGATAATTTGCAGAAAACCAACTGCATCCATTAAATATGTGCAAGTCAATGAGCTCTGGTAGTTGCGAAACCACCATCGTAGTCAAGATTTCCATCACCACCAAGATTCCATGTTCCCTTTGTGAAAATAAGCAAAGTCACCTCATTTAAAATGGAGTCGGGAAGCCCTGAAGGGGGAACTCTCGGGCATGTAGCACTTGGTGCAGCCTGCACTCCCAACAGGGAGAAGGAAGATGAGAATTCTTTAGACAAGGGAGGACATTAATTACATGGGAATTTCATCCCCTGCTTTAAGAAAAAGAAGGAAGATCCTTCTGTGCCCCAGCAACAATGCTTTAACCACTGCTTCCAGCCAATGAGAAAATGTCAAACCTCTAACTCTTGTTCTTCAGGGAATTTCTGTTCAAAACAATCCTTCCCCATTTCCACCTAAAACCCGATAAGAGGTGACCTCCCCTTTATCTCTTTAGACTTGCCTGTGATCCACCATAGCTGGCCTGCCCCAAATAGCAATTTTCTGCTATTCCCGAATCAACCATTTTGCTGCTAAGGTAAACTGGCTGTTTTTATGGTCGATACTCTTTGGTCCCAGGTGTTCACTGCCAACCAAAGAATGTCTCTTTCGATCTGGCTCTACAAGGATTGAGTCATTAGCCACCGGAGTTACTCGCTTTCGACACACCCTGAAGGGTGTTCAAGGCAGGGATCAGGAATGAGGCCCTCTGTGCTCTGGGAAAAGCCGCAGAACAGGCCTTCAGAGAGTTAGATATTTTCAGGAGAAGATCTTATGAACTCAATTTCTTGCATCTTCTCGTACTTAGAAAAGCACTGAAGTCATTAACTAAGGTATCTGTTCGTCGTGCGTAGCAGCAACTTTCTACAGAGATGTGTGCTTGACGGCACGTACCCCTTCTCCAAAATCCCATAGGTGCTGATATCGCAGCAGTTCCTCAGAGCTCTCTGAGAGGCTGCCTCGCGGGCCACAGTCCCCAGTATGTCCCCAAATAAAACAGAACCTCACAGCTCTCACTGTGCATTTTGTGCATTTTTATTTCAGTCAACACCATTGCTCTTTCTTTTCTTTTTAGAAAAGATGTATCTGCTTATTTTTTAATTGAAGTATAGTTGATTTACAATATTGTGTTAGTTTCAGGCATACAGCAAAGTGATTTGGTTATATATATATATATATATATATGAGAAAAGAATACGTGTGTGTTACTCACATATTCTTTTTTTCAATTCTTTTCCACTATAGGTTATTACTAGACTTCCCTGTGCTATACAGCAAATCCTTGTTTACCTCTTTAATATGTGGTAGTGTGTATCTGTTAATCCCATACTTCTAATTTATCCCTTCCCTCCTTTCGCCTTTGGTAACCATAAGTTTGTTTGCTATGTCTGTGAATCTGTTTCTGTTTTGTAAATAAGTTGATTTGTACTATTTTTTAGATTCCACATGTAAGTGATATAATATTTGCCTTTTTCTGTCTGACTTCACTTAGTATGATAATCTCTAGATCCATCTAACTTGCTGCAAATGGCATTATTTCATTCTTTTTCATGACTGGGTAATATTCCATTGCATATGTGTACCACATCTTCTTTATCTATTCATCTGTCATGGACTCTTAGGTTATTTCCCTGTCTTGGCTATTGTGAATAGTGCTGCAATGAACATTGGGGTGCGTGTATCTTTTCAAATTAGAGTTTTCATCTTTTCCAGGTATATGCCCAGGAGTGGGATTGCTGGATCACATGATAATTCTATTTTAGTTTTTTAAGGAACCTCCATACTGTTCTCCATAGTGACTGCACCGATTTACATTCCCACCAACAGTGTAGGAGGGTTCCCTTTTCTCCACACCCTCTCCAGCATTTATTATTCATAGATTTTTTGATGATAGCCATTCTTTTTTTTCTTTGTTTTTATTTTTAACATCTTTATTGGAGTATAATTGCTTTACAATGTTGTGTTAGTTTCTGCTGTATAACAAAGTGAATCAGCTATACATATACATACATACCCATATCCCCTCCCTCTTGCGTCTCCCTCCCACCCTCCCTATCCCACCCCTCTAGCTGGTCACAAAGCCCCGAGCTGATCTCCCTGTGCTATGCGGCTGCTTCCCACTAGCTATCTGTTTTACATTTGGTAGTGTAGATATGTCCGTGCTGCTCTCTCCCTTCATCCCAGCTTACCCTTCCCCCTCCCCGTATCCTCAAGTCCATTCTCTACATCTGCGTCTTTATTCCTGTCCTGTCCCTAGGGTCATCAGAACCTTTTTTTTTTTTTTTTAGATTCCATATATATGTGTGATGACAGCCATTCTGACAGGTGATACCTCATTGTAGTTTTGATTTGCATTTCTCTAATAATTAGCGATGTTGAACATCTTTTCACATGCCTGTTGGCCATCTTTATGGCTTCTTTGGAGAAATATTTGTTTAGATCTTTGCTAACCTATTTTTTAAACAAACCTACCTTGTCGTAATTTTAGATTTGCAGAAAAGTTGCAAAGACACAGAAAAATCCCATATGCCCTTCACCCAGTTTCCCCTAATGTTAATGTTTCGCATAACCATAGTACATCTGTCAAAAACAAGCAATTAACATTGATTCAATCATTAACTAGTACAGACTTTATTTGGAATTAATCCATTTTTTCATTAATGTTCTTTTCCTGTGCAAGGATCCAATTCAGAGTAACATTTGGATTTAGTTCTCTCTGTTTTAAATACAGAGAAGAGTTTCTGTTTTCCTCGTTGGATCCTAATTACTATTCCCATCGTACCTGAAGGGCATATGCAAGGAGGATATGGGGACAGGCTGACTACTTAGGAAAAGAATGGCTAAAAGAATTAACATCTACATGGACTTTCCTGGTGGCGTAGTGGTTAAGAATCCGCCTTCCAGCGCAGGGGACAGGGGTTCAAGCCCTGGTCCGGGAAGATCCCACATCCCGTGGAACAATTAAGCCCGTGTGCCACAACTACTGAGCCTGCGTTCTAGAGCCAGTGAACCACAACTACTGAAGCCTGTGCACCTAGAGCCCGTGCTTCGCAACAAGAGAAGCCACCGCAGTGAGAAGCCCGTGCACCGCAACGAAGAGTAGCCCCCGCTCGCCACAACTAGAGAAAGCCCGCGTGCAGCAACAAAGACCCAACGCAGCCAAAAACAAATAAATAAATAAATTTATTAAAAAATATATATATATATATATATGCTCAAGAATTAGCATCTACAGCTTCCTCCTAGGTCAGCAGGTCCATCAGGGCAGTTATTCTGGTTTTTTCTTTCCGGAAGTTGATGTGGAGCTGTCATCCCTCACTACGCTCAGGAAGGTCCCCAACCCTTGCATCCTTCTGACACATGGATCTCCATCTACAGAACATTCATGCCCAAGGCTCACTACAGGATAAGCATAGCATACACTCCTGAAACAAAACCATCGCTTCGTTGGAGTTTGCACAAGTACTGAATAAAAGATTCCCTTAAGTGATTCAGGTAAGATACACTGCATTTGCAAATTAAATATAAACTGAATGTCAGTTTATAATATAAACAGATACAAAGGCAAAATCCACATAAATAAAATGCCGTAAGATACAATGTGAGATGTTATTGAAAGATGATTCACCCAAAAAAACAGAGAGTGGAGCGGTGGTTACCAGCATCTGAGGCGGGAATGGGAGAGATGTTTTTAAGGTTACAAACCAGCAACTAGTAGATAAATAAGCCCTAGAGATCTAATGCACAGCATAGTGCATATAGACAACAAAACTGTATTCTAAACCTTAAACCTGCTAAGAGACCAGATCTTAACTGTTCCCACCGCTAGAAGAAATTACAAGTATGTGACCCTGGCAGAGGTAGTAGCTAATGCTACAATGGTAATTGTATTGCAAAAAACGTATCGAATCAATATATTATACACCTTAAACCTGTACCACATTATATTCCAATTATATCTCAATTAAGACAAAAGATGAGTTTGCATCAGAATAATCCAGATTTTCCAAAAATACTCTGGGGTGGTCACTGTGCTGAGCAGCAACCCCCCCCTCCCCCGGGGCTGTGATGGGTAGTGGTTCGCCTGGACAGACTGGGGTTCTGGTCCTCGGAAACATCAGCTTGTTGCAGCCCCGGGTCTTTCCCTCATTACACAGAGGACCTGATCAGATCTCAGAGGACCACCCACCCCTTTTTGAGTGTCCCCAGCTTGGCTCAACTGAACAGTAGTGTCTGCTGTGGAGTCTACAGAGCAGAATCAGAGTCTACATTGCCCAGAAGCCTGGGCTCATTCTTGCTGTTTCCAGGAGAATCCTCTGCAAAGCCCACCCCAAGTTTTCCGAATTAGCCCACACCTCTGCGTTCCTCTCCTCCTGCCTGGGAGGATCCTTGCTGTTCAGCCAGGAAGACAGTCTAGGAGCAAATGGGCTCACCCACTTGCGTCCAGATCCTCTGGCCCTAATGGCTGGAAGGAAGGCCTCCTGAACGATAACCCACCTCCATGGGAATCCCTAGCTCCTAGGAACTCTGTGTTCTCATGGATGGCAGCCTGGCCTGGACTAGGATGGTGATGAACTCGGCTTCCCAAGGCTGCATCTTCAGGATGCGATTTCAACCATATTCCCCGCCCCACTTCCAGGATTTACCGAGACACACGGGTGATGAACATGAGGCGTGTAAAATGCTTCTGCTACGTCAGAGGTAGAAGCCAAGCAAGCTGAAAAGGGCACAATATGTGGTTTGTTGGACCACACCACGGTCCAGTAGCCTGTATCTTAGCAACCATACATGAAAACGAGCAGCTTTTTTCCCAGTCTGTGTGGGTCTCTGATGTTCCCCAGGTTGGGGCTGAGAAAAGAACAGAACTTCCTGAAAATGTGCAACAGGAAACCCAACGCTGTATTAGGCAACCCTCATCCGCTAACTAGTGCCTGACACAAATTGCGTCTCAGCCTACAGCCTCCTATCCAAGCTGGTCACAGTTCGGTTTTACCAGATGCTAAACTCATATCAAAGCTTTGAAAACCTTTTTTACTTTTCTCCTTTCCTTAACTACCAGGTCTTATGATGCTGATATACAATGTTCCTTTACCAACTAAATATATAAGTACATTATTCTTGTAAAAAAAATGTGAAACATACAGATTCAAATGATTATTCCAACCAGAATTTTGACTCAGTACCACTTATAAAGATAGTAATTTTCTTGGGGATTCCCTGGTGGCGCAGTGGTTGAGAGTCCGCCTGCCGATGCAGGGGACGCGGGTTCGTGCCCCGGTCCGGGAAGATCCCACGTGCCGTGGAGCGACTGGGCCCGTGAGCCATGGCCGCTGAGCCTGCGCGTCCGGAGCCTGTGCTCCGCAACGGGAGAGGCCACAGCAGTGAGAGGCCCGCGTACCGAAAAAAAAAAAAAAAGTAATTTTCTTGGTGAAGGTCAATGAGTTACTGAATGTATCTTGCAATTCCATATAATTAACAATGTAAGATACATAGAAAAATATTTCTTGAGGGTTTTATCTAAAATCCTCTTATTTTTTTGGAAGGAAAAAAATCAAGAATTATGTATTTTTTCCATCAGAGAAAGTTATTTTAAAACATAAAAATATTATAAACACAATCATACAAATAAAACAGTGCAACATTTTGCTGCTTTACTTATTTAGCAACATTGATACCTTTATTTGCTCTAGAGAATAAACATTTTACGTTTGTTTATAAGTTATACTTCCTTTTTGGAAAAATATGTTAATGTTTTTCACCCATTATTAAGTTACATTCTCCTGTACTTTTTTTTTAAACATCTTTTTTAGAGTATAATTGCTTTACAATGGTGTGTTAGTTTCTGCTTTGTAACAAACTGAATCGGCTATACATATGTGTGTATATATATATATATATATATATATATATATATATATATATCCCCATATCTCCTCCCTCTTGCATCTCCCTCCCTCTCACCCTCCCTACCCCACCCCTCTAGGTGGTCACAGAGCAGCAAGCTGATCTCCCTGTGCTATGCGGCTGCTTCCCACTGTCTATTTTACATTTGGTAGTGTATATATGTCCATGCCACTCTCTTACTTCATCCCAGCTTACCCTTCCCCCTCCCCATGTCCTCAGGTCCATTCTCTATGTCTGTGTCTTTATTCCTGTCCTGCCCATAGGTTCGTTAGAACCTTTTTTGTTTTTAGATTCCATATATATGTGTTACCATAACGTATTTGTTTTTCTCTTTCTGACTTACTTCACTCTGTATGACAGACTCTAGGTCCATCCACCTCACTACAAATAACTCAATTTCATTTCTTTTTATGGCTGAGTAATATTCCATTGTATATATGTGCCTTTATCCATTCATCTCTCGATGGACACTTAGGTTGCTTCCATGTCCTGGCTATTGTAAATAGAGCTGCGATGAACATTGTGGTACATGACTTTTTGAATTATGGTTTTCTCGGGGTATATGCCCAGTGGTAGGATCGCTGGGTCATATGGTAGTTCTATTTTTAGTTTTTTAAGGAACCTCCATACTGTCCTCCAGAGTGGCTGTACCGATTTACATTCCCACCAACAGTGCAAGAGGGTTCCCTTTTCTCCACACCCTCTCCAACATTTATTGTTTGTAGATTTTTTGATAATAGCCATTCTCACCAGTGTGAGGTGATACGTCATTGTAGTTTTGAGCTTTTTTTTTTTTTTTTTTTTTTTTTTGCGGTACGCGGGCCTCTCACTGTTGCGGCCTCTCCCGTTGCGGAGCACAGGCTCCGGACGCGCAGGCTCAGTGGCCACGGCTCACGGGCCCAGCCGCTCCGCGGCACGTGGGATCTTCCCGGACCGGGGCACGAACCCGTGTCCCCTGCATCGGCAGGCGGATTCTCAACCACTGCGCCACCAGGGAAGCCCCACGTCATTGTAATTTTGATTTGCATTTCTCTGATGATTAGTGATGTTGAGCATCCTTTCATGTGTTTGTTGGCAATCTGTATATCTTCTTTGGAGAAATGTCTATTTAGTTCTTCTGCCCATTTTTGGATTGGGTTGTTTGTTTTTTTTGATATTGAGCTGCATGAGCTGCTTGTATATTTTGGAGATTAGTCCTTTGTCAGTTGCTTCATTTGCAAATATTTTCTCCCATTCTGATGGTTGTCTTTTCGTCTTGTTTACGGTTTCCTTTGCTGTGCAAAAGCTTTAAGTTTCATTAGGTCCCATTTATTTATTTTTGTTTTTACTTCCATTTCTCTAGGAGTGGGTCAAAAAGGATCTTGCTGTGATTTATGTTATAGAGTCTTCTGCCTACGTTTTCCTCTAAGAGTTTTACAGTGTCTGGCCTTACATTTAGGTCTTTAACCCATTTTGAGTTTATTTTTGTGTATGGTGTTAGGGAGTGTTCTAATTTCATACTTTTACATGTAGCTGTCCAGTTTTCCCAGCACCACTTATTGAAAAGACTGTCTTTTCTCCATTGTATATTCTTGCCTCCTTTATCAAAGATAAGGTGACCATATGTGTATGGGTTTATCTCTGGGCTTTCTATCCCGTTCCATTTATCTATATTTTTGTTTTTGTGCCAGTACCATACTGTCTTGATTACTGTAGCTTTGTAGTATAGTCTGAAGTCAGGAAG
Source organism: Kogia breviceps (assembly GCF_026419965.1). Classification (NCBI taxonomy): domain Eukaryota; kingdom Metazoa; phylum Chordata; class Mammalia; order Artiodactyla; family Physeteridae; genus Kogia; species Kogia breviceps. The sequence goes on from NC_081327.1 coordinate 3,407,009, forward strand.
CCTGATTCCTCCAGCTCCATTTTTCTTTCTCAAGACTGTTTTGGCTATTTGGGGGTCTTTTGTGTTTCCATACAAATTGTGAAATTTTTTGTTCTAGTTCTGTGAAGAATGCCAGTGGTAGTTTGACAGGGATTGCACTGAATCTGTAGATTGCTTTGGGTAGTATAGTCATTTTCACAATGTTGATTCTTCCAATCCAAGAACATGGTATATCTCTCCATCTGTTTGTATCATCTTTAATTTCTTTCATCACTGTCTAACAGTTTTCTGCATACAGGTCTTTTGTCTCCTTAGGTGGGTTTATTCCTAGGTATTTGATTCTTTTTGTTGCAGTGGTAGATGGGAGTGTTTCCTTAATTTCTCTTTCAGATTTTTCATCATTAGTGTAGAGGAATGCAAGAGATTTATCTGTATTAATTTTGTATCCTGCTACTTTACCAAATTCATTGATTAGCTCTAGTAGTTTTCTGGTAGCATCTTTAGGATTCTCTATGTAGAGTATCATGTCATCTGCAAACAGTGACAGCTTTACTTCTTCTTTTCTGATTTGGATTCCTTTTATTTCTTTTTCTTCTCTGATTGCTGTGGCTAAAACTTCCAAAACTATGTTGAATAATAGTGGTGAGTGTCAAGAACCTTGTCTTCTTCCTGATCATAGAGGAAATGGTTTCAGTTTTTCACCATTGAGAACGATGTTGGCTGTGGGGTTGTCATATATGGCCTTTCTTATGTTGAGGTAAGTTCCCTCTGTGCCTACTTTCTGGAGGGGTTTTATCATAAATGGGTGTTGCATTTTGTCAAAAGCTTTTTCTTCATCTATTGAGATGATCATATGGTTTTTCTCCTTCAGTTTGTTAATACAGTTTATCACATTGATTGATGTGCATATATTGAAGAATCCTTGCATTCCTGGGATAAACCCCACTTGATCATGGTGTATGATCCTTTTAATGTGCTGTTGGATTCTGTTTGCTAGTATTTTGTTGAGAATTTTTTCATCTATGTTCATCAGTGATATTGGCCTGTAGTTTTCTTTCTTTGTGACATCTTTGTCTGGTTTTGGTATCAGGGTGATGGCGGCCTCATAGAATGAGTTTGGGAGTGTTCCTCCCTCTGCTATATTTTGGAAGAGTTTGAGAAGGGTAGGTGTTAGCTCTTCTCTAAATGTTTGATAGAATTTGCCTGTGAAGCCATCTGGTCCTGGGCTTTTGTTAGTTAGAAGATTTTTAATCACAGTTTCAGTTTCAGTGCTTGTGATTGGTCTGCTTATATTTTCTATTTCTTCCTGGTTCAGTCTCGGAAGGTTGTGCTTTTCTAAGAATTTGTCTATTTCTTCCAGGTTGTCCATTTTATTGGCATATAGTTGCTTGTAGTAATTTCTCATGATCCTTTGTATTTCTGATTCTTTTTCATTTCTAATTCTACTGATCTGAGTCTTCTTCCTTTTTTTCTTGATGAGTCTGGCTAATGGTTTATCAATTTTGTTTATCTTCTTAAAGAACCAGCTTTTAGTTTTATTGATCTTTGCTATTGTTTCCTTCATTTCTTTTTCATTTATTTCTGATCTGATCTTTATGATTTCTTTCCTTCTGCTAACTTTGGGGTTATTTTATTCTTCTTTCTCTAATTGCTTTAGGTGTAAAGTTAGGTTGTTTATTAGAGATGTTTCTTGTTTCTTGAGGTAGGATTGTATTGCTATAAACTTCCCTCTTAGAACTGCTTTTGCTGCTTTTGCTTTTTAAACTTCTAGTCCTTGTTAAACATGGGTCGTCATGTTTTCATTGTCATTTCTTTCTAGGTATTTTTTTTGATTTCCTCTTTGATTTCTTCAGTGATCTCTTGGTTATTTAGTAGTGTATTGTTTAGCCTCCATGTGTTTGTATTTTTTACAGATTTTTTTCCTGTAATTGATATCTAGTCTCATAGCATTGTGGTCAGAAAAGATACTTGATACGATTTCAATTTTCTTAAATTTACCGTGGCTTGATTTGTGACCCAAGATATGATCTATCCTGGAGAATGTTCCATGAGCACTTGAGAAGAAAGTGTATTCTGTTTTATTTGGATGGAATGTCCTATAAATATCAATTAAGTCCATCTTGTGTAATGTATCATTTAAAGCTTGTGTTTCCTTATTTATTTTCATTTTGGATGATCTGTGCATTGGTGAAAGTGGGGTGTTAAAGACCCCTACTATGATTATGTTACTGTTGATTTCCCCTTTTATCGCTGTTAGCATTTGCCTTATGTATTGAGGTGCTCCTATGTTGGGTGCATAAATATTTACAATTGTTATATCTTCTTCTTGGATTGATCCCTTGATCATTATGTAGTGTCCTTCTTTGTCTCTTGTAATAGTCTTTATTTTAAAGTCTGTTTTGTCTGATATGAGAATTGCTACTCCAGCTTTCTTCTGATTTCCATTTGCATGGAATATTTTTTTCCATCCCCTCACTTTCATCTGTATGTGTCCCTAGGTCTGAAGTGGGTCTCTTGTAGACAACATATATATGGGTGCTGTTTTTGTATCCATTCAGCCAGTCTATGTCTTTTGGTTGGAGCATTTAATCCATTTACATTTAAGGTAGTTATCGATATGTATGTTCCTATTGCCATTTTCTTAATTGTTTTGCGTTTGTTATCATAGGTCTTTTCCTTCTCTTGTGTTTCCTGCCTAGAGAAGTTCCTTTAGCATTTGTTGTGAAGCTGGTTTGGTGATACTGAATTCTCTTAGCTTTTGCTTGTCTGTAAAGTTTTTAATTCCTCTGTCGAATCTGACTGAGATCTTTGCTGGATAGAGTAATCTTGGTTGTAAGTTTTTCCCTTTCATCACTTTAAATATGTCCTGCCACTCCCTTCTGGCTTGCAGAGTTTCTGCTGAAAGATCAGCTGTTAACCTTATGGGAGTTCCCTTGTATGTTATTTGTTGTTTTTCCCTTGCTGCTTTTAATATTTTTTCTTTGTATTTAATGTTTGGTAGTTTGAATAATATGTGTCTTGGCGTGTTTCTCCTTGGATTTATCCTGTATGGGACTATCTGCGCTTCCTGGATTTGATTGACTATTTCCTTTCCCATATTAGGGAAGTTTTCAACTATAATCTCTTCAAATATTTTCTCAGTCCCTTTTTCTCTTCTTCTTCTGGGCCCCCTATAATTTGAATGTTGGTGCATTTTATGTTGTCCCATAGGTCTCTGAGACTGTCCTCAATTCTTTTCATTCTTTTTTCTTTATTCTGCTCTGTGGTAGTTATTTCCACTATTTTATCTTCCAGGTCACTTATCCGTTCTTCTGCCTCAGTTATTCTGCTATTGATTCCTTCTGGAGAATTTTTAATTTCATTTATTGTGTTGTTCATCATTGTTTATTTGCTCGTTAGTTCTTCTAGGTTCTTGTTAAACATTTTGTGTATTTTCTCCATTCTGTTTCCAAGATTTTGGATCATCTTTACTATCATTACTTCATTATTTTTCAGGTAGACTGCCTATTTTCTCTTCATTTGTTAGGTCTGGTGGGTTTTTACCTTGCTCCTTCACCTGCTGTGTGTTTCTCTGTCTTCTCATTTTGCTTATCTTACTGTGTTTGGGGTCTCCTTTTTGCAGGCTGCAGGTTTGTAGTTTCTGTTGTTTTTGGTGTCTGCCCCCGGTGGCCAAGGTTGGTTCAGTGGGTTGTGTAGGCTTCCTGATGGAGGGGACTGGTGCCTGTGTTCTGGTGGATGAGGCTGGATCTTGTCTTCCTGGTGGGCAGGACCGTGTCTGGTGGTGTGTTTTGGGGTGTCTGTGACCTTATTATGATTTTAGGCAGCCTCTCTGCTAATGGGTGGGGTTGTGTTCCTGTCTTGCTAGTTGTTTGGCATGGGGTGTCCAGCACTGGAGCTTGCTGGTCGTTGAGTGGAGCTGGGTCTTGGCATTGAGATGCAGATCTCTTGGAGAGTTTTTGCTGTTTGATATTATGTGGAGCTGGGAGGTCTCTGGTGGACCAATGTCCTGAACTCGGCTCTCCCACCTCAGAGGCTCAGGCCTGACACCCAGCTGGAGCACCAAGACCCTGTTGGCCACACAGCTCAGAAGGAAAGGAAGAAAGAAAGAGAAGAAAGAAAGAAAGAGGGAGAGAGGGAGAGGGAGAGAAAGAAAGAAAGAAAGAAAGAAAGAAAGAAAGAAAAGAGTTATTTAAAGAAAATTTTTTTTAATAGTAAAAGTTTTAAAAATTAAGAATTAAAAAAAGAGGGCTTCCCTGGTGGCGCAGTGGTTGAGAATCCGCCTGCCAATGCAGGGGACGCGGGTTCGTGCCCCGGTCCGGGAGGATCCCACATGCCGCGGAGCAGCTGGGCCCGTGAGCCATGGCCGCTGAGCCTGCGTGTCCGGAGCCTGTGCTCTGCAACGGGAGAGGCCACGACAGTGAGAGGCCCGCGTACCAAAAAAAAAAAAAGAAAAAAAAAGGAAGAAAGAAGATAGCAACCAAACCAAAAAACAAATCCACCAATGATAACAAGTGCTAAAAATTATACTTAAAAAAAAAAGACAAACAGAACCGTAGGATGAATGGTAAAAGCAAAGCTAAACAGACAGAATCACACAAAGAAGCATACATGTAACACACTCACAAAAAGAGAAAAAGGAAATATATATATATTTTTTAAAAAAGGAAGAGAGCAACCAAATCAATAAACAAATCTACCAATGATAATAAACTCTAAATACTAAACTAAGATAAACATAAAACCAGAAACAAATTGAATGCAGAAAGCAAACCCCAAGTCTACAGTTGCTCCCAAAGTCCACCTCCTCAATTTGGGATGATTCGCTGTCTATTCAGGTGTTCCACAGGTGCAGGGTACATCGAGTTGATGGTGGAGCTTTAATCCGCTGCTCCTGAGGCTGCTGGCAGAGATTTCCATGTCTCTTCTTTGTTTGCAGCTCCCGGGGCTCAGCTTTGGATTTGGCCCCGCCTCTGCGTGTAGGTCGCCTGAGGGCGTCTGTTCTTCGCTCAGACAGGATGGGGTTAAAGGAGCAGCTGATTCGGAGGCTCTGACTCACTCAGGCCGTGAGGAGGGAGGGGCACGGAGGCGGGGCGAGCCCGCGGCGTCAGAGGCCAGCGTGACGTTGCACCAGCGTGAGGCGCGCCGTGCGTTCTCCGGGGGAAGTTGTTCCTGGATCCCGGGACCCCGGCGGTGGCGGGCTGCACAGGCTCCGGGAGGGGAGGTGTGGAGAGTGAGCTGTGCTCGCACACAGGCTTCTTGGTGGCGGCAGCACCGGCCGTAGCGTCTCCTGCCCGTCTCTGGTGTCCGCGCTGACAGCCGCGGCTCGCGCCCGTTTCTGGAGCTCCTTTAAGCGGCGCGCTTAATCCCCTCGCCTCGCGCACCAGGAAAACAATGGTCTCTTGCCTCTTCGGCAGCTCCAGACTCTTTCCCGGCCTCCCTCCCGGCCAGTGGTGGCGCACTAGCCCCTTCAGGCTGTGTTCGCGCCGCCAACCCCAGTCCTCTCTCTGCTTCCGACCGAAGCCCGAGCCTCAGCTCCCGGCCCCCGCCCGCCCCGGCGGTGAACAGACGAGCCTCCCGGGCTGGTGAGTGCTGGTCGGCGCCGATCCTCTGCGGGAATCTCTCCGCTTTGCCCCCTGCACCCTGTGGCTGCGCTGTCCTCCGCGGCCCCGGAGCTTCCCCTCCGCCACCCGCCGTCTCCGCCCGCGACGGGGCTCCTAGTGTGTGTGGGAACCTTTCCTCCTTCACGGCTCCCTCCCACCGGTGCAGGTCCCGTCCCTGTTCTTTTGTCTCTGTTTTTTCCTTTTTCTTTTGCCCTACCCGGGTACGTGGGGAGTTTCTTGCCTTTGGGGAGGTCTGAGGTCTTCGGCCAGCGTTCAGTAGGTGTTGTGCAGGAGCAGTTCCACGTGTAGATGTGTTTCTGGTGTATCTGTGGGGAGGAATTTACTCCTCCGCCATCTTGAAGGTCTCTCTTATTTGTTGACCAAATAAAATTTCTCCCTCTCCCCCTGTCTCTGTCTCCCTGTCTCTTTGTCTTTCTCTTTCCCTCTCTGTCTCTCTATCTCTCTGTCTCCCTCTCTCTCTGTCTCTCCCTCTCTCCCCGCTGCCCTCTTGTTTCTCACTATTCCTCCTCCCCCTTTCTAAACTTTATTTTCTGAAAGGCAGCCCTACAGCCTACGCCCTTGGATTAACTCAATTTCCCTCACCGACTGCCGCCCTCGGTGGGATATGGAGCGACCAGCTCAAGCCAGTTCCTGACACCTGACTGTGAACATCCCTCCCCAGTTACAGGTCCAGCGATGTCAGTTTTAGAGCTTGTAATTAGCCTCGCTGTGAGTATTTACACCCCAGCAACTGACAGATGCTACAAATCAGTTGTTTTCTTTCAGCGAGCGAACTGTTACGCATTTGCAATCGCACTGCTGAGCAATTTCCAAAGGCCACTTGAAAGAGAATTAAACAGAGCGTGGAAAGAAAAACTCTGTGAAATCAACATCCTACCGGAAAACCAGAAAACTGGTAAAATCCTGTCTGTGTCCCTGGTATCCCCCAGCCTACTTCATTCCTTCCTCACCGGAAGCAACCAACTTCTGAAATCATGTGTTCAAATTTCCCTTGCATTTTGCTAAATATAGTGTGACGACACACATGTATATCGGTATGCATATAGGTACATATGTTCATTGTCATTTTTAACTTCATAACAAAATAGTTTTCAGAATGATTTTTGAAATCAGATACAGAGGCAATGTGTGCTAATGTTCTATTAATTCATTAACGATGGAAGCATCATTCAAAATTCCTATCTTTTCTCAAATATTTACCCTTTCCATTCTTCTTCCTTCCCTCCTGCAAGTCTCTGTTTCTCCTGGGATTATTCTCCTTTTGGCTGAAACTTGCATTCTTTTGGTGCCCATCTGTTGGTGAAGAATACAATTTTTCGTTGCCGAAATGTCTTTATTTCACCGCCAATATTGAAGATTTCTCTTGTTGTAGAGTTCTAGGTTGGCAGTTTTTTGTGTGGTTTTTTTTTTTTTAGCGCTTAAATATGGCATTAATCATTTTTGTTGCAGATGAACTGTAACTCTTCTCATTGCTCCTTTGAAAGTGATGTATCCTTTTTCTTTCAATGCGTTTAAGATTTTGTCTTTGGGGTTCAGCAGTTTTCCTCTGTTGTATCTCAGGGTGCGCGCGTGTGTGTTGACTTTTTTTTTTTTTTTTTTTTTTTTTTGCGGTATGCGGGCCTCTCACTGCTGTGGCCTCTCCCATCGCGGAGCACAGGCTCCGGACGCGCAGGCCCAGCGGCCACGGCTCACGGGCTCAGTTGCTCCGCGGCATGTGGGATCCTCCCGGACCAGGGCACGAACCCGTGTCTCCTGCATCGGCAGGCGGATTCTCAACCACTGCGCCACCAGGGAAGCCATGTGTTGACTTTTATTGATGTGTACTAGATTAAAAGTGCACATATCGGGGACGTCCTGGTGGACTAGTGGTTAAGACACTGCGCTTCCACCGCAGGGGGCATGGGTTTGATCCCTGGCTGGGGAACTGAGATCGCGCATGCAGATCCCCGGTGGGGGAATTAAGATCCCACATGCCGTGTGGCGTGCCCCCCCCCCAAAAAAAGTACACATATCAAATGCACAGCTTGATGAATTTTCACAAATTGAGCACTCATGTTTTCTAGCAACTTCTCTCCAAAGGTAATGCCTACACTAACTTCTAACAGCATGGGTTAAATTTGCTTGTTTTGGTTCTTTACGTCAACATGAAAATTCTCTGCACTCTCTTTGTGTGTGTGTGGCTTCTCCTGTCCAGCCAGATGTTTGTAAGATTTGTCCATAATGCAGGGAGCTGTAGACCTTCGGCTCTGGTTGCTCTGGAGAATTCTATTGCATGAATCACCACAATGAGTATATCCATCCTAGTGTAAATAGGCATTTGCTTAGCTTCTAGTCTAGGTTATGATGGATAGTGCTGCTTTGAATTTCTTAATACATGTGAAGTGATGAACATATATGTGCATTTTTGTTGCAATAAGCCTACAAGTGTAACTGCTGTGTGTTGTGCTGTGCATTTATTCAACTTTAGTAGGTACTTCTGGGCATTTTTCAAAGTGATTGTATTAATTTAATTAATACAGGTTAATTAATTAATCTGAGTGTTCTGGTTATTCCACATCCTCACCAACCCCTCCAATTTTGCATCTTTTTATTTTAGCCACACTGATGGGTGGGGGTACCTTTGTGGTTTTGCTTTGCGTTTCTCTAATGACCTAATGCACTTGGGAACATTTTCCTATGGTTTTTGGTCATTTGAATATTCATTTTATTCTTGTGAAATGTCTATTTGAGTCATTTTCTCATTTCAGAAAATTGGGTTGACTAACTTTTTTTTTTTACTAAACAATAGGAAGCTTTCTCTTTTTCTTATTATGCATGTGAGTCCTTTAGCAGATATGTTCATTGTGATTATCTATTCCTAGTCTAGCTGGGGTTCACTTTCTTATTGGGGCATTTTGAAGAATAGAATTTCTGAATCATATTCTAGTCCCGTGGATCTAATTTTTATTTTATATTTAGTGCTGCTGCAAGATGTGAAGAAGCTTCCTGTGTGTTCCTCCCAGAACTATATATGTACTTTTTAGATTTATATCTTCAGTCCTTGGGAAATAATGGTGTGTGTGTGTGTGTTGTGTGCTAAGAGTCCACGTACATTTTTCATGTGGAAATCTGATTGATACAGCACAATTTATTGGAAGGACCATCCTATCCTCACTGAGCTCCTGGGTATCCTGTGTCATATCGCAGGAGACGGAACGCATCTGTTACCAGCCTTTCTGTTCTGTTCTGACATTTAGTTTGTGTGTCCGTGCACCCATATCACATGGGTCCAGACACTCTAGCTTCATGACACCTAGGAGTGTGAGTCTTCCAGCTTTATTTTTCTTTTTCAGGATATCATTGAATAATTTTGGCCCTTGGTATGTCTAAGAAAAAAAAAAAACTCCCTGGGTTTTATACATATATAGCAGTTCGTATCTGCTGATCTCAAACTCCTAATTTGTCTCTCTCCCGACACACTCCCCTTTGGTAACCAGAAGTTTGTTTTTGTCTGTGAGTCTGTTTCTGTTTTGTAAATAAGTTCATGTGTATCATTTTTTAGATTCCACATGTAAGTGGTATCATATGATATTTGTCTTTCTATGTCTGACTTACTTCATCCATGTTGCTGCAAATGGCACTATTTCCTTTTTTATGGCTGAGTAATATTCCACTGAATAAATATACCACACCTTCTTTACCCATTCATCTGTTGATGGACACTCAGGTTGCTTCCATGTCTTGGCTATCGTGAATAGTGCTGCTGTGAACACAGGGGTGCATGCATCTTTTAGAATTGGAGTTTTCATCTTTTCCAGATGTATGCCCAGGAGTGGGATTGCTGGATCAAAAGGAAACTCTATTTTAGTTTTTCCCTGGGTTTTGATTGAAATTTCATCAAATCCACAGACTCCTTTTGGGACTATCAACATCTTTACAATATTGAGTCTTTCTACCCTCTATTTAAAATTTAGGACTTCAGAGTTTCTCTCAATATGTTTTGTAGTTCAGGGTGGTGGTCTTACACATCCTTTCTCAGATGTATTGCTTTTATTACATGTTTTTAGATTATTGTGTATGTCATTGTTGGTTTTTTTTTTTTTTTTTTTTTTGTGGTACGCAGGCCTCTCACTGTTGTGGCCTCTCCCGTTGCGGAGCACAGGCTCCGGACGCGCAGGCTCAGAGGCCACGGCTCACGGGCCCAGCCGCTCCGCAGCATGTGGGATCTTCCCGGACCCGGGCACGAACCCGTGTCTCCTGCATCGGCAGGCGGATTCTCAACCACTGTGCCACCAGGGAAGCCCTGTCATTGGTTTTTTAAAATTTTATTTCTACCCCCCCCTTCTTTTTTTTTTGCTGTTATGAAGAAACATGGTTGGGTTTTTGTGGACCTTCTATATAACAGCCTTGCAAAATTCATTTATTCATTTTGATAGTTTGTATAGTCTCTTGGATTTTTTTATGTATACAACAATATAGTCTATTTTCAGTGACAGTTTGTGTTACTTTGTTTCCAATACTTATGGCTTTCATCCCTTTTTCTTGCTTTTTTGTACTGGCTAGAATCACTAATGAATATAAATGATGACATCAAGACTTCACCGTTTAATATGATGCTTTTTGTAAGACTACTTACCTCTTGTTTACCAGATTAAGAAATTTCCTATTTTACTGTAGTTTGTATTTTTTTTGTTCTGTTTTGTTTTCCTTTACCATGAATGGCCATTTAATTTTCTTAAATGTGTTCTGCATCTGTCATATGTTCTGCATATAATTTGTCTCTTTTTTCCTCTCTTAATGAGGAAAGTTATAGTGATGTGGGTTTTTCTGTTTTATTTTTTTTTTTGGCTGCGTTGGGTGTTCATCGCTGCACGCGGGCTTTCTCTAGTTGCAGGGAGTGGGGGCTACTCTTCGTTGCGGTGCGCGGGCTGCTTCTTGCGGTGGCTTCTGTTGTTGTGGAGCACAGGCTCTAGGTGTGCAGGCTTCAGTAGTTGTGGCGTGTGGGCTCAGTAGCTGTGGCTCACGGGCTTTAGAGCACAGGCTCAGTAGTTGTGGCACACAGGCTTAGATGCTCCGCGACACGTGGGATCTTCCCAGACCAGAGCTCGAACCCGTGTCCCCTGCATTGGCGGGAGAATTCTTAATCACTGCGCCACCAGGGAAGTCCCTACTGATGTATTTTTAAATGTTAAGTCATTCTGCATACAAGGTATAAATCCCACGTGGTTATAAAATAGTATTGTTATTATATAACTATATTATTTGCTCATTTTTATTAAGGATTCTTGAACAAGATTAGTTTGTCATATTTTATCATGTAATATCCTTAGTTGGGCTTTGAAATCAAGGCTTTGCTCGAATTCCAAAATGGGATATAGAAAACAGTATCGATCTTCCTCAAAAAATTAAAAATAGAACTACCATATGACCCAGCAATCCCACTTCTGAGTATATATCTAAAGGAAATGAAAACAGAATCTCTTAAGAGAGTTCTGAACTCCCATGTTCATTGCAGCATTATTCATAATAGCCAAGATATGGAAGCAGCCTAAGTGTCAGTCGACAGATGAATGGTTAAAGAAGATGTGGTACGTTTATACCGTGGAATATTATTCTGCCATGAGAAAGAAGGAAATCCTACCATTTGCAAAAGTAAGGATGGACCCTGAGGGTATCATGCTGAGTGAAATAAATCAGACAGAGAAAGACAAATGCTGTATGATCTCACTTCTATAGGGCATCTAAAAAAAGCCAAACTCATAGAAATAGAGGGTAGAATGATTGCTTTTTAAGGGCTGGGGTGGGGAAAATGGGGAGATACTGGCCAAAGGGTACCAGCTCGCAGCTGTAAGATGCAGAAGTTCTGGGGAGCGAATACATAGCATGGTAGTTACAGACAATCGTGCTGGACTGGAGACTTCAAAGTTGCTAAGAGACTAGATCTTGTCCTCAGCACAAAGAAGAGAAATGGCAACTATGTGATGGAATGGATGTGTTAGCTAATGCTTAGGGTGCAGTATTCAAATATATCAAATCAATATACTGCACTCCTTAAACTTAAACAGTGTTATATGTAATTATGTCTCAATATAAATAAATGGACAAATAAATTCCTGGGTTCTAAGGTATATTTTCTCTTTTTTCTCACTGAAATGTTTTTTGAAAGATTGGTGTTATTTTTCCTTTAAAGTTTGGATGAATTCACTTTGAAGTACTAAACACTGTTTTATATGTACTGATCTTGGGTTTCTCTGAGCTTCTGGAAGCAGTGGCTTGATGGCTGATCCAATTTGGGAGACAGAAATGGATCACTGCGGTTTTTTGGTTTGGTTTGGGTTTTGTTTGTTTGTTTTTTGGCCGTGCCACGCAGCATGCAGGATTGGGTTCCCTGCCTAGGGCTCGAACCCGTGCCCCCGGCCTTGGGAGCTCTGAGTCTTAACCACTGGACCGCCAGGGAAGTTCCCCAAAGGGATCCCTTCGGATGATTAAAAGTTGGATAAAATTAAAATTAGATAAGACTGGATAATTTCTAGGTCATTATCTCCTCAAGTATTGCTTTTTCTTCATTCTCTCTCTTCTTTTGCTCCTAGGGCTCCAGTTAATCATACGTGGAAACTTTTTCCTGTGCTCCACAAGTCTCTTAGAAATTTCCTTTGGGTTTCCATGTTCTTTTCTGAGTACTTCAATGTGGACAGATTCACCTTATGTCCAGTTGATTGTTTTTTGTCTTCTGCACTGTTCCGGCCCCCCATGACCATGAAGCCAGGGTCCAAAAATCTTTAGGATCCAATGACATGAGAGGTCGTTGTCAGAAGAGCCGTTGTGACTGGAGACGTCTTCAGTGGCTGAAGTCCCAAAATTTCAAGGGAAGCCAGAAAAGTCACGGTCTGCTAAAGCAAGACCTGGAACGTCAGCTCATCTCTCTTAGGACAGAAAGAATAAGTCACACCAAGTCTCTGAGTGATGCCTCTTGGTCATATGCTCCCTGGAGACTGTCTGAGCATCTGCTTCAGGGAAGATGCCCATTTTCCTTTGAGTGTCCTTTGCAAAGAGTGTGAGGTGTTCAGGTGGTGAGCCCCCCCCCCAAACTAGCACCGTCCCCAAAAAACACAGCATCAACCGCAAATACTAGCCACACGTGCGTTTTTAAATGTCCACAACTAAAAGAGCAAAAAGAAACGGATGGAAAGTAATTATACTTATGTTTCATTTAACCCCATCTGTTTTAAAATGTTATCTTCTCAGTGTGAAAAATGACCAGTGGCATAGCTCACGCTCTTTCTTTTTCCTGTGTCTTCCAGGTCCAGGGTGTGTTTTATAACTGAAACACATCCCGGCTGAGACTGGCTTTGTGTAGACTGATTAGCAGACCCCCGCGCGGCCACCACGCTCGGGGGAGCAGGTCTAAACACACCCTTTGTACCTGAAGTAAGCAGAGGTCTCCTTCAGTCAGTACCTCTGTCTCTGTCTCTTCCTCTCTTCTGTCTCGCTTAGTCTGACTTTACACAAATTCTCTGTCTCTCCTTTTTTTTCCCTCTCTCTCTGTCTCTGTCAGTGTCCTTCTCTCCCACTGAGTCTGGAGGGCCTAAGGTGGACCTCCCATACATGTCACCACCTGGGGAAAAAGCTTAAAACAGCCCGTCTGAGCCCCGTAGAGGACTGGGCTAGCTGGGCGTGCTCGCAGGTGGTCACAAGCCTCGGGTGTCAGTGGCGGCCCATTGTTCGTAAGAGGGTTGATGTTCACCACCCGTCAGTAGCACCTGAAAGTCCTTGCAGGGGCAGAATCACAGAGCCTGCGGAGAAAACAGCCCAGAGACGCTGGTCACCATGGGAAGCTCTCCAGGGCGGGTCAGGGGCGAGAGCGAGGCAGGCAGGCGCTGTCCCGTCCACGGCCAGCACGTGCAAACAGAGGGGCTGAAACAACCCAGCTCGACAGACGGACACGCAGGGCATGAGGTGCAGAAGCTTAACCCCAAGTATGTTTCGGTTCTCCTGTTGATTTTCTCACAAAAAGGGAAGTAACTCTTTCCTTGAGCTTTGTCTTCTCACCGCCACCCCCATCAGCAGGGAGGGATGCTTCATAGCGTGACAGATGTTTCAACAGCTTTGCAAGCAAACCGCTGCTCACTTATCTGAAACACCATCCACGACCCACCATCAAGTTCAGATGGGTAAGGTTCTTTTTGCAAATGAATTTTATTTCTTAGACTAGTTTTAGGTTCACAGCAAAATTGGGCAGAAGAGGGGCCTTCCCTGGTGGCGCAGTGGTTAAGAATCCGCCTGCCAGTGCAGGGGACAAGGGTTCGAGCCCTGGTCCGGGAAGATCCCACATGCCGTGGAGCAACTAAGCCCGTGCACCACAACTACTGAACCTGTGCGCCACAACTACTGAAGCCTGCACGCCTAGAGCCCGTGCTCCACAACGAGAGAAGCCACCACAATGAGAAGCCTGCACACCGCAACAAAGAGTAGCCCCCTGGGCTTCCCTGGTGGCGCAGTGGTTGAGAATCCGCCTGCCGATGCAAGGGACGCGGGTTCGTGCCCCGGTCCGGGAGGATCCCACGTGCCGCAGAGCGGCTGGGCCTGCGCGTCCGGAGCCTATGCTCTGCAACAGGAGAGGCCACAGCAGTGAGAGGCCCGCGTACCGCAAAAAAAAAAAAAAAAAAAAAAAAAGAGTAGCCCCCGCTCACCACAACTAGAGAAAGCCCACGCGCAGAAACAAAGACCCAATGCCGCAGTAGATAGATAGATAGATAGATAGGTAAATAAATAAATATTAAGCAGAAGAGGAATTCCCTGACGGTCCAGTGGTTAGAACTCTGTGCTCTCACTGCCGAGGGCCCAGGTTCAATCCCTGGTCAGGGAACTAAGATCCCACAAGCTGTGCAGTGCGGCCGAAAAAGAAAAAAAAAATGGAGTGGAAGATCCCAAGGTTTCCCATACACCCCCTGCCCCCAGACATGCACAGCCCCCCGCGTCATCAACACGCTGGCACCAGAGTGGTACACGTGTTACGACTGATGAACTCGCATCGACACATCATATCCACCCAAAGCCCAGAGTTTACGTGGGGGCTCGCTCTGTTTCTTTTTTTCTGAATTGTTTTTTTTTTTAATACAGCAGGTTCTTATTAGTTACCTATTTTATACATATCAGTGTAGGAGGCTCACTCTCGGTGTTGAGCGTTTTATGTACCGTTCCATGCCTCCACCACCGCGGCGTCCTACAGACTAGTCTCACTGCCCGAAACGTCCTCTCTGCTCTACCTGTCCGTCCTTCCCTCCCTCCTAACCCCTGACAACAACTGATCTTCTTACTGTATCCGTCGTTTTTCCTTTTCCAGAATGTCATAGCGTTGGAATCACACGGCATGTAACCTCTTCGGATTGACTCCTTCCACTTGGTGATAAGCATTTAAAGTTCCTCCGTGTCTTTTCACGGCTCGCTAGCTCATATCTTTCTAGCACTGAATACTATTCCATCGTGAAGGGGCCACGTTTTCTTTCTCTGTTCACCTGCCGAACGGCAACTTGGTTGCTTCCAAGTTTGGGCAGTGATGCGAAAGCAGCTGCTTTAAACGTGTGTGTGCAGGTTTTTGTGTGGACGTAACTTTTCAGTTCCTTTAGGTAAATAGCAAGGAGCACAACTGCTGGATCGTAGGGTAGTAAGCAGGTTTCGTTTTGTTTTTATTTTTTTTTTGCGGTACGCGGGCCTCTCACTGTTGTGGCCTCTCCCGTTGCAGAGCACAGGCTCCGGACGCACAGGCTCAGCGGCCACGGCTCACGGGCCCAGCCCCTCCGCGGCACGTGGGATCCTCCCGGACCGGGGCACGAACCCGTGTCCCCTACATCGGCAGGCGGATTCTCAACCACTGCACCACCAGGGAAGCCCAGCAGGTTTCGTTTTGTAGGAAGCTGCCAGATGGTCAAAATGTACCACTTTGCATTTCCCACCGGCAAGGAATGAGAGTCCCCGTTTTCCCACACGTCCTCGCCAGCCTTTGGCGGGGTCAGTGTTCTGGGTTTTGGTCACTCTGAGTAGGTGTGCAGTGGAAACTTGGTTGTTCAGCTATTGAAAGAAGTGCAGGGCGTGGGCTGAGAAGTCAGACGGAATGAGATCTTCCTCTGATCCTGTCTCCTGCAGCAGCCTTGGACAAGTCCCTTTCCCCATAAACTTTCATAAATGTGAGTTTTGTGAGTTCCCTTTCTTCAGAAGCCAGCTGACCAATATTTAGTCATTGCCTGTCACGCGCTTGGTGTTTGGGTTGCAGGAGTGAACAAAACAGATACTGTCCCTGTGCTCAGCGGAGCTTCCATCCAATGAGGGGTTAGAATCAATCAATTCCTTAGCTCCTCATCAATTATTTAAGTACCATGGTGATCTGAAAAAGGGGTAACACTCGCCACTGTGACAGGTCAACCCTGAGATACCAGTGTCGTAACACAAAGGGAGTTTGTTTCTTACTCATGACCAGCGTGGGTCTTCCTGGGAAGAATTTGAATTTCCTGTCTTAGGAGGGCCCGGGAACGCCAGCCTCTTCCCTCCGTGCGCAATAGTGTCCTCTGCTTCCAACCAAAGCAAAGAGAAAGAGAAAGCAGAAAGGGTATGTCCACCTGTAAGTCGCTGGCCTGAACGTGACACACATTATTTCTGCCCCACTTTCTTGGCTATAATCACAAGCAGATGCAGGGGAGACCAGACAGTAAAGCTCCTTGTGGGTAACCACCGCCCAGGAGTGCGGATGGCAGAGGAGCTTGTCATGAGCCGTCCAGCTGATGCACCGTCTGAGCTGATGGATGCCTCGGTACTAGAAGGAACCGGCTAAAGCGGAGTTCTGAGGAACGCTAAAAGGTGTGCGTGTCCACATTCCCTCCGGAAACCCACCGAGTGCTGGCCAAGCTGAAGGTAGTTTTCAGGAGCAACCGGAAGAAAGGGAGGTGGCCGGGTGAAGGGGGGTTGGTTCCTCACCCCCCTCACCCTCCGTTCTCGCCTCTGTGAAGGGCTCCGTGCGGCCCGTTCATTTCCCCCTTGATCCCAACACGACGGGCGTGACCTGCCACTGGGCAACCTCAGGACAGGCGTCCAACCTGAAGTCGCCAGCCGTGGCTTTGGCTGCCACAGTGACGGTGGCAAAGGCCTGAATTGTCTGCTACCGTGTACTATGGGCAGTGGGCTAATTTGGACATGTTCCTGAACTCGGGTGAAATCTTTATCCCAGAGCTCAAGATGCCACCTCTGTCCGGACAGGATTCATCAGACCTGGACAGCTCCCAGCCCCAGAGGGTCATGAAATTCTTCTGGTCCAACACCGAGTCTGGGCCATCCAGGAAGTTGACTCTAGAGTAGCTTTCTAGAAGGGGATCAAATCTAGAGCCTCACGGGACTCCCCTGGTGGCCCAGTGGTTAAGACTGCGTGCTTCCAATGCAGGGGGCGCGGGTTGGAGCCCTGTTCAGGGAACTATGATCCCACCTGCCGTGTGACGCAGCCAAAAAAAAAAAAACCTAGAGTCTCACGGAGTCCAAGCACTTAAGAGTTTAGACTCCGAAAGCGCTCCCCAAATAAGGTCACCATCCCAGCCTTTTCCTATCCAGTTCCGGCTCTGCTGGTGACAGTCCACTGCGTTGATCCAGGATAGACCTTAGCACTTTAGGACGGAGACTTACTCTCTCGTATCCAAATCTTGTGGCCCAGCCTCAGCCCCGGTAGAGACACCCAGGTTTAAAATGCTCCATTCTTCGCTCAGGATCCACATTGGATTAAGCCCCTAAGCTCCTGGTTCAGGGCTGGGGGAGGGAAGCCTGATGCTTCGGTGGACAGGGCCTTCTTTCGTACTCCCTGCTCCCCCTTAAATCACTAAGGTCCCACAGCATCGATCCAACCAGGACTCTGGTCTAGGGAAGGACCTGGATTTTCAGCACCCTGGTCCCCCAGCCCAGAGGTCCCCTCCTGCCGTGTCAGAACGCACCAATGGAAAACCAAAAAGTAAACATGGCGGGCACCATGCTGCCTGCCCAAGACTCAGCCTTGACAGCCGACAGATGTACGGGCTGTGGTGGTCAGAGACTCAGTCCCAGACATCTCGTGCTTTTCTTACTAAGTGGTTTAACAGAAAGTTCATCGCATGCCCTAGCTCCTCCTTCCCTTGACTGGGGGTTTGGGAGAGGAGGACTGTTCCAGCCACACTCATGCCCTACTTGAATCTCCCATCCAAACACCAAATCCAGACGGGCAAGGCTGGGCCTAGGGTGTGGAGACGGATTCTGAGCGCTCACAGGGGTTAGACATAAATGATACTGTAACGCCGGCTCTGTCTCATGTAGAACATGGGGCCTTAAGCAAGTCACCTTGCTAGGGAGGTGTGATTCGGTGGCTTTCCTTTTTTGTTGTTTCAACAAGCACATATTTATTGGGTGTCTCTTAAGGACCTGAGTCTGTGCCAAACATTTGAAATATGCAAATGCATGGAGCTCCCAGTCTAATGAGGAAGACACGTGAAAGTTCTCCAAATATCGTGTGATTGCAGGGGTGATATCTAACCTCTAATAACACTCGATTTTTTTTTTTTCCCCACACATCAACCTCAAAAGCTCAGTAGTCTGGGCTTCCCTGGTGGCGCAGTGGTTGAGAGTCCGCCTGCCGATGCAGGGGACGCGGGTTCGTGCCCCGGTCCGGGAGGATCCCACGTGCCGCGGAGCGGCTGGGCCCGTGAGCCGTGGCCGCTGCGCCTGCGCGTCCGGAGCCTGTGCTCTGCAGCGGGAGAGGCCACGACGGTGAGAGGCCCGAGTATCACACAGAAAAACCAAAACCAAACAAAAACAAAAAAAGCTCAGTAGTCTGTCTCAGTGGAATGTCTGTTTCTCGCTCATGTAACCCCTTCAGTACGGGTGCCTCCCACGTGGGCAGTTCCTCCATGGGGTGACCCATGCTTCCAGGATTCTAACAACTTTTGGCCCCAGCACCCAGTGAGATCTCGGAGTACTCTGCTACCAGAGAGGGAAAATGACGCATCCATTTCTTTCTTCTTCTTTTTTTTTTTAAAATTAAGTTAATTGCTTTTGGCTGCATTGGGTCTTCGTTGCTGCACGCAGACTTTCTCTAGGTGCGGCGAGCGGGCTTCTCATTGCGGTGGCTTCTCTTGCTGTGAAGCACGGGCTCCAGGCACGTGGGCTTCAGTAGTTGTGGTACGTGGGCTCGGTAGTTGAGGCGCACGGGCTTAGTTGGTCTGCGGCATGTGGGATCTTCCCGGACCGGGGCTCGAACCCGTGTCCCCTGCGTTGGCAGGCGGATTCTTAACCACTGCGCCACGGGGGAAGTCCCACATCCATTTCTTTTGTAAAAAAAAAAATCCTGAAGTGGCAGGTATCACCTCTGCTCTTATTCCATTGATGAGAATTCATCACGAGTGCACAGCGGGGTGTAAGAAAGTCTGGTAATACAGTGTCTTGCGGGGCAGCTGTGGGGCAGTGATAACACAATATACGAGAAGCCGTGAAAGTTTGGTGAATGGTAAGCCATAGCTGCTCACGTCGTAGGCGCTCCAAGGGAAAACGTGGCTGTGACTCTGTGTAAAAAGGGGACTTGACCTTGAGTGCAGACCTCGGGGAAGGCCCCCGCCCCCCTTGATGCTGAGCTTATGTAGGAGTGTGAGGTTGGATGAACTGTCAGCAGAGCTGAGAGTTGAGGAGAATCTAGGCAGGATCCTGACTCTAGCCCTGAGGCAGGAAATAATTTTGCGAGTTCTAGGGAGTTGACACAATTGCCAAGGCGCTGGAAATTGGAAGACATTGAGGAGATGCTTCAGTAGGGATTGAATGTGCAGGGCTTTGCAAAAGGCCATGTAAAGATTTGGGATTTGATCTTTAGGATAACTGGAAAGGTTCTAAACGTAAGCCTCGCATAATCAGATTTTTGTCTAAGGTATGTCTGGCCACTTCATGGCAGAATCGGAGGAGGCAATAAAAATAAGAGCTCACATTTTCTGAGCACCTATTATGTGTCAGTCACTGTTCTGAGTCCTCCATATGGATAGTTTTCTTAATTCTCACAAGACTCAGTAAAGGAGTTTACTGATCTATACTCCTCAGAAAAGGAGTAGATTTGTTTTGTTTTTTAAATTTTATTTATTTATTTATTTTTGGCCGTGTTGGGTCTTCGTTTCCGTGCGAGGGCTTTCTCTAGTTGCGGCGAGTGGGGGCCACTCTTCATCGCGGTGCGCGGGCCTCTCACTGTCACGGCCTCTCCTGTTGCGGAGCACAGGCTCCAGACGCGCAGGCTCAGTAGCTGTGGCTCCTGGGCCTAGTTGCTCCGCGGCACGTGGGATCTTCCCAGACCAGGGCTCGAACCTGTGTCCCCTGCATCGGCAAGCGGACTCTCAACCACGGCACCACCAGGGAAGCCCAGTAGATCTGTTTTATAGATGAGAACAGTGAGGTTATTAGTGCTGTGCATGAAATAAGTGTTGGAGCTGGGTTTCAACCTGGGAAGACCCTATGTTCTCACCTATTATTGTGATACTATATTTAGCAATAATATATACTATAAATGCACATTTTATATTTATCAAAGAAAGCAAAAACTGTGTGTATAGACCAGTTCAGGAGCTCTTGCCCTCCAGGGAAGAGTTGAGTTGCCTGGGGTAGGATGATAACTGTAAGGATTTTTTTAAAAACACATGGCTTCAAGAATGGAAACTAGGCTGAAAAGAAATGCTGATGGAAGTTTGGTTCCCAGAAATGTCTGACTACGTTGTTTTAGATTAAACTTCCCACTGCAAAAATTAAAACAAAACAAACAAAAACAGGGAAGAAGCATAAAGAACATCTGTTTGTCAGCCTTGGAGAGCTTCCAAGGCACACGGAATTTATGGTTCCAAGTTGCAGAAGGGGAAGGAAACGAAGAGAGGGGAATTTATCACTTGGGGATAGTTTTACACTGACAGTTTGCTGATACTAAAAGTAAAAGCAGCAGAGAAGAGACTGAAAAGCTGGATGGAAATTTTGGCCGTCTCATTAAACAGTACTCTCAAATTGAGGGCATCAGGCAGAAGGATCCGTCAGGAGGAAGTACCCCATAAACATCCCTGAAGGGCCATATCCTGGGATGAAGGTGATCTGGGCATTAGCAAGACCTCAGAAGGGGGGAAACCTAGTTTCAAAAAGTGAAAAGGACTGGTCTCTAGTCCACCTGCCTGCCAGAAGCAAAAATATATCCTCTCTGGAGGAGAACAACCATACAGAGTGGCAAAGTATCCCCAAAAACATCACACGCAATTTTTGGCACATGATCAAAAGCAATAAGGCATTATGTGGTTAAGATTAGCCCAAAGAACCCGGGGGGGGGGGGAAGTATGTAATAGAAATAGACCACATTGGACTTCAAATAACTATAACCAACTATGTACAAATAAATGGCAAGATGGGGAATTTCAACAAAGAACTAGCAAATATGAAAACAGATAAATACAAATTCTAGAATTGAAAAATGTAGTTACTGAAACTGTGAACTCAACTATGGGGTTGACAGCAAATTGGACTCAGCTGAAGAGAGAAAGAGTGACCTGAGGCATAGGTCAAGAGACATATCCAGACAGAGGTACAGAGACTGAAGAATAAATATTCAGAAGAGGGCATGAGTTACCTCACTTAATAAAATAAAAGGCATGAGACAAGTATGGGGCATGCGAAAAAGGTCCAACATATGTGTAACTGGAGTCCCATTAAGGGGAAGAGAGAGACACAGAGAGGCATGGAGAGAAGGAAGAGAGAGAGAGAGAATTGCAGAATTGCAATCTCACCTCACCACTTCTGCCAGCACCACCCTGATCTGACCCACGTCAGCTGTCACCTGGATTATTGCAAGAGCCCCCTGACCTCCCCTGCCGACTCGTTATTGTTTTGTTTGCTTTGGGTTTTTAACATTCTTTTTTATATTCTTTTCCATTATGGTTTATCCCAAGATATTGAATATAGTTCCCTGGGCTAGACAGTAGGACCTTGTTTATCCATTCTATATGCAGTAGTTTGCATCTGCTAATCCCAAACTCTCAATCCATGTCTCCCCCACACCCCCTCCCGCTTGGCAACCGCAAGTCTGTTCTCTATGTCTGTGAGTCTGTTTCTGTTTCTTAGATAGGTGCATTTGTGGCATATTTTAGATTCCACATGTAAGTAATATCATACGGTATTTGTGTTTCTCCCCGTACTCACTTTTAACCTCCCCCATTTGGTCTAATCTCAACCAAGCAGCAGTGTCACCCCGTTAGACATAACAATTCCTCCCAGAACTGGGGCCAAGCCCGGCAGATGAGGGAGGGCGGACACAGCCATGGCTGCCAAAGCCCTAGGGATGCCAGCCAAGCTCGGTTCTGGAGTTTGGGCAGATCTAGATGAGAGAAAATGACTAGCCAACATTATGGCCGTCATTCTAGGAAGCCATTTCCTTGAGAGTAAAAATCTGTTGACAGAAAAAGGTGGATCTTAACAGAAATGATGGCGAGGCAACCGAGAAACGCCCAAAGCTGGTTCCTACGGAACGTTTTATTATTCCTGGGAAATTATGGGATAAAATAGGGCTTAGGCTTTGGGCGGAGGACTCGCTGAGAAGAGCACTAGCAGAGGTCTTCACAGGGAGAGATGGTCCCTGTCCACCTGCAGTCCCCAGAGCCGGGAGGAGGCTGTCAAGTAAGACCCTGGTCTGTCTCCTTTTGAGAGGGAAGGTCTGAGGTGTACGTCACCAGTTCTCAATTACCAGCCCTCAGAATGGAGGTGCAAGGCTGATGTCTGGGTGTCCACACCGGGATGTCCACAGAGGACTGAAGGCAGCCCTCCTGAAACGGTCGGCACTGTTTCCATATATAGAAAACACCAATGCATTCATGAAAACCAAATCTCTTGTTCCTCAAAAAACTAAAAGTAGAACTCCCGTGTGATCCAGCAATCCCACCTCTGGCTATTTATCCAAAGGAAACGAAAGCCCGATCTCCAAGAGTTCTCTGCACTCCTGTGTTCACTGCAGCATTATTCACAATATGCACAAGATATGGAAACAACCTAGTGTCACCATCAGTGGATGAATGGATAGAGAAGATGCGGTGTGGGACTTCCCTGGCGGTCCAGTGGTTAGGACTCTGCACTTTCACTGCTGAGGGCCCGGGTTCGATCCCTGGTCAGGGAACTAAGATCCCGCAAGCCATGTGGTTCGACCAAAATTAAATAAAATCACTTATTTTTTTTTTTAAAAAAAGGTGTGGTGTATATATGAATACTGCTCAGCTACCAGAAAAAATGAAGTCCTACTATTTGCCATAACACGATGGTTGGATCTTGAGGGCATTATATTAGGTGAGATGAGTAAGACTGAGAAAGACAAATACTGTATGATATCACTTATATGTGGAATCTAAAAAAAGCGAAATAGTAACAGAGTGGAATGGTGGTGACGGGGGGCAAGGGGGTGGAGGAAATAGGGAGATGTCATTTAAGGATACAAACGTGCAACTAGTAGATAAGTCCTGGAGATCTCATGCGTAGTATAGTGATAATGGACAATAAAACTGTATTCTAAACATTAAACCTGCGAAGACACTAGATCTTGAATGTTCCCACCGCAAGAAGAAATTATAATTATGTGACACAACAGAGGTGTTAGCTAATGCTACGATGGCAATCATACTTCAGTGTAAACGTATCAAATCAGTATGTCGTTCACCTCATACTTACACAATATTATATGGCAGTTGTATCTCAATTTTATGAAAACGGGGTGCGGGGGAACTTCCCTGGAGGTCCAGTAGTTAAGACTCTGTGCTTCCACCACAGGGGCACAGGTTGGATCCCTGGTGGGGGAACTAGGATCCTACATGCTTCATGGCGTGGCCAAAAAGAAAATAAATAAATAATAAAATTTTTTTAAAAGCAAAAACAACGGGATCTTTCTCCAAAATACAAGCTGGATTCCATGGAATAAAACACGCGGATAATAAAATACAATTTGGCAATAAAATGCAACCAAAACTAGCCACTTTGTATCACTCTGCTCAGAATCATTCCAGGGCTTGCCATCTCGGTCAGATTTACAGGGCTCTGCATCTTCTGTCATTGTATCTCCTCACTGGCTCTGCTTCAGCCACATGGGTATCTTTGTTATGCCTAGAACACACGAAGCATGCTTCTGCCTCAGGACCTTTGCACGTGCTGTTTTCTCTGCCTGGAATGTTCTTCCACCAGCGATGCACGTGGCTCCTCACCCCATCCTGTCCTCTAGTCCTGCTCCAATGTTTCCTTCTCACTTAGACCTTCCCAGACCACCATCCTTTCTAAAACTGCTACACCACCTCCAGATTGTGTGTGTATATATTTATTTATTTATTTATTTATTTATTTATTACTTTTATTAATTTTTTTATTTTTTTGCGGTACGCGGGCCTCTCGCTGTTGCGGCCTCTCCCGTTGCGGAGCACAGGCTCCAGACGCGCAGGCGCAGCGGCCACGGCTCACGGGCCCAGCCGCTCCGCGGCACGTGGGATCCTCCCAGACCGGGGCACGAACCCGTGTCCCCTGCATCGGCAGGCGGACTCTCGACCACTGCGTCCCAGGGAAGCCCTCCAGATTGTATATTTATCTTTTGCTGGTTTTTTTGTCCTTCAGCAAGTATCACTAGCCTTGTTATGTATTTTCTTACTAATATTCTTTACTCTCTGTCTCCCTCTAGAATGTATTGCTATTCTAATCTCTAGAGGTTTTCTTTTCTTTTTGGTAGTGTTTCCCATTGTATCCTTGCATCTAGAACAGTAACCGGCACATAGTAGATAGTCAGTAAATATTTCTGAATGCTGATGGATGAATAGATACATACAGAATATGGGGAGTATAAGGAAGCATAAAGTGCATTATCGTCAAATACAGTTCCAGAGACTAGATTTCTATGTATGACTGGGCTCTGCGAGTTATAAGTTCTGTACTTTGAGCAAGTTAATCAATCTCTTTGTGCCTCTGCTTCTTCCTCTGTAAATTTTTTAAAGTACTTGTTCTAGCTCAGAATCACATCCGATTTCTCATCGACCACTGTGGAAATTAGAAGATGATGGAGAAATGTATTTGAAAATAACCTATGTACCAGTAAAGAGAGATCCCAGAGTGTATTGTTAGGTATGAAATCAAGGTCAATACAGTATTTATGGGACTTCCCTGGTGCCGCAGTGGTTAAGAATCCGCCTGCCAGTGCAGGGGACACGGGTTCGAGCCCTGGTCCGGGAAGATCCCACATGCCGTGGAGCAGCTAAGCCCATGCGCCACAACTACTGAGCCTGCGCTCTAGATCCCGCGAGCCACAACTGCTGAGCCCACGCACTGCAACTACTGAGGCCTGTGTGCCTAGAGCCCAGGCTCCTAAACAAGAGAAGCCACTGCAATGAGAAGCCCGTGCACCGCTGCAACTAGAGAAAGTCTCTGTGTGCAGCAACGAAGACCCAACACATCCAAAAATGAATACATAAATTTTTTTTATAAAAAGTGTTTTGGGGCTTCCCTGGTGGCGCAGTGGTTGAGAGCCCGCCTGCCGATGCAGGAGACACGGATTCGCGCCCCGGTCCGGGAGGATCCCACGTGCCGCGGAGCGGCTGGGCCCGTAAGCCGTGGCCGCTGCGCCTGCGCGTCCGGAGCCTGTGCTCCGCGACGGGAGAGGCCACAACTGTGAGAGGCCCGCGTACCGCAAAAAAAAAAAAAAAAAGTAATTGCTACCTGTAAGGCGCTGAGGGCACGGACTTAATGAGAACAGATAAGGTACCAAGATCCCTTCTAAGACTGGCGTCCATTCCCATCACCTCCCCAAACGTTACAACCCCAAACCTTTCACTCACGTAGGAGTTCCTTTTTTGTTCCTCCACAGCGCCCTCTGCTGCCTCCTCTCAGATCCCACATCACAGAACGCCTAGATAGTGACGGACATTTCCCACATCTGTCCCCTGCCCTAATTCACAGGCAGCTCCAGGGCTCCTGCATCTCTGTCCCCAGAACGCAACATCGGCCCAGGAAAGAGATCGCTAAGAGTCTAAGTGCATAAATCAGCCAGCATGTGTGGTTTTCTCTTTGGCAAAAAAAAAAAAATTTCCAGATAAACTCACGACTGTTGTGGAATATTCAAAAAATACAGAACAAGCATTACCCATCAGTTATACTCCAGAGAGAACCACGGTACTTTGCCTCCTTTTATCCACTTTTTTCTCAATTTTTTTATTGTGGTAAAATACACATAACACAAAAGGTACCATCATATCCGTTCATAAGTGTCCAGTTCAGTAGAATGAGGGACGTTTACATTGTTGTACAACCGTCACCTCCATCCATCTCTAGAACTATTTTCATCCTGCAACACCGAAACTCTGTACATTAAACAACCAAGCCCCACCCCTTCCTCCATCCCCTGTCAATCACCATTCCACCTACTAGTTCTATGAATTTGACTATTCTAGGAACCTCATATAAGTGGAATCATCCAACACTTGTTATTTTCTGGGTTTATTTTATAGTAGCCATCCCAATGAGTGTGAGGTGGGTTCCATCCAGTCTTAAAGGCTGTTTTAAGATACTGCAATCCTGGGTAAGCGTCCTCCCCTCCTGAACTCATCCTGCAGCCTTTTGATGGGCTCCACGTGGTGGGACGCATTGGGGCTGAGTTAGGGGTTGGTTTCTGCCTCCCCCCCAGGTTTCTCCTGTAGCTGGATGCCCACCAAGCACAGGGAGGTGGGCGCGCTGCAACTTAGTGTCTCGCATGTTTCAGAGAGCTGCTAGAATCCGGGAGGCGGACCAGGTTCCTTTCGTGAATATCATCGTCTCATTCCACTCAGACCTTTTTCCGCGATCCCATTTCAGTTCAGTTCAAGTGGGAAAGGGGGGTGGAATTCCGTGCAGACTCGGGCCAGCTGGGTCTTTCACTGCTCAAATGGTTGAGGGGTGAAGAAAGCTGGGCCTCGAGGCTTTGGGTTGGCGGATGCTTCGCAGGGGTGGGGGGTGTTTGCAAGTAGGGTGATGGAAATGTAATCAAGCGTCCGATTGATGTATTTAACATTAATGATCACAGGGATAGTTAGCATTTGTTAAGCAATTTCCAGGTCTGCACTGGGTCCGTGACATTTTTTATCCCGTCAATTGCTCAAAATTGCCTGATACGACTGCAAGGGTTATTGTCCAGGTTGGAGGAAGAAATGAGAGCCCAGAGGGGAAATATCACCTTCGCAAGGTCACACAGCAGCTGTTGCGGGTGATGGGACCTCTTACAGATTGTGGTACACAGAAAAATGCTCCCCCCACAAAGATGTCCACTTCCAAAGTCCCAGAGCTTGTAAATATGTTCCATTACGTGCAGGAGGCTATTAAAGTTGCAGGTCGAATCAAGGTTGCTCTCAGCTGATCCTGAGGTGGGGAGATGAGCCTAGATTAACCAGGTGGGTTCCATGTAATCACGAGGATACGTATTAAAAGAAGGAGGCAGGAGAGTCAGGGAGAGACTTGAAGATGAAGGACGGGGCCCCGAGCCCAGGAATACAGGCGTCTCTAGAGGCTGGGAAAGGCACGGGAACAGATTCTCTCCAGGAGCCTCCAGAAGGAATGAAACCCTGCCCAGTGAGACCCCTGTTAGACTTCTTGCCTCAGGAGCTGTAAGTCAATACTTTTGTGTTTTACTGAGCCACGAAAGCTGTGGTCATTTGTTAAAGCAACCGTAGGAAATTACTACAGCCCTGAGAGCTGAAAGCAGAGCTGGCATTTGCACTGATCTTTGATCTTTACATCCTATATTAATTAGTCTGCTAGGACCCCTGCAGATTTGGTGGCTTAAATAAAAGAACTCTATTGTCTTATAGTCCTGGAGCCTGAAATCAAGGTGTCGGCAAGATTGCTTTCTCCTGAGGCTTCTCTGCTTGGCTTGCGGCTGTCTTCTACCTGTGTGTCTTCATGTGGACTTCCCTCTGTGCTCTCACACGGAGAAAGATCGGTATCTGGTGTCTCTTCCTCCTCTTGTAAGGATACAAGTCCTGTTGGATCAGGGTCCCATCCTTATGACCTTGGTTAACTGTAGACATCTCCTCTTTCTGCTTTGATTTTTGGTGGAACTTGCCCTGCTTTCATATTCACTGATATTCGGACACTGCTGCTGAGCATGTTTTCTTCTCTGGGAACAAGGAAGTATATGGTCGGTAACTTGTTTTTTTTGTATATAAATTTATTTTATTTTTGGCTGCGTTGGGTCTTTGTTGCTGCACGTGGGTTTTCCTTAGTTGCGGCGAGCAGGGGCTACTCTTCGTTGCAGTGCACGGGCTTCTCATTGCAGTGGCTTCTCTTGTTGCAGAGCACGGGCTCGAGGTGCTTGGGCTTCAGTAGTTACATCACGCGGGCTCAGTAGCTGTGGCTCATGGGCGCTAGAGCGCAGGCTCAGTAGTTGTGGCGCGTGGGCTTAGCTGCTCCGTGGCACGTGGGATCTTCCCGGACCAGGGCTCGAACCCGTGTCCCCTGCACTGGCAGGTGGATTCTTAACCACCGCGCCACCAGTGAGCCCGGTGAGTTTTTTCTAAAGCACTTTACTGCCCTGGGAGATGGCATTATTGTCGGTTCCTTTGATTGTTCTCATTTTGTTGATTGTATTGGGATGTTCACGTTTCTTGTGCTAGCCTCATGGATTTGCACCGCTGTTGGATTTGCATTGTCGTTGTTGAGGCTAGGACGGGCCACCCCCAAATATGCCACCATAGACATGTTGTTTATTTTGTGTTGAAGTTGCTTGAAGAGAAGCTGGTGTGAGAAGGACACTCTGACCTGTGTCTCCCTGAAAATGTCTCTTATACGGGGGGTACCCTTCCTGCATCTGGAGGTAGAAGGACACCCTTATCCTCAGAGACGGGGAATTTGGAGCCAAAAAGCCTGTAGAAACAAACCTTGTTGCTTTACTAATTTACTAGCCAAGCCCAAACTCTTTAGATTCTTCACCAACTAAACATCCAAAGCCTAAGTTTCTTTGTACTGTCAATTCCGCACCAATTTATTCTTTGTCTAAAAAGTATAAAAGCTGCCGGCTTTAGCCACTTCTTCCGTCCTATTTCTATGAGTCCTCTGTGCGGACTAATTAAAATTTGTTTTTCTCCTCTTAATCTGCCTTGTGCCTACTTTATTGTTACTCCAGACACAATACGTCAGCAGGGCTACAGGGGAAATTTCCCCCTCCCCGACATAGTTCGGTGTAATTTTAAATTTTATTTCTTTATTAACAGATTTATTGAGGTGTAATTGGTATCCTTTAAAAAAAACTTGCGCATGTTTAATGTATATCATTTGATGAGTTTCGACCCAGGCAGTAATGTTTTTAAAGTTTTTTTTAAAAAAAACTTTTTTAAAAAAAACATTTTTAAATGTTTTTTCATGCATTTTCTGTCCATGCTGCTCTTCAGAGCAGCTCATTCCAGGCATTTTCATCTCCCAGTACAGATGGGGAGGAGGAGGCTCCCCAAGGAGAGAGGATGTGGTGAGGGGTTGGAGAGAGTCGGGGGGCGGGGAGGGCAGTCACCTGGCCCTGGAGGCTGAGGGGCCGAGACCGCCCACCTGGGTCTGCAAAGAATTAACTTGTATCTTGGGCTCCCTCTTGTGGCCGAAGCGGAGAAATTCCCTTCCAGGTTGAAGGAAAAAATGTTTGCTTATTTAGGCTGCGCGCAGTCTTTCCTCTAGCTGCGGCGAGCGGGGGCTACTCTTCATTGCGGTGCGCGGGCGCCTCATTGCAGTGGCTTCTCTTGTTGCGGAGCACGGGCTCTAGGCGCGCGGGCTTCAGTAGTTGTGGCGCACGGGCTTAGTTCCTCCACGACATGCGGGATCTTCCCGGACCAGGGCTCGAACCCCTGTCTCCTGAATTGGCAGGCAGATTCTTAACCACTGCGCCACCAGGGAAGTCCCGGAAAAAATGTTTTTTTATCCTACAAATTCATTTCTTCTTTCAATAAGCATTTGCTGATCCTCTACTGTGTGCCAGACACTCTTTGAGGTTCTTGAGGTCCATCAGTAAACAAAACAAAAACCCCTGCCCTTGAGGATATTATATTGTTGCAGAGGGAGACAGATGGAACTCTGAATCTATATTGTGTACTGTCGATGTCCCTGGTACCCAGAAGAGGGACTTAAATACTAGAAGCTTCAAT
The DNA here is from genome assembly GCF_026419965.1 of Kogia breviceps. NCBI lineage: Eukaryota > Metazoa > Chordata > Mammalia > Artiodactyla > Physeteridae > Kogia > Kogia breviceps. The sequence goes on from NC_081327.1 coordinate 3,436,761, forward strand.
GGCACTCTACTTAGTAAATACAATAAATTGTCTGGGTAATTATGATTGGATTTCTATAAAAGGCCAGCTAATTATGGCAGGGTTCTAGGAATTGACCCATAATTATGTACAGTCACTGAAGTATGTAGGGTAGCTAGAAGCACCTAGGGGGTCATAGTATAGTCTTAGGAGCCACAAGCTGGGCAATTGCCCCAGGAGCTCCTAGAACCAGCTGGGTAATTAGAGGCCCTGGAATCTGCTGGGTGATTACCATAGGCTCATGGAATCAACAGTAATAAGAGAAGGGTCCCAAGTACAGACATCAGGAGATGCTGGAGATGTTTTTGATCGTCACCACTGGAGAGTGATGCTATGGCATCTAGTGAACGGGGGCCAGGGTTGCTTCCAGGCACCCTGCAATGTGCAGGGCAGTGCAGGACAGCCCCACGGCGAAGAGCCATGCGTCCTGTTTCAGTCTGTTCAGGCGGCTCGAACAGAATGCTGTGTAGAGTGCAATAACAGACATTTATTGCTCACAGCTTTGGAGGCTGGGAAGTCTGAGGTCTGGGTGACAGCATGGTTGAATTCTGAGGAGGGTCCCGGTTTCCTCACATGGTGGAGAGAGAAAATGGTCCCTCACCAGACGTGGAATCTAGCAGCACCTTGGTCTTGGACGGCCTCCATAACTGTGGGAAATAAATGTCATGCTCGTCAGCCACGTGGCCTCTTCTTTGTTGTAGCAGCCGGAGCAGAGTAAGTTGTCGATCAATGCCTGAAAACAGTTTATATATACTGAACCCTCAGGTAAGGTTAGTTAGTAAAAGCAGCAGTGATTGTACTCTTAATTCGTAGTGTATCAATTCAGAGTCTCAGTTTGCAAGCAACAGAAAATAAATGGTTAGTTTTGGCCAAGAAGGAATTTATTACGAAGATACTGGGTAGCTTTTGGAACGGAAGGGAAGACTAGAGAAATCAAGCTGCGAGAATGGGCAGGAAACAAAGCGTTTTTGCCTTAACTCGAGAGGAAAAGTCCCACACGTGGGGCTATATGATAGGTCGAGCCCAGGAACCCCTGCTCACTGTCTACCTGTGATAACTGTGGTTTATAGTAAGAAATATAATTTGGTCTTTTCCCCTGTTTCTGTCACAGAGCTCCTAAAACCCTTGGAATTTCCTAAGTGAAAGGAGTGATAAAGGTGCCTTGATATTTCTAACAAAGCCCTTTCAATCACCCCTGACTTTGTTAAGGAGGTGATTTTTGGAAGCACCTGAGGGTGGGGCTGGTTGCCAGGGAAACCAACCGTGTGATGGGAGGGTTGGAACTTTCAGTCTCACCGCCCTCCCCCCAGCCCCGACCTCCGGGGAGGGCAGAGGGGCTGGAGTGTGAGCCAATCACCAATGGCCGTGATTAAATCAATCCTACCTATGTATCGAAGCCTCCATACAACGCCAAACGGAAGGGGTTTAAACGGAGCGCTTCCGGGCTGGCGAACACGTGGAGATTTGGAGAGGGTGGTGCCGCTCGGAGAAGAGAGTAGGAAAGCTCTGAGCCCCTTCCCATGTAAATACTTGGCATCTTTTCCACTGAGTGAACCGTAAGGCACCCGGCTGGTGTCCAGAGAATTGCTTGGTGGTGTGGGGAAAAACACGTGTGGGAATGGGCGTCAGAAACATACTACCTCGCACGGTGGAGACAGCTGCAGCAGAGGAAGGCCGAATAGACTTCCCGCTAAGGCTGGGGCTGCTGGGAGCCGCTTTCCAAGGAAGAGAAGGGTCCCGACTCAGAGATCCGACAGTGACACGCGCGCTCTGTTGTACTGTGACTACCGGTCCTGGTGACGCCTTAAATAACACCTCTCTTCCCACGCACGTTTTGCCAGGTGCCCGGAGGGTGTTTTTAAATAACTGAGGAGACTAGCAAGACCGAGGGTGAGATAACTGTTAACAGGCTGAGGCTCTCCTCCAACATTTTATCGTGAAAATGTTTCAGGCACACAGAGAAGTGGACAGAATGTCACAGTGACTGCCCACGCACACACGACGTGCGTTCAGCCATGGACATTCTACTCTGTTTTATCACGCAGCTATCCATCCACCCACGTGGGGTGTTTGGGGTGCCGTTATTATTTTTTTTTAATTATTTTATTTTTTAAATGTTTGGCTGCATTGGGTCTTCATTGCTGTGCGCGGGCTTTCTCCAGTGGCGGCGAGCGGGGGCCACTCCTCGTTGCGGTGCGCAGGCTTCTCATTGCGGTGGCTTCTCTTGTTGCGGAGCACGGGCTCTAGGCGTGCGGGCTTCAGTAGTTGTGGCTCACGGGCTCTAGAGCGCAGGCTCAGTAGGTGTGGCGCACGGGCATAGCTGCTCCACGGCATGTGGGATCTTCCCAGACCGGGGCTCGAACCCGTGTCCCCTGCATTGGCAGGTGGACTCTCAACCACTGCACCACCAGGGAAGTCCCTGGGGTGCCTTTAAAAGTCAGTTGCAGGGACTTCCCTGGTGGCGCAGTGGTTAAGAATCCGCCTGCCAATGCAGGGCACACGGGTTCGAGCCCCGGTCTGGGAGGATCCCACATGCCACGGAGCAGCTAAGCCCATGCGCCACAACTACTGAGCCTGCGCTCTAGAGCCCGTGAGCCACAACGAGAGAAGGCACCGTAATGAGAAGCCCGCGCACCACAACGAAGAGCAGCCCCCCCTCGCGGCAACTACAGAAAGCCCACACGCAGCAATGAAGACCCAACACAGCCAAAAAAATAAATAAATAAAGTCAGTTGCAGGCTTCATTATGCTTCCCCCTGAATATTTCAGCAAGTGCATCATTACCTAGAGTTCAAACTTCATGTTCCTTCTTTTTTGTTGTGTGTTAAAATGTGCATTCAGTGAAATGAAATGGACACATTTAAATGTACTAGGAGCTGTGTTTTGACAATTAGATACCCAAACCACTATCAAGATATAAAATACAGTCATTGTCCCTGAAAAATGGTGGGTGCAGGGGCTGGGGGCTGGGGGTGATGGGGAATTGGTGTTCAGTAGGAACAGAGTCTCAGTTTTAGAAGTTGAAAAATTTTTGTGGAAGGTGGCGATGGTTGTACAACACTGTGAATGTATTTGGTGCCACTGAACTGCACACTTAAAAATGGCTAAAATGGGGCTTCCCTGGTGGCGCAGTGGTTGGGAGTCCGCCTGCCGATGCGGGGGACGCGGGTTCGTGCCCCGGTCCGGGAAGATCCCACGTGCCGCGGAGCGGCTGGGCCCGTGAGCCGTGGCCGCTGCGCCTGCGCGTCCGGAGCCTGTGCTCCGCAACGGGAGAGGCCACGACGGTGAGAGGCCCGCGTACCGCAAAAAAAAAAAAAAGGCTAAAATGGAAATTTAATGTTATGTACATTTTACAAATGAAAAATTAAAATTGAATAAAAAACTTCACCTAGTGTGATAATCTCAAGGTCCGTCTATGTGGCTTGCAAATGGCATTATTTCATTCTTTTTTTATGGCTGAGGAATATTCTGTTCTATGTACGTACCACATCTTAAACCATTCCTCTGTTGATGGATATTTAGGTTGCTTCCATGTCCTGGCTATTGTAAATAGTGCTGCTATGAACACTGGGGTGCATGTGTCTTTTCGAATTATGGTTTTCTCTGGGTATATGCCCAGGAGTGGGATTGCTGGATCATACGGCAACTCTATTTTTAGTGTTTTGAGGAACCTCCATACTGTTTTCTATAGTGGCTGTGCCACTTTACATTCCCACCAACAGTGTAGGAGGGCTCCCTTTTCTCCACACCCTCTCGGGCATTTCTTATCTGTAGACTTTTTGATGATGGCCATTCTGACTGGTGTGAGGTGAAACCTCGTTGTGGTTTTGATTCGCATTTCTCTAATGATTAGCGACGTTGAGCAGCTTGTCACGCACCTGTTGGCCAACCGTATGTCTTCTTTGGAGGAATGTCTATTTAGTTGTTTTGCCCGTTTTTTTTTTTTTTTTTTTTTTTTTTTTTTTTTTTTTTTTTGCGGTACGCGGGCCTCTCACTGTTGTGGCCTCTCCCATTGCGGAGCACAGGCTCCGGACGCGCAGGCTCAGCGGCCGTTTGCCCGTTTTTTGATTTTCTTTTTTTATATCGCGTTGTGTGAGCTGTTTGTAGGTAAGATTTCCTGAGACGCCCAAGCACAGAGCTGCCCCTGCAACCTGCCACAACACCCCAATCCAGAGCTCGCTTCCTTTGACCCTGCTCAAAATGACCCAGTGAATCTAAAGCCAACCGTAGCATCTTTCTAACACCCTCTGTGTCACTTTCTCAGGCTGCCTTGACAAAGCACCACCGACTAGGGGGTGTCCACAGCAGAAGTTTATTTTCTCGCCGTCCTGGAGGCTGGAAGTCCGAGGTCAGGGTGTCGGCAGGTTTGGTTTCTTCCGAAACTTCTCTCCTTGGCCTGCAGATGGTTGCTTTCTTGCTGTGTCCTCCCGTGGTTGTACGTCCGTCATGTCTGTCGTGTCTGAGCTCCTCTTCTGATGAGGGCAGCAGTCATATTTGATCCGGACTCCCCCTAATAACCTCACGTTGACTTAATAATCTTGTCAAAGGCCCCATCTCCAAACACGGTCACATCGGAGCCACCGGGGGTGGGAATTTCAACAAGGGAATTTCGGGGGACCCAGTGCAGCCCGCAGCACCCCGTTGCTTGGTCTGTGTTACCTCTCACCCCAAGATGTGTGTTCTCTCTCACCGTGATGAGAACTAAACCCAGTTTATTCAGCTGCAGGTAAGTTCCTGGCGGTCTTGGGCTAAAGACCATCATTCGCCGGTGGTAATTTGCTGCTTAGGGAGGGAAGCAGGGATTCTCGGTGGACTTGAGGGAAGGACGAAGTGGGGGGGGGGGGCGCTTCCCAAGGATTCCCATGAGACAAAGAGCTATCAGACTGACACAGCTTGGGAAGGAGAAGAAAGAAAGGAGTGTCTACCTCAGAGACCGGACAAAGAGAGCCAGGTAGGCGGGCAGACCAACCACAGGTCACCCCCTCCCTTGGCCTGTGGGGTCTTAGGTCAACCTCCTCCTGGAAACAGGGAGTGACCGAGCTGGATGCCAGATGGATGTTTTGATATTAAGTTCGGTTGGACTGTTGACCCCCTGAAATTGGGACAGTTGGAAAACCCCCAGATGGCAGGAAAATCTAGAAGATCTGCTCCTGATTTAGCCACGGAGGAGGGAAAGGGGGCTCAGCCAGATGGAGTATGCAGGCAGGGTGAGAAAGAATGAAGCTGTCTCCTGTTCTCACCCGTGAGCCTAGACTTTTTTTTTTTTTTTTTTACTCTTTATCATTTTAAAAACATGGATTGCTTTTTTTTAAATAAAATTTTTATTTTAGAATAGTTTCACATTGACAGAAAAGTTGCAAGGATGGTACAGAGAGTTCTGATACACCCTTGGCCCCATTTCCCCTGCTGCTAACAGCTTGCTCTGGTGCTTTCCTCACAACTAATGAACCTAGATTGATGCCCTGTTGTTAACTACAGCCCGTATTTTATTTGGAGCTCCTTGGTGTTTACCTGTGTCCTTCTTTTCTGTTCCAGGACCCCATCCAGGAGGCCACATGACATGTAAGCTCCCGAGGCTTGCCTTGGCTTTGACGGTTTCTCAGCCTTTCCTTGTTTTGGATGAACCTGACCGCGTTGAAGAGGACTGGTCAGGTATTTTGTAGAACGTGCCTACCTTGGGGTTTGACCGATATTTTTCTCATGATCAGACTCAGGTCCTGGGTTTAGGGGAAGAAAACCACAGAAGTAAAATACCATTTTCCTCACGTCACATCAAGCGTACAGACTAGCAACATGGCTTTGATGCTGACCTTGAACTCCTGGCTGCGGCAGGGCTTGTCGGGTTTCTTGACTACAAAGTTACTCTTTTTCCCCCACTTTTGTGCCCTTCCTTTTAGAAGGATGTCCTCGTGCTCAGCCCACACTTAAGGAGTAGGGAGGTATGCCCCACCCTTGGGGGCAGAGTAGCTACATCAATTATCTGGAATTCTTCTGCATGGGAAATTTGTCCCTTTTCTCCCCTCTCTTACTTTATTCACTCAATTATTCATATCATTCTGGACTCATGGTCATTTCTCTTTTTTTTTAACATCTTTATTGGAGTATAATTGCTTTACAATGGTGTGTTAGTTTCTGCTGTATAACAAAGTGAATCACCTGTATGTATACCTATATCCCCATATCCCCTCCCTCTTGCGTCTCCCTCCCACCCTCCCTATCCCACCCCTCTAGGCGGTCACAAAGCACCGAGCTGATCTCCCTGTGCTATGCGGCTGCTTCCCACTAGCTCTCTATTTCACATTTGGCAGTGTATATATGTCCCTGCCACTCTCTCACTTCATCCCAGCTTACCTTTCCCACTCCCTGTGTCCTCAAGTCCATTCTTCTACGTCTGCATCTTTACTCCTGTCCTGCCCCTAGGTTCTTCAGAACCATTTTTTTTTTAGATTCCATATATACGTGTTAGCATACGGTATTTGTTTTTCTCTTTCTGACTGACTTCACTCTGTATGACAGACTCTAGGTCCATCCACCTCACTACAAATAACTCAGTTTCATTTCTTTTTATGGCTGAGTACTATTCCATTGTATATATGTGCCACATCTTCTTTATCCATTCATCTGTCGATGGACACTTAGGTTGCTTCCATGTCCTGGCTACTGTAAATAGAGCTGCAATGAACACTGTGGCACATGACTCTTTGAATTATGGTTTTCTCAGGGTATATACCCAATAGTGGGATTGCTGGGTCGTATGGTAATTCTATTTTTAGTTTTTTAAGGAACTTCTGTACTGTTCTCCATAGTGGCTGTATCAATTTACATTCCCACCCATTTATTTCTTATTTGGGTTATAATCCAATACTACTTTATCGTGTTGCTCTAATTATAGCCCTGTCTCTTTTTTTTCCTCAACATTTTAGTATGAAAAATTTCAAACAGACAAAAAAGTTGAAAGAATGTTACAGTGAAAAAAACAAATAATCTAATTATAAAATGGTCAAAGGACCTGAATAGACAAGTTTCCAAGGAAGATATTCAAATGGCAAACAGGTACATGAAAAGGTATATATGTATGTTGTGTGTGTATAGATATAGATGTATAGATATAGCTATATATATATACACATATACATATATAATCATTAGTGTACACCTTAAACCTACAGTGTTATATATCAATTATATCTCAATAAAGATGGAAAAATAAAGAATATTACAGTGAATACCTAGACACCCACCACCTAGATGCTACCATTAATATTTTGCTTTATTACATATTTATCCCCCTGTCAATCCACGTTATTTCTTTTTTGATCCATTTCAAAGGAAACCGCAGACACCACTAAATTCCCCCCCATACTTAAGCATGCATATCATTAAATAGAGTTCTTTTTTCTCCCGAGGCAAAATTTGCAATGAAATGCAAAATTTGCACAAATCTTAAGTGTACCACGAATGCAGACTCCTTGTACCACAAGTACCACCCAAAACCTTATCAAGATACAGAACAATGCCATCACTCCTGAAAGTCCCCTCGGCCCCCTTCCCAGTCAGCCCTGTCCCCACCCTCCCAGAGGCAACCCCTGTTTTGATTACTGTTGCCACCATAGATGAGTTTTGTCTGTTCTTGAACATCACCTAAATGGACTCATACCATATATACTCACAATCTCCTCGCGAAACTGGTGAGTCTCCCAGAATTTACATCATGGGGAGCACACGTGAATTCTTTAGCCGGGACCTGCCCTTGTCTTTTGTCAAGAGGGGCTGGTCAGGAGGCCTTCCTGGAGGAGGCGGCATTGCTCCCTCTCTCTGGCTTCCTTCCTGCCTCTCTGGGCTGCTCCTTCTCAGCTTCTTTGTGGGCCCATTTCCCTCCGCTTGCCCCTTCCACGGCAGTGCTGCTCAGCATCTGGCTAGACCAGAGCTTACAAAACAGCCAGCACCAACCCACGGACAGGTTTTATTTGGCCCACACAGTATTTTTTTTTGTATTTGAATTAGCTTTAACATTTAAAAGCTGAGGGATTTTGCTTTTAAAAATATCCATATTTCTGTCGTCTCTTGGAAATTTGGAACATCTGGCAATGCTGTGTCCCTCTCCCCACGTGGCAAGAATTGGCTGAAACAAAATATCAATAGCAACAACCTGTGCTCTGAGCCCTCCCCCATGCTAGGGGTGGGGGTCCTAACGCATCCAAGCCCTGAATTAACACCTATAGAGTTCAGGATGGTATTGGAACGGTATTCAGCCAAGAACCCTGGAAATGCTCAGGGACCACCGTGGAGTAACCATTCGCCTTCCCCAGGAGAAGCAGACCCAGGAAACAATGGCAGGAGGTCAAAGAGAACAAATCTCTATCAGACAGCATCTCAGATCTCCCATTCATCAACATAATCTACCACCATTATTTTTCTCCCTCGTAATGAGATGGGCAACTACCCCCAGCCCTTTCTCACCAATCGGGAGCAAAATATTGGGATGAGGGCTCCCCTGGTGGCGCAGTGGTTGAGAGTCCGCCTGCCGATGCAGGGGACGCGGGTTCGTGCCCCGGTCCGGGAGGATCCCACGTGCCGCGGAGCGGCTGGGCCCGTGAGCCGTGGCCACTGCGCCTGCGCGTCCGGAGCCTGTGCTCCGCAACGGGAGAGGCCACAGCGGTGAGAGGCCCGCGTACCGCAAAAAAAAAAAAAATTGGGATGAGGTGGGTGGAGCACTAGCTCCCCTTCCCCACCCCCCCGCCTATCACATCCCCCCCAAGGGGGCCATGTGTGGGGACGCCACGTGGCGAAGTCTAGCCGTCTCCCCGGGGGGGCGGGCCTGAGGCAGATTCCTGGGCACCTTAGTTTTAACTTCAGCAGTGACTGGCTGGGTGGTGACGTTGAAGCAGCCGGGTCCCCTCTGCTCCCTCCACCAGCGCGTTTTAAAACAGTGGGTTCCCGTGAGACTCAGCAGAGGTAGAGGCTGGAAAAACACTTCGTAAACTGTAAAGTGAGTGACAAGGGCAGGTGGGTCCTTGTATACACTGAAGTCTGTCTTAATCAGTTTAGAGAGGTTCTTTAACACATGGGAGGCGCCCTTATAAAGATGGGAGGGGTCCCCCAAATAGATGAGCAAGTTCTTCTCGGAGTGTGAAGAACCCTTCTTCTGCACGTGCCAGGGGAGTGGTCTATACGCAAAGGGAGGTTTGTGTCTAGAAGCTGTGTCCTTCTGCAGTTTGTTTTTAAGCGGGAGAAGGGTTTTAACGCACGTGGAGGCGTCCCTTACAGGTGAGAGGGCGCGCTTACAGAAGTGAGGGCTTTTTATTGATGCAACTGACCATGGTTTGTAACTGATCGTTATTTGTAAAACGCTGCGCAAACACGAGCGACCTCTGCACAGACACGAAGGTTCTTGCTAAAGATAAAGGGATCGTTGGGCTGTAGGGAGATATACCAGTCCGAGCGGCCTCCTACTGGATGTCGCCGTTCAGCCGAGCTCTGTTGGGCCGCCTGGGCCGGCAGCGCGGTACCTGCGCGGGGGGCGCGGGTGGGAGCCGCAGCCACCGAGGGGGCGCGGGGAGCCCGACTCGCGGTGCCGCAGTTCCCCCCTCGGCCGCCAGGGGCAGCACCGTCCCTGCCCTGCCCGCGCCTCCCCCCTCCTCCCCCAATCTCCGCCCCCCCCCACCCCGCTCGCTCCCCTGAGCCCCGCCAGACCCCGCTCAGCCCGCGCCCGCTCCGCCGCCCAGGCTCCCGCAGCCCCGGCGTCCGTCCCGCTGAGCCCTCCCCCGGGGGCCATGGGGGCGCCCCCGGGCTACCGACCTTCGGCTTGGGTGCACCTGCTCCACCAGCTGCCCCGCGCCGACTTCCAGCTCCGCCCGGTGCCCAGCGGTTTCGCGCCCCGAGAACAAGGATACCAGCAGGTGGGCGCGGGCGCGGGGTCCTGGGGGCGGGGGCTGGGAGCTGGGGGACAGATCCCTGTGTTCTCTGGGGGTGGGAGCGGGGCCGGGACTTCGGGGTGCCTGAGGGAACAGGAGCCTGGCGTTCCCGTACCTGGAGGTTCCCCTGCGACAGGCGTTGGGGAACCAGACCCCTTGCTCCTTGAATAAGGGAGGGCTGGGGCCTGGACCCCTGGATCTCAGAGGAGGGAGGGGACTGGGGGCCCTTGGATCCCCGGGTCTCTGAGAGCTGCGCGGGAAGCTAGGGTCATCGGGGGGGTAGGTCCACCATGTCCTAAAAGACGACCCCTTCCCTCGGGGGACCAGGGCAATCCACTTAAATACGTCCCAGTTCAGGTGGGACCCAGGAGATAGAGGAGCTGACGTGGTGGAGAGGGAAACAGCTAGGGGTTGCCCTGATTCCTGGACGGGATTGAGACCTGAAGTGGGGAAGGGGGGTGAGGGGTTTCAGGGCTGGAGCTGGGAAAAGCAGGTGGGGGCGCTGGGAGAGACTTCCAGCCCGTCCCAGGACGGAAGGGGCGGCCAGTCGGGTCGATGGAGGGGGGCGAGGACTGGAGGATGACGGAAACGGGGCCAGAGGGTGGGGCTGGGGGGGAACCTTAAGGAAACCGGGGTCCCTGGGGAAGGGGGCCCAGCATGGGTCAGCTCCAATAGGGGCGAAAGAACTGTCCCCTGACCCAGTTTAATTCAAGTCCTTGACTTTGAGATTAATGAGCAAGGCTTGGCTGAGCTGGGGATGGGGTAGGGGGTGGGGCGGGTGACGGAGCCCTGGGCTGGGTCCTGGGCCCTGTCTGTAAGGTCTGAGCCCCTCGGGTCTGTCCTGGGGGTGCCCGGGGCAGGGGGCTGCGGATTGGCAAGCTTAGAAGGAGGTGGGAGGTCCCAGGAAAGCAGAAGTGGGGGGACGTGTGCTGTATTCTGAGCTATTTGGGTCACGGCCGGGCTGAGCCGGCCGTAAGCAGCTCCTCCCTGCCTACTCCACGCTGCTCTGTCCCCACCGAGCGGGCACTGCAGCCCCTCTACCGCACAGCCTGCTGGTTACACAATCGCGGCCTCCAGAGCCAGTCCACGGCCACCTGCTCACGGCCAGGGAGACCTCCCCACACGGATGCCACACGCGGGGGCCCGCCCCCCAGCCACCGCCAGGGGCACTCAGGGAGGCTCACGGCCCCCACAACGACAGAGTGACAGTGCCGGGACACACGCCCCAGGAGGGGACAGCTGGGAAGATAATCAGGGACCGGTGCCCGCGTGTTGGGGGGACACACGCACAGTTAGACACACACACTCACGCAGCTATGCACTCACATATGCACACACCCACACCCACATGCAGATACACGTGTACACACGCATATGCTCACACTCACGTGTGTACACACACCCACACCTTCACATTGACACACATTCTTGCACTCGTACAAATGCGCACACATGCGTCAAGTATTCACACTCACATGTTCACATATACACACTCACACATACATTCACACACTACCTCTTTCTCTCTCTCTTTCCCCCATCCTCCTCTCGCCCGTGCTCTGTCTTCACTCTCCCGGCCTCCCGGTCCCCAGCTCTGAGTTGCACACACACACACACACACACACACACACACACACACACACACACACACACAACTGTCACGGAGGCTGTCACGCCCTCCCCCTGAGTCCCTGGGTGACAGACTCACACTGCGGTGGGTGTGCAGAACTCAGCATCAGGGCAGAGGAAGCAAACAGTGAGTGGGGAGGACCAGTGCGGGGGAGGGGGGAGGGAGTAGGAAGCCTGCCACCCCCAACCTGGCTCACATCTCCAGGAGCAGGTGCCCCCTCCCAACCCCGGGTCCCACAGGGGTCTGGGCTCCAGGTCTTGGCATGTCCTTGGAGGGTGCTTCATTCTAAGTACCTGGTTTTGGTGAGGAGGAAACTGAGGCTCAGAGAGGGGAGGGCCCCTGCCAAAGGTCACACAGCCTTTGGAGGGCAGAGCAGAAGTTGAACCCAAGACTTGGGCCTCCAAGTTGGAAGCTCCCTCCAGCCCCAGGTCCCAGAGCTCTGGCTGCCAGCCCGGGAGGGGCTGGGAAGGCCGTCTTTCCTCACAAACCTGAAAGCCACGGCTTGGGCTCAGCCCCCCAACTAGCCAGGGACGCCTTCCACCTGCACTGAGATGCCAAAGCCAGAACCTGCAGCCACACAGGGAGAGAGCCCGGACCCCCTCTGATGCCTGATGTCACCCCCTCCCCCAGGCCCTGCTGCTGGTGGTGGCCTTGGCAGGCCTGGGCTTGGGCCTGAGCCTCATTTTCATCGCTGTCTACCTCATCCGTTTCTGCTGCTGCCGGCCTCCAGAACCGCCCGGGGCCAAGAGCCCTCCGCCTGGGGGAGGCTGTGTCACTTGGAGCTGCATTGCTGCCCTTCTCGTCGGCTGGTAATGGGGCCCCAGGGTGGGTGGGGCTCCCCAAGCCCTCTACCAGTCAGTCTTCCTGGCGGTGTCCCAGCAGGGGAGACTTACTCCCATTTGATGGACGGAGAAACCGAGGTCCGAGAGGAAAAGTGACTTCCCGAGGGCGGCCAGCCTGGCAGGATGGCCTGGGGGTTAAAGGCCGGGCAGTCAGACTGCGTGGGTTTGGTGGCTCTGCCGTGGGACAGCTGTGTGACCTAGGCCAGTGGTGTAGTTTCCTCAGGCCTCGGTTTCCACATCTCTAAAATGGGCATTGTAATCACGCCCACCTCCTAGCTGTGGTGGCATTAAGTGAAACGTACAGTGCCTGGTTCACAGCTGGACTCCATACATGTGAACTAGGGATGTCATTCATTAACTCATTCATTCATTCGGCAACTATTTCCTGAGTACCTACTACGTGCCAGGAAATACGGACTGAGCCAGACAAGGTCCCTGCCCTCACGAAGCCGCTGTGTCCTGGGCAGGGACAGTAAAGGGATATTTACAATCCAGGAGCAGCCCTGAGCTGGTCTAACTGGGAGGCTCGGGGAGAGGCAACTTTTCAAGGCCAGGTGGGCCACGTGGAGATTCAGACCCCCCAAACCCCTAGGGGCCCAGGGGCCACCTTCTGGGACACCCTCAGGGGTGGGAGAATCAGAGCACGTGAGGACCCACCATTTACCGAGAGCCAGCTCTGAGCACAGCCCCTCCCCGCAGGGCAGCGCCCTCCCCGCAGGGCAGATCTGGGCGCTCAGGACCCGCCCCCGACCTGGGGCTTGGGAGCCCCGCCCCTGCGGGTAGCGGCGGTGGGGGCGTGCGGTGGGGGCGTGCGGAGGTGTAGGTGGGGGAGGGGACTGGGAGTCCCGAGACGCTTCCTCTTCGCGCTCTCCCGGGTGCAGGGGGGCGGGGAGGTGGACCGAGGCCCCGTGCGGGAGAGGCACGGCCAGCCCCCGTGGCCGGGGAACAAGAGCAGCTTTGTAGCCCTGTGAACAATGGGTGCGGGCGCTGGAGGCAGCGCCGTCGGATCCCAGGGCAGGGGGCGGGGGCCTGCGTAGCGCGGGGCTGGGAACTGAGGGCGTCGCGGGGCGTCCGCCGCCCCGCTCCAGGCCTGGCCCCCTCCGCGGAGGGACCCAGTGTGTTGCGGGGGGAGAGGGAGGGGGCCCGTATTCAGGCCCCACAATGGAGCTCTGTGTGCCGGCAACCGAGGGGCGGGGGCGCCCGGCTTCTGGCCCGTTGGTCCCACATTCCCTTGCTTCCCTCCCAGCCGTCCGGAAGCTTGGGTCCTGGGGGTGGGGGGAGACTGGGAGCTCTAGGCTTGGGGTCCCCTAGGAGCTGGTGGCTCCGTGGAACCCCCAGGAGGCGGGGGAGGGGACGGCTGCGTCCAGAAGGGACAGGTGCTGAGGACCCCGGATACTTGGGGAAAGGATGGAGGGCCTGGGTGTGGGCCGGCCGTCACTAGCGGGGAGGACTCCCCGTCCTGGGGCTGGGCATGGCAGGGTTTCACTCCGGGGAGGTGCGAGTTAAATCTGGGGGCCTGCTCCCCTCCACCTCTCGCCACCCACCATTAGCATCACAATGACGTCCCTGGGCCGGGGGAGTGAGACCTTCCCGTTACCTTGGCAACTGGTGGGGGCCAGGCTGGAGACGTTCCTTTCCCACGATGGGCTGGACCAATGGGATGGGGCGGGAGATGAGATTGGGTGGGTGAGGAGGTGGGGGGGGGGCGTGGCGGCCCCCGGGGTCCCAGGACCGGTTGTGATTTCCCTTCCCTCCTCCTCTTAGCGCTGGCATCGGCATCGGTTTCTATGGCAACAGCGAGACCAGCGATGGGGTGTCCCAGCTGAGCTCTGCACTGCTGCACGCCAACTACACGCTCACTGCCATCGACCACCTGGTGAGGGTCCGGGCACTGGCCGGACCCCAGACCCACGCCCAGACTGCTTCCCCACACCTGGGCAAAGGGCCCCCTCCCAGGGAAACAGGGTCTAAACTCAGAGCCGAGACCCCAGACGCAGAATGTCAGGCTCCAACGTGCACATCTCAGACTGTGTGCCCAACCCCCAACCCTGACTGCAGATTAGGACCGCCTCACACATGGCACCATCAGAACCTCAGCCCAGATCTGGGATTCGAGACTAAATCACACGCAGCCCCAGCCTTGGACTTCAGCTCCCAGCCCAAACCCTTCAGAGACCAAACACCAAAACCCAGCCCCTGCCCTCAGGTCAGATCCAGGACAGAGACCCGATCCTTTGCCCAGGTGCAAGGTTAGAGACCTTAGCACTCAGACCAGAAGCCTCACTCTCACCCCCAGCCCCAGGACGCCAGACCCGGGGCTGAGACCCAGCCTGACCTCCGACCTCAGATTTCATGTCCAGTTGCAACCCTGGAACCCAGACGTGAGACCCCAGACTCAGGGAGGCAGATGCCAGCATCAGACCTAGGATCCCAGACTTAATCTCAGTCCCGGGGCTCAAGCTACTGACCTCTCCGAGCTCCTGAGAGAAGCCACAGAACTGCATGAGCTGGACTGCAGAGCCCCTTCCTTCCCTTCCTGAGTCCTCAGATGCCCTACCGCCCAGATCTCAGATACCTGCCCCTGCTCGCTCCTACTTCGCCCACCCCCCCCCCCCCGAAGCCCTGCTGCCCAACCCCTGGCCGCCCCAGAGAACGCCCTCCCCCGACTCCAGGCCCACCCCTGTGCGCAGGTGTTGGAGATGGTGGAGAGGTTGGATGAGGCTGTGAGGACAGAGCTGACCACTCTGGAGGAGGTGCTGACGCAGCGCACGGAGCTGGTGGCGGCCACCCGGGGGGCTCGGCGGCAGGCGGAAGCCGTGGCCCAGCAGCTCCAGGGGCTGGCCTTCTGGCGGGGAGTGCCCCTGAGCCCCCTGCAAGTAGCCGAAGATGTGTCCTTTGTGGAGGAGTACAGGTAGGTGACCGCTTTTTCTGCTCCGTGTGGCAGGGAACCCCTGCCTGGGTGACTGTGCCCCCAGGGGATGTTGGGAGACATATCTGGGTGTCACAACTGGGGGAGGGGATGCTACTGGCACCAGGTGGGCCGAGACCAGAGGTGCTACCGAATGTCCTACAACGCACAGGACAGCCCCCGACGGCAAAGGATTATCTGTGCTAAGTGTCAGTAAGTGACAGCAGCCCTGGCGCAGAGAGACGGAGCAGGTGATCCCGTGCCCACTCAAGCATCCATCCATTTACTCCCTCCCTCGGCGTATTCACTCCTTCACTCGTTCTTCCTGGACTCAGCCGTCCGTCAGGTCACTCTTGCACTTCACTCGTTGAACCTCGGGCTAACTAGTTCGCCCCCTCGGCTGTCCATCTGACACGTGTATCCATTCAACAGATACTTATTTACACCTTCTGGTGAGAGAGGTGTCCCCAAATGGTCAGGACCGCGAGCCCTAAAGCCAGACGGCCCTCCCGACCCACGTGATCTTAGACACGGTTACATGCCAGCTCTGTGCCTCAGTGTCCCCAGCTGGTACCCGTGGGACTAATGGGTAGCAATACCCTCACTGGGTTGTGGAGGATCTGTTGAGTCATCATCTGTCAGGTGCTTACAGGGGCGACCAGCACACGTTATATAGGTTTCTGTAAAATATGGGTTTTTTTTTTTAAAAGATAGAGTGATGAACAAAACAGAGTGACCCCTGCCTGTCTCACAGTGGGCGGACCAATAAGAAACAAATGCATGAATGAGATGTTGTCTGTAAGGTGGTGGGTGTTAAGAGCTCTGGAGGAAATTAGGTGGGAGACGTTAGGATGGCCTGGGGACAGAGGATGGCGGTTGTGAGAGCGAGGGGTCATCCGGGAAGGCCACACTGAGAAGGTGACATTTGAAGGACATCCGGGACGGCCATCTTTCCCAGCAGCCGACGCGACGGAGTCCTCATTGCTTCGTCTTCGAGGAATTATTTCTTTTGTTCATCCGACAGCTGACGCTCCCAGCCAGACACGGGAGCAGAGGCAGGGAAGTCTTGGTCCTGGATTCTGTGCTCCAGGGGGAGGGCAGACCTGGGCCGAAGCGGGCCGCAAAGAGGAACCCCCCCGCAGGGCATCAGACAGGCCTGGGTCCCAGTGCGTTCAAGTTCTGGGTTCTGGCCGAGCTCAGGGGTGCAGGCCCTGGGCCTCAGCCCTGTTTCAGGGGGGCTGGGGGTAGCTGTGTGGACTACCCCCGGGTGAGGCAGACCCATCATTAACAGGAAATAGCTTCTGGATTCACCAGTACGAGAGTGCCTGGCACCTGGGAGTCCTTCAAGGACCATGGCCGGCTTCCTGGAAGGAGATCGGGGCCCCCACCGGGAGAGCTTTGCTGGGGGAGTTCTTGGTGGCTTAGGACAGAAGTGCTACCTGCCCCTGACGGAAGTGAAGTGAAGCTGGGGCACACGATCTGGCTATGGGGACGTGGGGAGCAAAGGCCTGGAGGTCAGCTGGAGCCACTGGGTCCAGCTCCTCCTTTCCGGGGACAGCCTGACCCTCCAGCAGTCCGGGAAAGAAGGGCACAGGGGTCTGAGCAGAGGCTGCCACGGAGCGGGGTGGCGGTTCCCTTGCCGCTCTGGCGACGTGGGGATCGCTGAGAGCCGTGCTATTCATTGAGCATCTCCTAAGAGCCGGGCACTGTGCTGCGGCCTCGTGTACGCCTTCCTCTCCAACCAGAGTGAACGGAGCATTAACTAACACTGAATTCTGAAATGACGTTCGACGTTTCCTGATTCCTGTTCAAGCTAACATTTAAGTGCGTCCGTGTCGGCGCGGCACTCTTCTCGGCGCTTTACGTGTTTCCACTGCTTAGCCTCCCAGCAACCTTTGGAAGTAGGTGCTGCTCTTCTCCCCGAGTCACTGGCGGGGAAGCCGAGACACAGGAGGCGAGGTCACTGAGACCACGCTGCAGGCAGGCAGGCAGCGCAGGGGCTGGGGCCCTGAGAGCGCGCCACGCACAGGCCTCACGCGTGGTTCCGTCAGGGCTCAGTCCTGGGACCTGTGCTCTCAATGGCTACAGCGGCCGGCCTCCCAATGCACCCATTTCACAGATGAGCCTGGCTGTGGCCTGGAGACCAGGCACCAGGGAGATCACACGTCCAGGCAGAGCCGGGAGAACGTGCGGGTGCCGTCACCCTCTGCTGAGTCCCGGTCTGGGAGCCGGGGCACGTGAAGGGCTGGATCTGCTGCTTCAGCGTCACCCCTGTCACCCCCTCCCCAGGTGGCTGGCCTACGTCCTCCTGCTGCTTCTGGAGCTACTGGTCTGCCTCTTCACCCTCCTGGGCCTGGCGAAGCAGAGCAAGTGGCTTGTGATTGTGTAAGTCTGGGTGGCTGCTCGGCAGTGGCACGTGTCCCTGAGATCCTACGGCCCTCTTCCGAGAGGGGCCGCGGTCCTTCCCGGGCTCACACTGGTCTCATTCCCTTGTCCCACGAACCTCCGTGGAGTTCCTGGCCTGGGCTGACACATAGAAGTCAGGCTCAGAGCTGCCCAGGAAGGGGGCGGGCAGGAAACAGGCTGTCCTCACAGCAAAAAGCGCACCAAAATCCTAGAAGAGCGACGATAGTAACGCTGGTGCTGAGGATTGGGGTGACCACTGAGCCTCTCGGTTGCTATGACAACACTGTGAAGGAGGTGCCTGTCAGATGCCTCTCTGGGAGTTGAGGGCCCTGAGGCAGAAGCTCTCGCGTGGTGTGGCGGAATTAAGGGCCACGCTCTTACTTAAAAGGTTCATTCCGTATGCCCGACGCTCTTCTGGAACCCTCGCACTAACCCTATGAGGAGGCCCTTTCCTTCTCCGCATATAACAGAAAGGGAGACTGGTGCTCAGAGAGGTTAGGCCACTTGCCCAAGGCTGCACAGCCAGAAAGTGCTGGGGCTGGGATTCCACCTAGGCCAGCCTATCCCACTTGGAGGAGCCTTTGTATCCTCCCTGGCCCTGGGGGCGGGGGGCACGCTTGCGCCCGCCACCGTTCCCACACTCCCCCCGGGGTGAGAGGTCCTGCCGTCCCATCCAGGCCCCCCTGAAGCTTGAAGATGGTAAAGCACAGTGGGCAGGGCAGGTCTGGGGCTTGGGGCCAGGCCTTCAGTTCGGCTCCCTCCAGGTGCCCTTCTTTCTTGCTGACCACCCTCCAGTGCTGATCCCCCCAGACCCCATCCCCAGAGAAACCCTGGAAGGCGATTTCAGCCCTGGAGCTGTCTCCACTCCTGGGAGGAGGAGTCTGGCTGAGAGGGAGGCTGGCCGAGCAGCGGGTGAACCTGGGAGCAAGCTTCTGCGGAATTCAGAGCAGGGAAATGGGGCCCAGGGGCGGGCGGTCCGGAGCAAGGCGGGGACAGACGTGGGCTGGATCTGGCCAGCCCCTCACCCCGTGTCCTCCCCCAGCAGGGCCAGATGTTCAGTTTGACGTCAGCAGCCACGGGTCCACACCTCTCCCCCAACAGCTTCTCTGCCCCTAGTTGCTATCCTCTTGGCTCCAGAGGTGGGTGGAGGGTAGGGCTGGGGCTGTGATGGGATTAGGGGTGGGGGGAGGGAAGAGGCGAGGGGGGAGATTAAGGGGCCCAGAACCCCCAAGCCCAATCTCTCCTCCCCACCGTAGGATGACGGTGATGAGTCTTCTGGTTCTTGTCCTGAGCTGGGGCTCCATGGGCCTGGAGGCAGCTACAGCCGTGGTGAGTGGTGCAGGACAGGCCCTTGGGCTCCAAGACTTAAGGGTGCCAAAGGCCCCTAACTCCTGGATCCTGGGGTAGGATGGGAATAAATGCCTTAGGTCCTGAGAGGAAAGACTTGGGGGCCAGAAACGCAGGTTCTGAAGTTTCCAGCCAGTTTCCTACGTCCTGAGGGACTGGACTTCTGGACTCCCGGGTCTGAGGGGGGAGGGGCCGGGGGCCGGGACCCCTGGGTCTGAGGGAGGAGGGGCTGGGGACCCGGACCCCTGGGTCTGAGGGAGGGGGGGCTAAAGGGCACTCAGTTCTGTGGGAGTGTGGAATGGGGGCGGTTTCTGTTCTGAGCCCCCTTTCCTGCTGCCCCTCCCAGGGCCTCAGCGACTTCTGCTCCGGTCCGGACACCTACATGCTGAACCTGACCCGGGAGGAGACTGGCCTTGGCTCAGGTGATCGCATCTCCCGACGCACGCCCTGGGTCCTCGGGCCTCTCTGCGCGGTCCTCCTGGGATGGGGTGAGGGTGCGCAGCCGGCCGCCAGGCCCTGCCCAGTTCTGCAAAAGCTCTCGGCACCTCCCCTGGTGCGCTGGGACAGAGGGAGGGATAAGGATGATGGAGTCAGGAGAGAGGGGTCCTCAGGCTGGAGCTGAGGGATGGGAGGATTTGGCCACTTGGAGAAAATGGGGGGAGCACAGTTGAGTCACGGGGAGGGCGGCAGAAGCAGGGGCTCCCCGGGAGGGTGTAGCTCAGCGTGTGTCTGGCTGTGGCTGGAGCCGAAGGGAGCAGGGGCTGGGAGGGCTGCCAGTCTCAGAATGCGAGGTCCTTGGGACCACAGGAGGGTCGTGGGCTGGGAGGGGTGGAAAGTGTGGCCTTGCCCCCTTCCGCCTTTCCCCAGGGAGGCCCCGGGGCTCAGGCTCACAGCCTCCCCCGCTCTTCCCCTCTTCCCTTGCCGCTTCAGACATCCTGAATTATTATTTCCTCTGCAACCAGGCCGTCTCCAACCCCTTTCAACAGGTTCGGGCTGCGGGCAAGGGAACCGGGTGGAGGAGGGCGCGGCTGGGGCCTAGACTTAGGGATCCTGGGGGAGGATGAAGGCGCCGAGTGGGCTGGGGGTGTCAACCGCTGGGTCCTCCTCCCTCCCTCTGGCTTCCCGCAGAGGCTGACTCTGTCCCAGCGAGCTCTGGCCAACATCCACTCCCAGCTGCAGGGGCTGGAGCGAGAAGCTGTCCCCCAGTTCCCTTCTGCTCAGGTCGGGCGGGCCGGGTGCCCCTTCTTCACCCCGACTCCCAGGGGAAGGAGGGGCGGGAAACCTGGGTGTGGGGGCGGAGCCTCGGGAAAGGGGCGGGGTGGTGGCTGTGGGCGGGGCCCAGGCTTGTGAGCCCGCGGAAAGGGGCGGGGCCTGAAGAGATGGGCGGAGCCTGAAGAGTTCCCGGGATTAACAACCCCCTGCCACCGCAGAAGCCTCTGCTGTCCTTGGAGGAGACGCTGAATGTGACAGAAGGAAACTTCCACCAGTTGGTGGCACTGCTACACTGTCGTGGCCTGCACAAGGTGACCCCTGTCGCCCTCCCCGAATTCTTCTCGCAGGGGAGCCTCTGCCTAGACCCAGAAACCTAGGAATATCCTTTCTGCTACCTGTTCATTCCTCCAGCAAGTTCTGCGGGCCCTTCTGAAGCCCCTCTGGACTCTGAGCACAGCTCACACTGTCAGCGCTGCTCCCGAGGCCACAGGGCCTCTTCCCTGCCCCCCTGCTTGCCTGCCCGCATCTGTTCTCCGCGGGCGCAGCAGCCAACAGCCCAGTGAGCCTTTTAAGTACCGTCTGATCTTTCCGCACTTAAAACCCGCAATTACCCCTGCGGGCGGCTTAAGGTCCTGGCTTCTCGCCTGACCTCGGGGTCTGTGTGGTTGGCCCTGGCCGGTTTGGGCCTCAGCCCTTTGCTTCCCCCTAGCCCACACCCCTTCCCCCAGCAGCCTGCCGGGTCTCCCGGACAGCAGTCCCCCACCTCCCATCGGCCGGGTTCCTTCCTGCTCGTGCCACCTTGCTGTCGGGACCCCAGTACTGCTGTCATTAGCTCATTGTGGCCGGAAGCGACCTTCTGGGGCCTGGTTGCTGAAGTTTCCCCAGTACTTGGAGCAATCAATGCCTGGCACGGAGCAGGCCCTCGGCCGGCCCCTACTGAATGACTTATGGCTGGCCATTCAGGAAGTGGTGCTTCTGCCGATTTCCGGGGATGACAATAACGTCAGCCAGTGTTTACTGAGCGGGCGTTACGTGCAGGGGGCAGTTCTACACCAGTTGTTCTTCTAAGCCTTATTCTCAGTGTGGTTCTAAGCCAGCGATTTTGCCCCAGGGGACGGTGGCAATGTGTGGAGACACGTTTGGGTGTCACGGCTGGGGGAGGGGGTGCTACTGGCATCTCGTGGCTGGAGGCCACGGCTGAGCTGCTGTGGCGTCTGGGCGTTGCGGGGGGCGGGGTGGGGGTGCGGGCAACTTGGGTTCCTGCTCGCAGGTGTGATAATGACAGTGACCACAGCGCCTACCGTGTGCTGAGCGCTTGCTGCGTGCCAGGCCCTGTGCTGAGCGCAGGCAACAGGGGAGGAGACTGAGGGACTTGTTCAGCGGTGCACAGCCAGGTGGACGGTCCGAGCCGTGTGCATGGCCCGCTGACGCCCCCCCCCCGCACCCCAGGATTATGGCGCGGCCCTGCGGGGCCTGTGTGAGGACGCCCTGGAAGGCCTGCTCTTCCTGCTGCTCTTCTCCCTCCTGTCCGCCGGGGCCCTGGCCACCGCCCTCTGCAGCCTGCCCCGCGCCTGGGCCCTCTTCCCACCCAGGTCAGGAGGGGAGGGGGGCGGGGTCCTGGCGGAGGGGATGGCCGAGAACCATTGAGCCACTGTTAGGGGGCAGCCTCCTGATGGACCCCCATCCTGTTCCTCTGCCACTGCCCCCCTTGCACCCCAGTGACGACTATGATGACACGGATGATGACGACCCTTTCAACCCTCAGGTATTGGACCCTTGGGTCTGAGGGGGGAGGGCCTGGGGGCCGTGACTCCTGGGTCTGAGGGGGGAGGGGCCGGGGGCCGGGACTCCTGGGTCTGAGGGGGGAGGGGCCGGGGGCCTAGACTCCTGGGTCTGAGGGAGGAGGGGCCGGGGGCCGGGACCCCTGGGTCTGAGGGGGGAGGGGCCGGGGCCCGGGACCCCTGGGTCTGAGGGGGGAGGGGCCGGGGGCCGGGACCCCTGGGTCTGAGGGGGGCGGGGCCGGGGACCGGGACCCCTGGGTCTGAGGGCCCACACTACAAAGCCAGATTCCCTACTCATGCCCTCTCTCGCCCCACATCTCCCTGGCAGGAATCCAAGCGCTTCGTGCAGTGGCAGTCATCTATCTGAACCCTTCCTCCGTGCCAGACTGGAGCCTGTTCCCCATCTCCGGTGAGCATCTAGAGTGACAGCCCAGCTCCCAAAGCCCACCTCTGCCCTCCCTCCTTCCCTCCCTATAGGCTCCGGGGCGGCCCTTCTGCCTGCATCTGGTCCGATCTTTGCCTCTCTCTGCAGTTCCTTCCCCAGCTGCCGGAGAAGACCCCACTAACCCAGCCTCACTGGGCTCCCACCACTAACAATGCCCTGGCTACGGACACCTTAAACAGGACTGCCTTCCCGCCTGCCCTGCCCCCTCTATGTGTCCTTAGCCCTGGAAGTAAGCCGAGGGGGTAGGCCAGGGCCCTGAGCTGGCTGGGCAGCGGGCAGGCAGCCAGACCCACAGCCTCTCAGCCCTGAAGGGATGTGAGTGCCCCCGCCCTGCCACACCCCAGTGGGCTTAGGGCCCCTTATCTCCACTTGCAGCACCAACTTGGGAAAGGGTTGATTTGAAATAAAAGGGACGACTTTATTTTACAAGCAGCTGCGTCCTTTTTTCTCCCCTCCCCCAATCTGGCCTTGTGGTTGGGGGGGGTGGAGATTCTCTTCACCGCTGCTCTCGCCCTGCCTCCTGGCCACCAGGTGTTTCTCTCCTGTCCAGGCTCTGCAGCAGTTCCAAAGGGATTGTTCTTTAAAAAAAAAAAAAAAAAAAAATCCCCCCCCACCCCTGATCTAAAAGCAGCACACATGTCCTGACGCAGGAAGAGACGCATATCCCTGGAACAGAAGAGAGAGCCTAGAAATAGATCTCAGTGTGTGTGTACATATGACAGAAGACAGATTTCAAGTCAGGGTGAAAAGGACTGGTTTCGAAGGAATGCTGACATGATTAGCTCTCCAGCTGGAAGAAAACATTCTACATACAATATGGGTGGAAAATCTAAATGTAGACAAGTAAAGGGACAGAAGTATTTCAAGGGAAAAGAGGAGACTTTTGTATATTGTACATCTCGGTTGGAAGGGGGAGGATTTTCAGCAAGGTATCCTAAAGACAGAAAGGAAAAGATAACTTATTTGACAACTTGTGGAGTGAAAAAAATACCGTAAAGCCAAGAGGCAAATTGACAGTCTGGGGAAAATAGTTTGTTTTTCTAAAAACACACATGGCAAAGAAATATATAATTCTTAATACATACGTATAATCTGCAAAGCTTCCACAAGCCAAGAAAAAGATGACCCAACTTGAAAATAAGCAACTAAGATGAACATTCAGTGAAGTGAAAATCCCAACGCCAGTGAACAGACCAGAGGACATTCAAACTCTAATAATTAGGAAGCGCACCGCGCAACAGGCAGAAACTTTGTTTTCACCACCCAGTGAAAAAGAATTATTATAAAATTAAAATGATAAGATGATCATAAAAGGAAAGGAGGGCTCCCGTCCCGTGCTGGCCAGGATGTGTCGGAACAGCTCATGCACCGCTCCTGAGGCTACGAGCTTGCAGTCCAGTGAAAAAAATAGTCTGCTCACATGTGACAGACCCTTTGAGCCGACAGTCCTACTTTTGGGAATCAATTTATGGAAATAAAGCAGAGACACGTAAGGATGTATTTTAGGCGGTTTGCTGCAACGAGACTTCGATCATCTAAACTCTGGAAACTAAAGTCCATAGAAAGAGGACGAGCCCAGTAAACCGCCGTGCGGCAGGGCTCTTGGAACATGACAGCCCTTGGCTGGGTTTGGAATCTGGGGAGAAAGCCTGAGAGAGGAGAGATGTGAGGTAGGAGTGACAGACAGTGGCTGCAGAGTGGGCAGACGCCGAGCAGGACCCCTGTGGTTCAGAGCCCAGGCCTGCTCCTGACCACCAGGTAGATGGGGGTCGTCACTCGACTAGCTGGACCTCAGCTGTGTCACCCATCAGAAGGGGGTCAAAGACAGCTCCCCAGTCCCTCCGCAGCAATTCCAAGATCCAAAGAGCTCTGTTAGACCGAAAGTCTCCCCTGAACTCACTGGGCAGCAAAGCCCGACTTGGCACGAGGTTACTTACAGACTGTTTCCCTGCCTGGTGTGAATGTCCATCTATTTCTCTACAGAAACACTGATGGGGTTACTTCCAAGTGCTGGGCAGGGTACTGAGGGTACCGTGTCCTCCGTGGAACATACACCATGCTCTCTATTGAAAGTCTGAAAAATCCTGAATCCCCAAACACGTCAACAGCCCCAAGGGTTTCAGGTCAGGGCTTGTTGGCTCAAGTGCCAGAAGCCAGGTGTCCAGTGGGGGCCTGCCGTAGGGGACAGCTCCATGCTTGCTAATCATTTTCATCTTGTACACTGAAAGGAATGTTCAAGGAAGCCTTCGATGTGTGGGCCTGAAGCTGGGAGAGGGAAATGGATCACAGTTTCCAGAGAGGGACACGGGGGGGCGGGGCACCCTCATGGAGTCACTAGTTCTCAAGACTGGGTGAGCTGTCTGGCCCTGGGGTTGGCCCATCTACACTTCTAGCCGCTTTGCTCTCAAATACTGCCCTCTAGTGACTCTGAGGCTGTGTCCGGAAGCTGGTGCCCCCTGAAGTGTAGGATGCTGACAGGGTACCCTGAGATTCAGGCTGCCTGATTTCCTGCCAAGGGGCCTGGGAGTGAACTGTAATCAGGAAGCCCTAACCAAGAAAAAAAAGACCATTTCGGCCTAACCTTTACAAAAGGGAAATCTGTTTTCATTTTTAAGTGACACATATGAGAACTTCCACTTCTGAACAAGATGGAGTAACAGGGACTGGATTTGCTGTCCTTCCTGAAACGACCAAAATGCCAAACAGAATATGTGAAACGACGGTGCTCAAGACTTGACATCAGGCAAAGAGGGAGGAGAGAGAGTGATCCCTGAGAATTGGAAAACACCTAGGTGACCCCTGAAATCGCCACAGCCTGTGAGTTTCTGACCACAGGGCAGCGGACCTCCCTAAGGCCCCACCTAAAAGTGCTCTAAAAAATAAAGTCTATTTTTTTTAAATGCTCAAGCAAAAGAAGGCAGAAAAAGAGGAAAAGGTGAACAAAGAAAGATGGGACAAACGGAAACCAAATAGCAAGACGATTGATTTAAATGTAACCTTACCAGTGATCATATTACAAGTTATAAACACCTCTTTTATAAGGCAGAGATTGTACGCTTGGGTAAAAAACAAAGATCAAACTATATGCTATGTAAAATAAACCCACCTTAAATATAAGGGCTAAAAGTAAAGGGATGCTAAACGCAGTGGGGTACCCTGGATTGCGCTCTGGCACATGAAGGAGAAAGGCACATAAAGGGGAAAGTGGCAAAATTCAAATAAGGTCTGCAGTTAACAGTAGGGTGCCAGTGTTGGTGTCTTAGTCTTAACAAACATACTACAGCATTGGGGGAAACGGTGTAAGGTAGGCAGGACTTTGAATTATCTTTGCAACATTTTTGTAAGCCTAAAATTACTCTACAACAAAAAGTTTAATTAAAAAACAAGTATAAGGGTGGAAAAAAGGATAAACTGTGCTAACAGTAACAAAATGACACGAAGTTATCAACAGAAAAGTTTTTAATAACAGAAAATGGGAAGGAAATCGCTGCATCTTAAATACCACCTGCTATAACTACAGAGAGTGGCGCGTGAACTGGACTGGATAATTCTCCCAATCAGAGCCCTGGGTGGAAACAGCTGGCATACTCAAAAGATTAGTTGCGGGGCTTCCCTGGTGGCGCAGTGGTTGAGTCCGCCTGCCGATGCAGGGGACACGGGTTCGTGCCCCGGTCCGGGAGGATCCCACATGCCGCGAAGCGGTTGGGCCCGTGAGCCATGGCCGCCGAGCCTGTGCGTCTGGAGCCTGTGCTCCGCAACGGGAGAGGCCACAGCAGTGAGAGGGCCGCGTACCAAAAAAAAAAAAAAAAAAAAAGATTAGTTGCAAGGAGTTCAAAGAAGGGCCTTTTTAACTTGGGATGTTCCCAATTCCTCAGCCGGACATCGATGGCCTTTCAGGATCTGCTACCTGCCCACCTCCATAGATCTATCTCTTGACGCCAGGACCCCGCACACTTCTGCCACAGCCACCTGACCCCCGCCGTCTCCCCAAGGGTACGCTCGTTTCCCGCCTCTGTGTGTTAGCACACGCCATTCCCTCTGCCAGGTACGCCATTCCAGTTTTATTTACTAGGGAAGCTCCCCTTTCCGGCTGGAGGCTGTTCTCATGTTCTCTTGCCTTCTTTGGGTTCATCATTCTCTTCCCTCGTCTTCCACATGGGTAGTCTTAGAACTCTCATCACACTAATTTGTGTCTGGGAATAGTAATGGCTACCACCAACTGAACCAAAACAGGGATGCGTGGAAGGGCGCGGAACCTGAAAACTATGCCGCGCGTGTGCCCTCGGGGCCACCGTCCCCACCCCGGCTTCCGGCTTGCATTAAGAACGCCCACCGCGTGGCTGCGTAGGCGGAAGGGGTGAGCTCAAATCACGCTCGTGGCGTCTATTGGCTGCCTGGGGACGAGGGAGGCGGGGCGAGGCCTTCGCGTGACGTCAAGACGCCACGATCCGGGCGTCGAAGCCCCAGGAAGACAAGAGCCAGCCGGGTGTGGAGCAGTCCAGCCGCCGCGTTGCTATCATTTGGAGCCGCCGCTGACGAGTCCCGGGGGCGTACGGACGAGGTGGGTGTACCGAGCGGCGGCGGGCGGGCGGGCGGAGGCGGCGTTTCCTTTTGGTCTTACGGCCCGCGGACCCCGAGGCCTCGGCGGCGGTCGCATCAACGGACGCCGCGCGCGAGCGACGACTGGGTGTGGAGGAGCCCGGGCCACTGGGCCTGCGCACGAGTGGTGGGGAGTGCGGCTGCGCACCCTCGCGCCTGCGCCGTCGGCCTCTGCTCCCCACCCGCGCGCTCGGAATTTTGGGGCCCAGAGCACCTCTTTCTTCAACCCCCATTGACCCGGCAGGTCCTTCGGGAGGACTACGTTGCCCCTGGCGACGGGCGGCTCCTGCGCTGTCTTTTTCCCCCCACCCGGGGACGTGGTGCGCACGCGCGGCTTGGCCGGGGCGGTGGCTCCGGGGCCAGTGGCGAGGACGGGCGAGCTCTTCCTCCACCCGGAGCCCTCCTGTGCCTTCCCCGGGCCTGCGGGACGGCCAGGTGCCCACTTGCCTCCGGTTCTCGCCCCCGCCCAGAAACCTCCCTCCAGGCTCCCCTAGACCTTACCCCCACTTTTCTTCCTGTTCTAGGGCTCCCCCTACTATCCCTACTCGTGACGCCCCCCACCTCCCTGCCCCCCACCCTTCCGCCCAATTCCGTTCGGTCTTTTCTTTATGGCTTGTATTTTTTAGGTTTTTACCCAGTTCCAGACTGCTGTTCTTATATCTCCACTTCTTGTAGCATTTTCGGATTCTCCAGCGGGACTCGCCTTTGAGCACCCCCATACTTCTCAGTTCCTCCCTCAAGTCTAGGCACCCCAGTTCTTGCCCCCAGGACATTCCTTCATGTTCTTGCCGTCCTCTCCTCTCCACCCCACTCCAAGTCCCTAAAGATGTTTTGGACCTCTTCGGGCGTCCCCAAAGTTTTCTCTCCAGACCCGCAACCAAGGGGCTCGCCTCTTCTCTTTTCCCAGGTCTACTGCTGCCTCTAGGAATCTCCCTTGTACGGCTTTCTCTATCCTTAGGGGGCCTTCCTGAAATTAGTCTTCTAAGAGTTTTCTAAGAACTCATTTCTTCACTCCCAGGGCTCCTCTCTGGCATCCTTAACTTTTTCGTGCTCCAGGAGTAACTTCCAGAAATCCGCTTTTCCTCCCAGACTTCTCCATTCTCCAGTGTTCTGTTTTCTCAAGGCTTTCTCTAACGCTTCCCTCTTTACAGACTTTCTCTCAGGGGTCTTTCCAGGTCTCCCAGCCTGGAGGTTCACTTAGCCCTTGTTTATTAGAGGTTCTTCTCAGAAGCCGTCTTCCTCCTTGCCCCTTGCCTGAGGTCCCCCACCCTGCTGTCTGACCCTGTCCGTGTTTTGGGGTCTCCCTCGAACCCTTCCCTTTCTTCATATGGGCCTCCGATCCTTCTCTTTCTCTTTGGGAAGCTCATTTGGACTTCCCTGTTTTCAAATCCTTTGTTTTCCGCCTAGAGCACTACAGAGGGGCCAGGGTCTTTCCCTCGGGCTGTAGCCCTTTAATTCCACACCCAGAATTCTCTTCAAATTGTTTACCCTTTGGCTCCTTTTTTCTCAGACTCCCTGTTCTGTCTGGCTTCTCGTGAGCCCATTTGCTTCTCTTCCCTATTTGTTGACATGTTTCTTGCTCCTTCTGGAGTCTCCCTAATTCGTTCTTTTTCTTGCAGACAGTGAAAAAGCAGTCTGGCTCCCGAAGTCCACCCCGTACACCCCAGGGTCCAGATGGCGGCCAACGTGGGTGATCAGCGTAGCACGGATTGGTTAGTGAGGCTAGAGGGACGGGTCGGAGGGGAGGGCGAGAGGAAGCAAGACCCAGTGTTGTCTTCTGGATGGGCCCTCACACAGCATGGGGGGACACGATACAACAGCGCCTGGGGTAGGGGTGGGGATGGGGCACCCCTTTGAGCTTTCATCCCTCACAGTACAGTGCTTGTTTCACAAAAGCGTGGTGATTCATTCTACGGACTGTGATTAAGAGGCAGCCTCCAGGGCTTCCCTGGTGGCGCAGTGGTTGAGAGTCCGCCTGCCGATGCAGGGGACGTGGGTTCGAGCCCCGGTCCGGGAGGATCCCATGTGCCGCGGAGCGGCTGGGCCCGTGAGCCGCGGCCGCTGAGCCTGCGCGTCCGGAGCCTGTGCTCCGCAACGGGAGAGGCCGGGACAGTGAGAGGCCCGCGTACCACACACACACAAAAAAGAGGCAGCCTCCAACACTTGATACTCATTTTTTTTTTT
Organism: Kogia breviceps; assembly: GCF_026419965.1. Taxonomy (NCBI): domain Eukaryota; kingdom Metazoa; phylum Chordata; class Mammalia; order Artiodactyla; family Physeteridae; genus Kogia; species Kogia breviceps. The sequence continues at coordinate 3,466,047 of NC_081327.1, forward strand.
TAATTCTTCGTTTTTTCCAAAACAGTGTTATGACTTTCTGACTGAGGTGGTATCAGACAGAATTTGTGGTTTCATTAAGCTTTTAGATCTGCTAGGCATCAGGTCTTGTTTTTAAGTCTTGTGGTTATTGGTAACGCTTTTGTTTGATTTTTAACATCTGTATGTAGCAGGCATCTGGAAAAGCACCTTAGGTAGGTAATTGCATCCGTCGCTCACTGAAAACTGTGACGCAGAAATTAGCCGTCAGTGTGTCACAGATTAGAAAATTGAGGCTCTGGGATTCAAGCCCCGGCGTTGGCCTGCTTCCAGCCTGCCCGCCGTGTGCAGCGGGCGAACGGGCTGACTCGGTGCCCCGTTTTTGCAGGTCCTCTCAGTACAGCCTGGTGGCCGGGGCCGGCAGAGAGAGTGGCATGGAGACCCCCATGCACGAGAACCCCGAGTGGGAGAAGGCCCGCCAGGCCCTGGCCAGCATCAGCAAAGCGGGGGCGGCCGGCAGCTCTGCCAAGGCCGGCGGCGGCGGGCCCGTGGCCAGTGCACAGGTGAGCCGTGTCCCCGGGGGGCCCGCGTCCCCTGAGCGGGCGCGGGGAGCACGCACGCGCCTGGGGTCCTCTCGCGTCAGCAGGGCGGGGTGCTCTGAAGTGTCCCCGAGGTCCCGGGTAGAGGAAGCAAAGCTCTGTCTCCTCGAGTCTAGGGTCGTTGTGCCCGGGAATCCAGCCTGAGCAGGGAGGGGCGCTTGTGTCCCGCGCCACAGGGGGTGGCTCTCTGTGGAGAGGGGTGGGCCAGGTCTGTCCCTTGGCAGTTCACCACCAGTAAACAGAGCTGCCCGGCGGGGCCACTGACGGCACGTGGTTCTCTCCCCCCACAGTATGTGTCCCAGGCAGAAGCCTCAGCCCTGCAGCAGCAGCAGTACTACCAGTGGTACCAGCAGTACAACTACGCCTACCCGTACAGCTACTATTACCCTGTGGTGAGTGGCCGCCCCGTCCGACACGGGCAGGCGCTCGAGCGCCGGCTGGCAGCAGTCGGGCGGGGTCCAGGGGCGGTGGGTGGGCCGACCACAGCAGGGACAGCTGCTGGAAAGCCCTCCCTTAGCGCGCGGTCCACGAGGTAAATGCCCGGGTCCACCCGTGGCCCCCCACCCCGCCACAGCGCACAGCAGGTCCACCCCTGCTCCCCGCCTCAGCTCCTTTCCGTGTCCGACCCTCGCCGTGGCCTTGCCTAGCGGGGGGCTGCCCGGAGAGCGCCTTCAGCGCGCGCTTCCTGGGACGGGCTGCACTGAGAGCGGCGTTCCCCCCGCTCGGCCGGCCACGCGGCTTCTCTGCTTGGCCTTTCTTCTTCGCTCACCGCCCGCTGTGCTGCGTGGCTGCTGCGGCGTGTGTTTCTAGCGCAAAGTTCATCTTGTCTTCACTTTTCGTTGTTTCGCGGTGTTTAGCTGGGTTGGTACTCAGTAAATAGTTGTCGAGGAGGGTGGAATGTGGGACCGACGGAGGTGATCGTTTTACTTGGTAATTGTTCGGCACGAGGGAGTGGGGCGCTTTTACGCGGTGGAGAGAGGGAGGGTGAGAGGTCGCTAAAGGATCGCAAACTGAGCAGCTGGGAGAGGGGGGCAGGTCTAGGCCTCCAGGGAAGGAATCGGCCCGCCGCCAACCCTTCCTTCCTGTGCCCTCGCCAGAGCATGTACCAGAGCTACGGGTCCCCCTCCCAGTACGGGATGGCCAGCTCCTATGGCTCGGCGGCGCCGCAGCAGCCGTCCGCTCCGCAGCACCAAGGGGCCCTGAACCAGGTAACGCCCGAGCCCCGCCCCGGCTCCCGTCCACGCACGGGGTGGGGGGACAGCTGCGTTACGTAAGCTGCTGCCGCTGATCTGAGAACGAGGAAGGCACAGCTTCGTTTTTGAAACCGGCGTGGGTTTAGGGCTTGGGCCCGGCCGGGGCCTGAGGTGTTGGGGTGACGCTGGGAGCACGCCGTGGCCTGGCAGCCTTCTGTGCTTTCCCCTCAGCGCGTGCCCACGCGCACACGGGGTCTCGCGCGCGCTCACACGCTCTAGCCTCGCACTTCGCGGGCAGCTGGGAGGCGCGCAGACCCGGGTGTGAGTCCCAGCGGCCGTGGCGAAACTACAAGTCACGCGCTCTCTGCGCCTCAGGCGGTGCCGTCCGGGGGGAAGGATCGCGGCTTCATGGCAGGGCTCCCGCGAGCGTGCGCCACGCGTGTGTCTTGACGGGCACGTGACACGTGCTCGGGCAGCGGCCGCCGGGGCGGGGGGGGGGTGCCGCCGTGGGAGCGTAGCGCGGTGCCCGAGCTGCTGGGCCGGGGCGGGTGGCGAGGCGGGGGGGCGTCCGGCCGCGGGGTTGCGAGCCGAGGTGGCCGAGGACCCCACACGAGGGCCAGCCCGGGGCACCCGCTCCCGCCTCAGCGGCCGCTCTGCCCACAGCCCCCGGTCCCGGGCATGGACGAAGGCCTGTCCTACCAGGCGCCCCCTCAGCAGCTGCCGGCGGCCCAGCCCCCTCAGCCCTCCAATCCCCCGCGGGGGGCTCACCCTTTGAGCAGCGGCCCGCAGCCCGGGACGGCCCCTGCCACGCAGCACAGCCAGGCGGGATCGGCCTCGGGCCAGGCCTACGGGCAGCACGGCTACAGCGAGCCCGCCAAGCCCAAGAAGGGCCAGCAGCTGTGGAACCGCATGAAGCGTGAGCGGCCTTGGGCGGCGGAGGGGGGGGGGGCCTCACGGGACTCCTGGCGCGGGGCACGTGGGGTGCTCGGACCTTGCTTCCGCTCTTGGGACCTCCCGGGGCAGTGCGTGGGGCCGCTCAGAACGGGCGCCCTTTTCTGGAGCTCACGGCTCCTGCCCCGGGGGGCGGGGGCGGGGCTGCCCACGTGGGTCTTGGGGGCGGGGGGCCTCACCCCAGCTTTCGCTGCCCTCACAGCGGCCCCTGGGACCGGTGGGCTCAAGTTCAACATTCAGAAACGGCCTTTCGCTGTCACAAGCCAGAGCTTCAGCTCCACCACGGAGGGCCAGCACGGCAGCTTCGGTCCCCAGCCCAACCCCGAGAAGGCCCAGAACCACAGGTGACGGCCACCCCCCGCCCCGCCCCGCCCCGCCCCTGGGCGCCGTGCTCAGCATCTGCGTGCGGCCCACGGGCACGGCCTGCCCAAGAGGGGCGGTGAGACGGTCCTGGCTGGGCCGCGGGGCGCCGCTTCCCCAACCGAGTGTCCGCACCTGCCCTGCCTCCGCCAGGGGGAGCCTGTCCGGGAAGCCCGACGACTGGCCGCAGGACATGAAGGAGTACGTGGAGCGCTGCTTCACCGCCTGCGAGTCAGAGGAGGACAAGGACCGCACGGAGAAGCTGCTCAAGGAGGTGCTGCAGGCGAGGCTCCAGGACGGCTCGGCCTACACCATCGACTGGAGCCGGGAGCCCCTGCCGGGGTGCGTGGGGCCGGGGGGCGCTCGGGAGGGGGCCTGGGGCTGCAGTTGCAGGCCTGCCGTCCTAGGAGCCCGGGGCCCTGAAGAGACGAGCAGGAGGATGGGTCTCGGGGGCGGAGGCTGCCGGGGTGGGGCCGAGGCCCAGGAGCCGCCCGGGGTTGGAGTCCCGGGGTGAGAGCGTGGAGGCGGCAGCCTCTAGCCCCGTAAAACCTTGGGGTGTCTCCCACCCGAGCGTCGTGTTAGTGCACTTGCCTGGGAAAGTGCCCTTCGTTCTGAGCTCGTGTGTCCGGGGGGGCGGGTGGCAGGCGTTGGGGATGTCGGGGCGCCGGGTGGTGACGCCCTGCCCTGCTATATCCCCAGGCTGACGCGGGAGCCTGTGGCTGAGAGCCCCAAGAAGAAGCGGTGGGAGGCCCCTAGCAGCCTCCACCCTCCCCGGGGGGCAGGCTCAGCGACCAGGGGCGGGGGTGCCCAGTCCCAGCGAGGGACGCCCGGGGCTGGGGGTGCTGGCCGAGCCCGGGGCAGCAGCTTCGCCAAGTTCGGCAACCGCAATGTCTTCATGAAGGACCACAGCTCCTCCTCCAGCACGGACTCGCGCTCCCGCTCCTCCTCCCGCTCCCCGACCCGCCACTTCCGGCGCAGGTGCGAAGCCTCCGAGGGGCGGGGGCGGGGGACGGGGCCGTTTCAGGCCTCACCTTTGTGCTCTCCGCGCAGTGACTCGCACTCGGATTCCGACAGCTCCTACTCAGGGAGTGAGTGTCACCCTGTGGGTCGCAGGAACCCGCCCGCCAAGGGCCGGGGAGGCCGGGGGGCCCACATGGACCGGGGCCGAGGCAGGGCGCAGCGTGGCAAGAGGTGAGGCTTTGGGGGGCTGGGGAGGAGGGGCCGCGTCTGGGCAGCCGTGGAGAGGCGGGGGGGTGGCGCCCTGCCTGCCCCCTCAGGGCCCCCTCCTCTCTGGCTCCGCAGGCACGACCTAGCCCCCAGCAAGCGCAGCCGCAAGAAGATGGCGGCCCTGGAGTGCGAGGACCCCGAGCGCGAGCTGAAGAAGCAGAAGCGGGCGGCGCGCTTCCAGCACGGACACTCCCGCCGCCTGCGCCTGGAGCCCCTGGTGCTGCAGATGGGCAGCCTGGAGAGCGGCGGGGCTGACCCCGACTGGCACGAGCTGCAGATTGTGGGCACCTGCCCTGACATCACCAAGCACTACTTGCGTCTCACCTGCGCCCCCGACCCGTCCACCGTGCGCCCCGTGGCGGTAAGTGCCCCCTGGCGGCAAGTGCGCCAACGCTGCGAGGACGGCAGAGGCAGCGTGGGAGGAGGGGGCGGGGCGGACGGGGGTCTGGCTGGGGGAGAACCCCGACCTGCCTGTGCGCCGGGGGCCTGTGGCTGACCGGGCCCTGGAGGCCCGAGGCACCGAGAGGGGAGCTGGACCCAGAGCTTGTGCTTCGGAGCCGAGTCCGGGGCCTGTGGCCTCGTCGGAAGGTTGGGCCGGCCTCTGAGCCTCCGTCTCCTGCCTAGGAGACCAGACGGAAGCCCGTGTCCCCGGCCAGTGCCTGTGAGACACTGGGACACCCATGTCCCGACGTCCCTCCCCCGAGGCCCGAGCCGGGAGCCGGCCTGACGCGTCCTCCCGGGGCGCGCGCGGCCTGTGCTGACGCGGGGGACTGTGCACACTCTCGCCGTTTTAGGTCCTACTCCCTTTCGTGTCGGGCTCGAGCCACCGGGTGGGTTGAATGTTGTAGCCCCGGCTTTGGGACCCCCGAGGTCGTGGAACCGCGGCAGGTTGTAGCACATCCTGTCCTCCCTGCTCCGGTCACGCTGAGCCCCGCTTCCCCTCCTTCCCAGGTTTTGAAGAAGTCGCTGTGCATGGTCAAGTCCCACTGGAAGGAGAAGCAGGACTACGCGTTTGCCTGTGAGCAGATGAAGTCCATCCGGCAGGACCTGACGGTGAGGCGGCTGCCGGGGAGGGGCTGCGTGGCCGGGTCCCGCCCTGCTCCGCCGTGACACCTGCCCTCCTGCCGCCCAGGTGCAAGGCGTGCGCACCGAGTTCACGGTGGAGGTGTACGAGACCCACGCCCGCATCGCCTTGGAGAAGGTGAGGGGCTGACGGGGTGCCCTCGGCTCCCCCCCCACCCCCAGCCTGGCCTCACTGCCCCTCCCCCCGTGCCCCCCAGGGTGACCACGAAGAGTTCAACCAGTGCCAGACGCAGCTCAAGTCCCTGTATGCCGAGAACCTGCCAGGCAACGTGGGCGAGTTTACCGCCTACCGGATCCTCTACTACATCTTCACCAAGAACTCGGGAGGTGAGGCGCAGCCCCGCAGAGCGCGGCCACGGGCCCCCGGGTCCTGGCCCTGCTCACCTCCTCTCTCCGGCCGCAGACATCACCACGGAGCTGGCGTACCTGACGCGGGAGCTGAAGGCGGACCCTTGTGTGGCCCACGCCTTGGCGCTCAGGGCAGCCTGGGCCCTGGGCAACTACCACCGCTTCTTCCGGCTCTACTCGCACGCGCCCTGTATGTCTGGCTACCTCGTGGACAAGTTTGCAGATCGGGAGCGCAAGGCCGCCCTCAAGGCAATGATCAAAACGTATGTGAAGCTGAGCTCTCCCCCGGCCCTCTGCTCTGCGGCCTCGCCGCCGCCCTCCTCCTCCCCTCCGCTCCCGCCGCACCGCACCTCCCCTCCGTCCCGCCCCCTTCTCTCCGCTCCGCACTCGGCCCCCGGGCCCCCGCTCTGCCCCCCACCCTCCAGCACACGGGGGCCTCCCCCGGCGTCCTCACTCACTGCTCCGGGCGCCCCTGCCTCTGCTCGCACCGCCCTGGACCCCACTTGGCCTTCTCCTTGCTCCGGGCTCCCCTTCCTCCAAGGTCTCTGCCCGCCTTCTTGGGACGCCCAGCAAAGGCGGGCCTGCCCCTGGCAGCCGCGGTCTCAGGGACAAGGCCCCGCTCCCGCTCGAGCTGCTTTGCGAGCCCGGGCGCGCTCGGGGGCCGGGCGCGAGGCAGGGCCGGCTAGGCTGCGACGGGGCCCAAGAGCGCGCGTTCTCAGTCAGGCGGGAGGCGGCCCCAGGCGACGGCCTCTGCGGGTGGAGGCCAGGGGCGCCGCTCAGCGTCCTGCAGTGCACAGGGCGCGCCCCCCGCTGGGTCCCCTGGCCGCGGCGTCAGTGTTGCTGAGGCTGGGAAGCCCTAGTCCGAGGACGCGGGGCCTTGCGGGCCGTGTCAGCTTGTTGGGAGCCGGGGGGGTTGCAGCTGGGGAGGGACACTTACCCTGCAGGTCAGGAGACTCCTGGGATCCAGTTTGGGTGACGCCGATTTCAGGGCGAGGTGCGGGCCGGGGCCGTGGGGAGAGAGAGGGGGGAGTGGGGCCGACACAGAGGCGCGGGACCCGCTTTCTAAGCCAGGAGGGATGAGGAGGCCGTGTACCTGAAGGACCCCAGGCTCCCCGGTGTGTGCTCCGCGGCCGCACGGGCTCTTCCTCCTGCGGTTTTCGAGCTTCTGTGCCGCCCCCCTCCCCGGGCTGTAGCCGGGCGGGCCACTGTCTCCTCCTCAGCACTTCCCGTTTCTGCCTCAGCTTGGGGGTGCTTGGCCTGTGGTGGTGATGGTGGGCGGGGGGGGTCTGGCCTGTCTCACGGTCCTGTGTCCCCCTGCTCGGGAGGGTGGCACGGCTTCTCTCTGGCTCGCTGGGCCGAGGCCAGCCCCGTGTTGGGGGGCAGCAGGCTCTCCCGTGCCCCGCCCCCCACGGTCTTCCAGGGCTCTGAGGAAGTGGGGGCTTCAGGCAGGACCGGTTTGAGCGTTGTCTGCCACTTATTTCCTAGGTGACAGCGGCCAAGTGGTTCTGCCGCTGCACCGTCCTCGGTGTGTGTCTGTAAAGGGTAGGGTGACAGCTTGTGGGAGGGAGCTCAGCGAGCTCACGGGGCGGCCCTTAGACGAGCCCTTTCCTGGCACAGGCCGAGCCTCCTCTTAGCGCTCCCACCCAGGTCAGGGCGAGCGGGAGGGCCAGGGCCCCGAGTGGCCGCCGGCCGCGCCCGCCCCACGCGTGCCTCCCTGCCCCGGGCCACGCGGGCCCTCCTGCGGGGCTGCTCAGGCCCCGGCCCGCAGAGGAGCCGGCTGGGCCCTTCCCTCCTGTCCCCTCTCCTCCCGCCCCCCGCACAGGTAAGTGAGGGGGAGGGGGGGCGCAGCCGGGGTTGGGGCCCCCCCCACCCCGGGCCCCCCCGAGCCCCTGAGGGGGGAGGCCGGGGCTGGGGAGGGGCCGCCAGGTGATGCGCTGAGGAAACCTTTGGGTGCCTGAAAGGGGGGCACCCACCTCCTGCTCGTGGGGCCCTCCCGCGCCCACCGCCCGCCTCATCGCGTTCTCCTCTTGTCTCCGTAGCTTCCGCCCTGCGCTGCCAGTCTCCTACCTGCAGGCCGAGCTGGCCTTCGAGGGCGAGGCCGCCTGCCGGGCCTTCCTGGAGCCCCTGGGCCTGGCCTACACGGGCCCGGACAACTCCAGCGTCGACTGCCGCCTCAGCCTGGCGCAGCTGCCGGCCTTCTGAGCACCACGCCGCCGGGGGCGGGGGGCGGGATGCAGCCCCCCAGCGCCGTCTCGGCGGCTTTTGTTTTTGAGCCGTGGACTTGGGTTGTAAATTAATTTGCGGGGAGTGGGCTCCAGGAAGAGCCACCAGCCCGGCCCCCGTGTTCCCACCGGGGAGTCTGTACAGAGATTTTTCTACATTTTTATTTTTTGCCTCCGAGGGATGGGATTGGGGGCGGGGGCGGGGGCGGGACAGCGGAGGGTTGGGGGCACGGTCTGTAGGGTCGTCTGTGTCCACCTTGCACCTCCACTAATGCTGTCTCAGTGTTTTTTCTCTCTCTCTCTCGAGCTTGTACTCCGGTAGTGACCCGGCCCCCCGGCGCATCCCATGCCGGGGGCGCCAGCGGAAGAAGACAGGCCGCTCCGCCCGTGCCCGCCCGCGGCAGGGGCACCAGCACGCCCGCCCGCTGCCCGCCGCCGCGTCTGCCTCACCACAGACTCTTGTTGCCCAGCCCTCCGGGGCCTCAGTGTTTGGGGCGAGGGGAGCCGCGTAGAGACTGTGCCCTGCCCGCGGCCCCCGACCCCAGAAACGCCAACAACGCCTCGCCACCGCCACATCCGCACTGCCACCCTGCACTGAGGACTCCGGAGGCCATCGCGGGACCTCGACGGCCGGGCCGCCTCGTCTGCAGTTGTATTAAGTTGTCTCCGTGTCCCTTCCTCCCTCCACCCCCAATGTTTCTTCTGGTTTTTTTTCCCCTTTCCCTCCCTCCTCCTCCTGCTCCCGTTCCTCCCTGGGTTCCGCACAGGTAAAACGGTTACCCCTCCCTCCCCGCCTCATGGATCACCAGCTCACGTCATGTTTCCTTCTCTTTTCTTTTTGTGTGTGTTTAAGTTATTTTTTCTTCCTCCCCTTTTCTTTTCCGTCCTCCCTCCCTCTCCTGCCATGTAACTGGAGGATGTGCAATGAGTTTGCAAACAGCTGGACTGTCAGGCTGCTTTTTTTCCAGATGTTCCTCCTTTGCCTCCCCTCCCCCTCCTCTCCCCCTCCCCTTTCCTTCCTTCATTCTTTCCTTGGAGCACTGAGCACCATTTGGAAGCTTGAGAGAAACCAAAATTAAATAAAGAGAGAGAGAACACGCGCGCACGCTTCGTCCTTCTGCCTTGGCCTAGAGTTCCTCTGGGTGGCTGGGTCCTGGCCTTTATTTCTTTTGGGGTTGAGATACCAGGGGGATCTCAGCCACGGCCTGGTTGGTGCCCCCTGACCTCCCCACGCGGCACGGCCAGAGTTTCCCCAGAGGCTGGCGCCCCAGCTCCCGCCTTGGGCTGAACCCAGGCTTGGGGAGGCCGACTTGGGAACCGTGCGGCACCTTGGCCAGGGCGAGGTGGGGGTGTAGCCCCCTGCAGGGCTGCAGCACTCCCAGCCCCTCGGCCTCCAGCCTCTGGCTGAGCACTTGGGCCATGTTCTCCAAGGGGGGGGGGGAGACGGGGGCGGCGGCACAGAGCACACGAGAGCCCAGTAACACCAGGCGCCTAAACCTCAGCCTCCGCGGGACCTGAAGCCGGGGGTCCGAGCGCACGCCCCGGAGTGCGTCGACCGCAGCCGCCACCTCCCCGGGGCCCGCCAGCCTCAGCAGCGCCACTGTCAGGTGCAGGGCCTGAGCAGGCACTGTGAACGCCGCGCAAACTGGTGCATTTCGTACCAGTTCTTCTTGGACCTTGGCCACCCCGGCCTGTGGCTCAGCCTGTCACCATGAGGGCCACGAAGTGCGTGGGGCGAGGGCCCACGGCCCCGGCTGCTCCACCGTCCACGAGCCACACCCCGCGACCCCACTCCACTTCCGTCTCAGAGACGCCTGCCGAGGGCCTTCCCGCGGCTACCACAGCCGGCAGCTCCCCACCCGGGGGCTCCAGGTCCCCAGCGGCGGCTGGCTTCAGCGCCCTTCTTGGCTGCATCCACGGGGAACCTTGGCCTCCAGGGCCGCCCAACTCCGGCTCCCGGATCCTCGATAATGTCCCCGCCAACGCCAGGCGCCCAACTTCGGGGCCTCCTCCATCCGAGGCCAAGGCGGCCCGGAGTCCCGTGCAAGCTGGCTCTACGCGCCCTCCCGCACCGGTGCCAAGGCGGGTCGCAGCTACGCCGTCCAGTGCACCCCCGGCCCCCGCCGTGTCCCCGCCGCTGAGCGAACCTCCGGCCCCGTACGCGTCCTCGCCGTCACTCTCGTCCCCGGTCCCGGTCCCGGTCCCATCCACGTCCCCGCCCCTGTCTCCGCCGTCGTGCGCGCCCCCGGTCCCGTGCGCGTCCACGCCGTCGCTCTCACCTTCGGCTCCGTGCACGTACTCGCCGTCGCTCGCAGGCCCGGTCTGGTGCGCGTCCCCGCTGTCGAGCGCGTCCAGGATGGTAGACCCGCGGCCCGCAGCCAAGCCCGAGCCGAAGACGAGGTCCGTACGCGAGGCGCGGTCCCACACCAGACGACCGCGGAAGCGGAAGTAGCGCAGCCGGTGCTGCGGCACGGCCAGGACGCCCGGCCCGAGCGCCGGCAGAGGCTCGTCCCAGCAGAAAGAAAGGGCTCCTCGCGCACGCCCAGGAAGCGGTCGACGTAGCCCACGGAGAAGTCGGCCGGGTCGAGGCGCGGGTCCCAACGGATGCGCTGGATGACGGCCGCAGCCGTGCGCAGCGGCGGCTTCTTGGTTTTGGCCTCGGCTTCGGGCTCGCCTCTAGGCTGCGGCGGCGCCGGCGCCCCTGGGTGGGGCTGGCGGCAGCGGGCACCGAAGCGGCAGCGGTCCTCCAGGAAGAAGCGGCAGGCCGGCGGCGGCGCGGGCTCCGCGACGGGGGCCTCCACGGGCGGCTCCGGCCCTCCGGCCGCCGCCATGGGAGTGGGGTGCGGCTGCCGCGCTCGCCCCGCTCAAGCCGTTCCGCTCCTGGGTCAGTCCTGCCGGCACGGGCGCCAGGCACCGCTGTGACGGCACGGGCGAGGCTCAGGCCTTTTCCGACCTGGAAAGCACCTCGCGCGTGTGACAGCCTTCCGCGGTGCCCTGGGGGCACCTGACCCTTGCGGCCAAGCGGCTTTTATCTGTGGCCCCGACGCCGACCGCAATAATTTACATATTAGGCCCCGCCCCCAATCCAAATACCTTACAGGTGCGGCCTCGCCTCTTCTGGCCCCTCAGCGAGCTTGGCTCCGCTCCCTAATGATTTACAAGTGCGGCCCCGCCACTCTTGCTCCTTAGAGTACCTGGCCCCGTCCCTAGTCCAGTGCTTTAACGATGCTGCCCCGCGCTCTCTTGGCCCCCGACGAGCCTGGCTCGCACCCCCGCACACGCCTAGTGATTTGCATGTCCTGCCACGCCCCTCCGGGCCCTCGTGGGGCCGCGCCCTCCGCGGGACAACCGGACGCCTGTAAGCTCAGAACGAACTTCGTAGCCCGGATTTGGGACTCAACTGTCGCCCTCGGGATAACACATCTTTGGGGCGTCCCTCTTCTACGGGGGCCACGCCTCTTCCCGGCCACTTTTCCTGTGCGGCCGCTCTCGGGGTAAAAGACAGCTCGCCTGGGCTGGGTCCACTGGAGACGCGGAACTCACAGGGTCACAGCCGTCGGCCGGCCCGAGGAAGCGAGTCAGGCCGGGCCCGGGGCCGCGTCCGGCAGGTGGCGGTGGCGGTGGCGGCGGCGGCGCCGCGCAGCCAACACTGCTGAAAAAACCAGGCTGTGGGAGCGGCCACATCGGGACCCCGCCCCTGGGAGGGGCACCGCCCAGCCACGCCCCTGGCTCTCTTAAAGGGGCCGCATCCCATTATAATCCTGAGACCTCCACCCACCCGGCTGGGACCGGAACCTCACGTGACACACCTAGCTCTTAAAGGCGCCAGGACCCCATCACCCCTCCCCGTACCCCCTTCCCACATGCAAAGTGAACAGACAAAACCCGGGGCACAGACCTTGTCAGTTTATGTATAAAGAAGTGGGGCCCTGGACGGTAAGGGCGCAGGGAACGGGGGTGCCTACAGGCCGATGACGTCGTCCAGCTCGAGGTCCGCGTTGGGGAGGCAGCAGGCCCTAGGGTGCTGCGCCCCGGGGCCGGGGTCCACGTCGGGCTTGGCGGCGGCGGCGCCGGGGCGTTCCGCGTCCATGACGCCCAGCACTGCGTCCAGCATGGAGGGGCCCAAATCCAGGTGGAAGGACAGCAGCGGGTCAGCGGGCGCGGGCGCGCGGAGGGCGGGCGGCGGGGGCTGCGGCACGGCGGGCGGCGGCGCGGAGCGCGGGGTCCGAGCGGGCGGCGGCCGGGGCTCGGGGGGCGGCCCGCCGCCGTGGCGGCTCAGGAACGAAGTGTCTCCGAAGGCGTCGCCGCCGCGCCCCACGTGCAGAGTGTGCCGGAAGTCGCCGAGCGGCGCGGAGATGGACAGAGCGCCGCGCTCCGGCCGCTTCTTGGGCTGCGCGGGGCCCAGCTGCTTCAGGACCGGCATCTGAGGGATAGGGACGGGTTAGCACGGCCTCCCCCGGGAGGACGCTACCGAGGCCTTCAGTGTTCCCAGCCCTGGGCCTAGCACGCCGTTCAGAGGACGCTCTCCGTAAGTACAGGACGATGGTGGCGGGATCACTCCCATTTTACAAGTGGGGAAACTGAGGCTCCCAGAGGTCCGACGTCACAGCTGCTTGATTCAAATCTCAGACTCAAATGTAGGTCTGCCCATATGTTAATTCCACTAAGAACTAACGTTTGAGCTTGTTATAGGTCAGAGAACGAGCAACATGCTTCGCCAAGCCTTTTGGACTGCTTCCCAAACTTGACAGAAACTCCAGCTTAAACACAGGGCCATCCACCCCGAAGACAGGGCGGACTCTGTCCTTTGGGTGCAGCAGACACAGCGCCCGGGGCCGCCACACGTCTAGAGGCCCGCACACATGCTTAGACGTTTCATTATTATTTTTTTGAACCTCCTGTCCTTCATTGAGGCCACTGGTCCCCAGCTCCCGCAGGGCAGGGACACAGGCCCAGGTCTTCCTCTCCAGCCCCACCTTTGGGGCCTGCAGAGCCCACAAAACCCCCGGGAGCGCACAGAGCTCTGCACAGAGCTCTGCACAGAGCGCTGCAGAGCCCACAAAACCCCCTCAATACATGGTGTACAGAAGGCCCTTCCCAGACGGGGGCTGCTGTGTTTTATTTTAAAACGTCTGGATTATGTTTGTCTTTATGCCAACGCAGTCGCAAAATATAATTATTATATATATATATATATATATATAAAATTATCTCCATGAAAGCTTTGCCTAGAACACACAAAAGTCATCATGTAGGCTGGCCTGAGGATTGTAATTTGGGAGGTTTAGGGTGGGCCTGGGAAATCTGTATACTTGCACAGCATTTTATAATTTGAATTATCTGGTTTTGAAAGAAACATGTAAGTCTTACTTCTTGGAAAACAAGAGTCACAATAATAATCATGCAGATTTTCCTATGTTAAAACATGGCAAGAACGGCATAAATGCCCAACTGGCAGCTCATGAACTGTAAACTAGGTGCCCTGTAGCCACACGACTGCATCAGACTCGATGGTAAATAGATATGCCTGCCAACCTTTGCCCATATCCTGGAACTTGGCTGTTTCTATGGAACTTCTGGGAGGGACTTTGATGACCATGTACTTTTGTTTTAACAGTCACTGTTATTATAATAATAACAATTTAAAAAAAAAACACCTTTCCATTTGAATTGAAGCCCCACCCTTTGCCAACTGTACGAATTGGGATAAATTATGTGATCGCTCTCTGTTTGTTTTCTATATGGAAAATGGATAAAATAACACTACCTTCCTTGCAGCACACATAGAAATACGCAAAGAAAACTATATTTTTAACAGCTCCAGCCAACTGATAGTGATAGTGTTGGAGAGGGCATGTGTTCCCAAACAAAACGGTGGCACAAAATTTAGATCAAATCCTATGAAGCAGGCAAAGCAGCCAGCCTTGTCGTTTTAGTGACCAGCGCCCTGGGAAAGCTCAGTGACAACGTGGAGAAAAATTAAAGCCAAAAGGATTTGAAATAATTTTATAGATGGATATGTTCTGAGAGCTGCCTTCTCCACTACCCAAACACACGTACACGCGCACACACACATTTACAGTTACTTCTCTGGAAAAACCAGTCTTGATTTACGACCTCTGTTGTGTTTCTCAAACTTCCCTGACCTCAACCTAGATGAATAAATACATTTTATTGCAATCTGCCACACAGTCACCATTCCTTCCCCACTCACACCCACACCCCCTACACAAGGGAAACAAACATTTTGTGAATTGAGACCTACTCTTATCACATGCTAGGCACTCAGTTTCAATTCTATTTTATTATTGATTTAATAACTAACTAACTAAATAACTAAATAAATGCCTGCATGATGCATTTACCCTGCACCATGCAGGATCTTAGTTCCCCCGCCAGGGATCGAACCCACACCCCCACCCCGCCCCCCTGCAGTGGAAGCATGGAGTCTTAACCACTGGACTGCCAGAGAACTCCCTATTATTCTTTTTTAATGCTGACCTCTGCTCATTAATGAATCTCAATCCACAGTTCAAAAAAAAAAAAAAAAATCCTGTCTCAGAGCTAGCAGCACCCCTTATCCCCGGGCAGTGATTCATAGTTCAAAATAGCAGAACTCAGAAAGCCAACTGCCCAGACTTGGATCTGACTGTGCCCACTGCTGTGTAACTTTGGGCAGATTACTTAACCTCTCTGGCCTCACTTCCTCATCTCAAACATGGAATGGTGCTCATATAATAATTCAATCTCTTTGCAAGAACTGGGGAGACGTTGCCCATGGAAAGTCTTAGCGCAGCAAATGCTCCAGGAATGCTCAGTGGAGTCCTACTTTGGATCATCCTCCCCTGTCCCGGAGAAGGAAATAGATGCTCAGAGATGGTACCTGACTTGCCCAAGGTCACAAAGCTCTGTGGGACTCCAGAGCCCAGAGTGACTGCTTCCGCTGCCTGCTGCCCCTTGGTCCGGCTCCTCCCCGGACGGCGCTCAGCTACTGCCTCTTCTCCCTGCCCACCCCCTACCTCGCCCCTCATCCCATCCTCCTATCACGCTACAAGGTGACATCACTGACATTTTCCAGCCCTTAGCAGCATAGTAAGATCTTGGTTTCTGACACCAGACACAACTGGTTTGCCATTGCCTTTCTGTGGCACCCGGAACTAACTTCCTCAGCCTTGAGCCTTCGTTTACTCCTCTGAAAAATGGGAAATCAGAATGCCTGTTTGCAAGGGGTTGTCATAGAGTATACCCATGATGCTGACGTTTTATTTCCCGAGCACTTATTCTGGGCCAGGCAGGGGTCTAAGTGCTTCACACGAATGAACTCATTTAATCCTTGGAACAACCCAGTGAGGGGAGACCATTGTTATTTTGTCCCTTTTACAGATGTGGGTGGCACCTGAGGCACAGAGAGGTGAAGTAACTTGCCCTGGATCACACAGTAGCAAATGCTGGGGGCTGAATTTGGAACCCAGGCAGACGAACTCCAGAGTCAAAGGATGATACGATATTGCTCACAGCTCCCAAAGGACAGGGTGTGCAGACCCATGGGAAAAATAATGTTTTGATATCAAGGCCAGGGATTTCCTACACCCTTGACTGTGTTTGTTTGTTTGTTTGCTTTGCTTTGCTTTTTGCTTTTTCCCATTCTAGATAAGAACGATGAGTTCAAAATGGTTTTTGGAAGCTACCACTTCTCCTCGCTAGCTTCTGAGACCTCGGGGGCCAGGCACTCCACTTCTCCGAACCTCGGTGTCCCCTTGAACAGAAGGCTCTATCTAGCTTGTTGTGTGCTTGATGCAATGAGGTCATACTCGGAAAAAGGCCGTCACAGGCCCAAGCTCCGTACAGAGGGGCTGTTGTTGGGACAATCTGAAAGCAGGCAGAGAGCGGGAGCCAGGATGCGGCCCTGGGACGCGGTGACCGCGCGCACTCGGCTAAGCCGCCTTCCTCCCGCCTCCACCCGTCCCCTCTCTTTCCGGGCCGGGGCTCCAGCTGCAGGGGTGGGGGGCACAGCTGGCTCACCTCTGTCCTCTCCGGGCCGCAGCCCCGCCAAGAGGAAATAACAACCCGCTGCAGATCCAGCCCGACTGGTTCTCAGCCCTTTGGGAGAGGCAACTAGGAGGGTGGGACCCAGATGGGGCAGGCCCGCGACTGGGAGCCCCCGACCCCCTCGGGGCTCCAGTGCGCGCTTCCCGAGGCCACGTGGCTGTGGCCCAGGATTTCAGCGGCCGCGGCCGCCCGCCGTCCCTGTGGCCGGCTGTCCGGCTCCCCTCCAGACCTGACCGCGGACCCTGAGCCACCAGGGCCCCTTACCTCGTGGTCCTCGCTGGACCGGGCAGGCAAAGTCTCAGGCTCCGGCTCAAGCTGGGAACCCCCTCTTCTTGGTTCGGAGCGCGCCTCCGCCTCCCAGTCCAAGGCCCGCGCCTTCTTCCTTCTTCCTCCGGGTGGGATCTCACCTGGCAAAGGAAGTGTCATGCGGAACCTGGAGGGGCATCCAGGACCCAGGCGGCCGGGCCCAGAGTTCCACCTCCTTCTCTCTGAGGCTCCAGGAGTCCTGGCTCCGAGCTCTCTTGATCCTTAGCCTCAGGATCCAGATCCCCGGCCCCTCCCACCTCAGACTCAGGGGCCCAGGGCTCCAGCCCCCTCCCGGCTCAGACCCAGAGGTCCGGGCCCCCAGCCCCTCCCCCCTCAGACCCAGGAGTCCCGGCCCCCGGCCCCTCCCCCCTCAGACCCAGGAGTCTGAACCCCAACCCTGGCATGGAGTCCCTTCTTTACCTGCACCGGGATCCGAAGTGTCAGCCCCTCTCGGGGGCCATGGTAGGAGCCCAAAGGGGCGCAGAGTCACGCCCAGTCCACCTCAGTCTGTTCGGGGCAGAGAGGGTTAAGGCGTAGGTCCCTCCCAGCCTTCCTTATCCCCTAAAAGTTTGCCTCTAGGATTTAAAGGACTAGGAAGTAGCGGTGGAAAAGCTGAGGCCCCTCCGGGCTGAGTGTGGGTCGGGGGAGGAGGCTGGCACTGGGTGTGCGTCCGCCCGAGACACAGCAGACGGGGCGGGGGATGGATGGATGGATGGACAGGGCGGCCCCCAGCTCGGCCCCTCCCCCTGCCAGCCTGGAATTTCCTGAAACTGGGGAAGTCTGGCTGTGCAGAAGAATAATTTCTTCCAGATTGCAGCTCTTGAGGGAGTATGTGCGAGCTTGAAAGAGAGAGAGAGAGAGAGAGAAGGTCAGGCAGTGAGACCAGCAGAAGAGTGGATGTGACCTCGGAGGGGCACCTCTCACCCTGCTCCCTGGGTGAATATCCCTGCCTGGAGCTGCTCGTCCACAGAAAGGTCGTTACATCGCCGAGTGCCAGTGCCCAGCGGCGACAAGAAGAGTCAGATGTGGGTGTGAGAAGCTCCCTCAGCGGCCAGTGTGCCAGACGGCCTGACCTGGGGGAGGCAGAGGCCCCAGGGAGGAGGATGCTGGGGCTGGAGAGGGAGAGAGTTCGTTTCATAGATAACAAGGGGCTTCCCTGGAGGCGCAGCAGTTGAGGGTCCGCCTGCCGATGCAGGGGACGCGGGTTCGTGCCCCGGTCCGGGAGGATCCCACGTGCCGCGGGGCGGCTGGGCCCGTGAGCCGTGGCCGCTGAGCCTGCGCGTCCGGAGCCTGTGCTCCGCGACGGGAGAGGCCACAACGGTGAGAGGCCCACATACCGCAAAAAAAAAAATTTTTTTAATAAAAAATCTTCATAGATAACAAGGAGGTGTGGCTTGACCTGAATCAGGGCTGGGGACAGGAGGGAGGATGGCGGAGGAAAGGGCACTGAAGCACCGGCTGGAGTTTGGTTTGCCCACGGGGAGCCTACGCCTGCTCCTTTGTGCTGGGCAGGGTGCTGAGCAGGAAGAACAGGGTCAGATCCAGGTGGCGGGGGGTCCCCTCCAGGATCCAGGGGGCGGAAGGAATGCGAGAAGGCTGGGGCTCACAGCCAAGGCAAAACTGAAGGTGGGGGTGGCGGAGTGGCCACCTGCACCCCGGTAACCAAGACACATGTTTAAATAACAGACACAAAAAGTGGACGACGATCCGGGGACTTCCCCAGCGGCCCAGCGGTTACGACTCTGCGCTTCCACTGCAGGGGGCACGGGTTCGATCCCTGGTCTGGGAACTAAGATCCCGCATGCCACGTGGCGTGGCCACAAGATATATAAACAAATAAAAGTTTTAATTATTTTCTACTGACGTTAGCTTCACATAACATAAAATGACTCATTTTAAAGTGGTGTTTAGGGGGCTTCCCTGGTGGCGCAGTGGTTAAGAATCCGCCTGCAGATGCAGGGGACACGGGTTCGTGCCCCGGTCCGGGAAGATTCCCACATGCCGCGGAGCGTCTAAGCCCGTGCGCCACAACTGCTGAGCCCACGTGCCTAGAGCCCGTGCTCCGCAACAAGAGAAGCCACCGCAACGAGAAGCCCGCGACCTCAACGAAGAGTGGCCCCTGCTCGCCGCAACTAGAGACAGCCTGTGCGCAGCAACAAAGACCCAATGCAGCCAAAAATGAATTAATTAATTCAAAATAAATAAAGCGGCATTTAGTACATTCACAAGGTTGTGCAACGATCACCTCTATCTAGTCCCCAAACGCTTTCATCGAAAACAAAAACAAAACAAAAAACTCTTGTACCTGTTAAGCTGTCAGCTGGGGGCCGGGCTGCTCCAAGAGGCTGCCTACATCCTTCTGGTGTTTTCCCTGCGTCTGTCCTCCGGTAACGGTAAGCTGAGCCCCTCTTATGCTCCAGGTCTCCCTGATTTGCAGGCCTGCCCCATCTCCCCCTTTCCTCCAGCCAGAAAAGGTCCTCTGCTTTTAGGGCTCATGCGATTCGGCTGGGCCCACCTGGAAAATACAGGCATTATACATGTATCACCATCGGTAACGGATATGTATTAATATATTACTTGGTAATCAGTACAAGTCAATACAGAAGTATACGTAATTTATGTCAAGGAGCTGGAGTTTGCAGTGCTAAGGACTGGCAAGCCTGAATTCCATAGGGCAGACTGGAAACTCTCAGTCAGGCTGGGAGCTGATGCCTCCGTCTCTGTTTCTGGTCTGGTGTGGTGGCTGTTTTGAGTCCCCCCCGTGTAGCATGCAGGATCTTAGCTCCCCGACCAGGGATCGAACCCGTGCCCCCTGCATTGGAAAAACAGAGTCTTAACCACCTGATGCTGTGGTCTTTAAGGCAGAATTTCCTCCCCGTTTTGCAGTGAAGGGCTTTCAGTTGATGGGGTGAGGCCCACCCACGTTCTCCAGGGCTGTCTCCTCTGCCCAGAGCCTTCTCGTTATAGATGTTAGTCACACCTACGTAACGCCTCGCCAGCCACACCCGGGTCGGTGTCCGGTTGGACAACCGGGTACTACAGCCTGGCCAAGCGGGCAAGTAAGATGAACCATCACGCCAGGAGACTCTCCCCACCTTAAGGTTCCAAACTGTAATCCTGTGTGCAAAGTCCCTTCGCTACACGATACAACATAGTCATAGGTTGCAGGGATCCACGCCTGGGTATCTTTAGAGGTGCGTTCTATCTACTCCAAGGACCCTCAGAGGGCAGATCCTGGAGGATGGGGGCGTGGCCGCCAAACTGGAGAGCCCGGGAGGAGGGACAGGCACGCAAGAGACGCTAGAGACGAGGCCCAGGAGGGAGGAATCAGCTTCACGGGCAAGCGACCTGGGCCGTCACTGGGGTCGCCGTGCTAGAAGGGCCCTCTGCAC
This sequence comes from Kogia breviceps, assembly GCF_026419965.1. Lineage (NCBI taxonomy): Eukaryota > Metazoa > Chordata > Mammalia > Artiodactyla > Physeteridae > Kogia > Kogia breviceps. The sequence goes on from NC_081327.1 coordinate 3,485,753, forward strand.
GTGGTGTAACCGTTTGCTCTGTCTTCACATTATTGATCATTTGGAACAAGGGACCCCGCCTGTTCATTTGCAATGCACCCCACAAATTAGGTAGCTGGTTCTGGACCGGAGTGCGGGAAGAGCGGGGGTTCTGGGATGAAGCGCTGAGAGATGAGAAAAGGGGGGAAGGAGCCTGGACCAGGGCTGAGCAGCGGCCAGAGAAGGAGAAGGAGGCGGAGAGAGACGGCTTGCAGGAGCCCTGGAAGGACGCACAGGCCCCCTCTCTGCAGTCTCAGTCTGGTTTAAAAAAAAAAAAAAAAAAAAGATTCACTGGATTTAATAGCAAGCCAGAGGTGCCCGGGGGCCAGAGTGAGAACTGCCCATGGGGGCTGGGCAGGCGAGGGAGCGAGCGAGGAGATGAAAAAGTGCAGGGGACTTGGGAGCCCGCGATCAGGAGAACACGACAGGATGGATATCTGGAGGGAGAGGTAGGGGGTCAGAGAAGGAGTTTTGTTTCTTTGCTTGGTTTGGATACATTTGCTGCTATTTTCTTTCTTTTCTGAAAAAGTAATTTTTAGTTACATAAAGGATATCCTCCTTATAAAGAGAGAGAGGAAAATAACCCTAACTAATAAGGTTTTTTTTACAGTCGTTTTTTTAACATCTTTATTGGAGTATAACTGGTTACAGGGGTGTGTTAGTTTCTGCTGTATAACGAAGTGAATCAGCTGTACATATACATATATCCCCATATCTCCTCCCTCTTGCGTCTCCCTCCCACCCTCCCTATCCCACCCCTCTAGGCGGTCACAGAGCACCGAGCTGATCTCCCTGTGCTGTGCGGCTGCTTCCCACTAGCTATCGATTTTACATTTGATAGTGTATTTATGTCCACACCACTCTCTCACTTCGTCCCAGCTTCCCCTTCCCCCTCCCCGTGTCCTCAAGTCCATTCTCTAGTAGGTCTGTGTCTTTATTCGTGTCCTGCCCCTAGGTTCTTCAGGAACGTTTTTTTTTTTTTTTTAGATTCCATATAAATATGTTTTAGCATACGGCAGGTATTGATTCTCTTTCTGACTTACTTTTGCGAACCTCCTCCCATCCAAGCCCTGTGAGATGAGTGTGCAGTAGACACCTTCCAACCGGGCTGGGCTCTTACAAACACAGAGACCAGTGCGAGCTCCTGGCGTTTGGGGCTGGATCGCTCTTTGTGGTGGGAGCAGCCTGCGCACTGCGGGATGGCCAGCAGCGCCCCGAGGCTCCACCCACTAGAGGCCAGCAGCTCCCCCCTCCCCACGATTTACACGACCACCGGAGGGGGGATATTGCCCCTGGCTGAGAACAGCTGGCCAACATGGTGCTCTAAGAAAACACATTGTAAACACACAAAGGAACTTTTACTGGATGGTTTTGGGCTACCACTTTTTCCCCACTTAGCAGTGTCTTTTTTTTTTTTTTTTTTTTTGCGGTACGCGGGCCTCTCACTGTTGTGGCCTCTCCCGTTGCGGAGCACAGGCTCCGGACGCGCAGGCTCCGCGGCCATGGCTCACGGGCTTAGTTGCTCCGCGGCACGTGGGATCTTCCCGGACCAGGGCACGAATCCGTGTCTCCTGCATCGGCAGGCGGACTCTCAACCACTGCGCCACCAGGGAAGCCCAGCAGTGTCTTTTGGGACTCATTCATTGCTACTACATACAGATTTTAAAAGGGGGCTTGAGCGTATTCCAGCATTTTGAAGAAAGTATATAACAACAATAATAGCAGCTAACATTTATCAAGGGCTTAGAATTTTTTAGGAGCTGTTCTAAGCTGTTTCCACGTGTAACCTTAATCTTTGCAATAACTCTATGGGCGAGAGGAGGTTGGTGTTATCATTCCCATTTTACAGATGGAGAAACTGAGGCACAGAGAGGGGTTTTTTGGTTTGTTTATCTCTTAATTTTTAGGTAACTTAGCTAATGCAGCTCTAAAGTTGCACAGGCAGGATTTGAAGTCAGGCAGGCCGACCCTGACTCGGAAGGAGAGACGGAAGATACAGGAGAGGTAGGTTCGATAAAGGACAGGGCCCCCCAGGAGCAGGGAAGAAAAGGATCTGTCCAACAGAACTTTCTGGAATGATGGGACTGTCCAGTACAGTAGTTACATGTGGCTGTTGGGCACCTGAGATGTAGCTAGTGGGGCTGAGAAAGTGAAATTTTCATTGTATTTAATTTTCATTGATTCTACATGGAAACAGCCACGGGGAGCCAGTGGTCCAGGTACTGAGTGGCCTACGTCTAGAGCACCTGAGGAGGGTTTAGCCCAGGGCATTGGGGGCTGCCTCTTGAAGAAGCAGGAGGAAGGATAGAGGGGTGACGGCAGCCTGGGTCAGCGTCCAGGTGGGGCGGTGCTTCTGGGGCTCTGCTCCACTGGCCTGGATCTGGGTGAGGCAGAGGCAGGGGTGGAGGAGGTGAGGCGTTCAGCTGTGCTGGGAAGGGAGGGGAAGCTGGCTCAGATCTGAGCCCCAGACGAACTGCAGGACAAGTCTATGCTGTGTGCAGGCTCTGTTCAAAACACTCCTTTTGATTATCTCATGTAGTCCCCATAGCAACCTACGAGGCAGGTGCTGTTATTATGTCCATTGAGCAGATGAGGAAACTGAGTCAGCATGGCAGGGCCTCTCCCAAAGGCCACGGGGCGGGGCGCAGAGACCATCAGCAGGGTGACCTATGCGCGGAATTGTGGGAATTTCCCCAGCTGCCCAGGGGTGAGCAGAGAGCATGCTGGGCGGGGAGAGGCCAAGCGTTCGGGTTTTCCCATCAGGAAGTATTTCCAACAACCCAAAGGACTTTGAAAGAGCCTCATCCAGATGCCGCGAGAGAGGGGAGGGAGAGGGGAGGAAGCCAGGGAGGGTAGGGACAGACGGGGTGAGAGAGAGCGCGAGGGAGGGAGGGAGGGAGACAGAGAGACAGAGACGGAGACACATGACTTCCCTGGCGGTTCGGTGGCTAAGACTCCACGCTTCCATTCCAGGGGGGAGGGTTCCATCCTTGGTCAGGGAACTAACTGAGATCCTGCAAGTAAAAAAAAAAAAAAGAAGAGCTGGAGACAGGATCTGTGCCAACAGGGGGAGCCCTGCAGCAGGTCCGGTGTGAGCTCTGTCTCCGGAGCTCCCCTCCTCCTTCAAGCTGAGCCAGCTCCCAATATGCATGCCCCCCCCACACCCCCCAACACACACACCGCTTGGAAGGAGTTTTCTTTCTTTCCTCGGTTTGGATACATTCGCTGCTATTGTTGTTTCTTCTTTTGTAAAGTAATTTTTAGTTACATAAATGATACCTGAACACATCCTCCTTGTAAAGAGAGAAAGGAAAGATTTTTTTCTTGTTTTTTTTTTTTTTTTGGCCACACCTCACGGCTTGGGGGATCTTCGTCTCCGACCAGGGATTGAATCTGGGCCCTCAGCAGTGAGAGCGCGCAGAGTCCTAACCTAACCACTGGACCTCCAGGGAATTCCGCCCCGCCCCCGCCCCCCCCTGTAAAGAGAGAAAGGAAAATAACCGTAACTAATAAGGTTTCGATGACCTCGTCCCATCCAAGCCCCGTGAAATGAGTTCGCGGCATACACCTTCCAACCGGGCCGGGCTCTTACAAACACAGAGACGGGCGTTTCTGCACCGCGGAGCTGTTGGCGTTCGGGGCTGGCTCATTCTTTGTGGTGGGAGGGTTGGGGGCCATCCTGCGCACTGGCGGATGTTCAGCAGCGCCCCGAGGCCCCGCCAACTAGACGCCAGGAGCTCCCCCTCCCCACGGTCTGGGCCACCAACAATGTGTCCAAATGACCATCTGCAGTTCCCTCCCCACCTGGTTACAACCCCAGCAGGGAAAGGTCCTGGGATCCTTTGCAGGGTCTGTGAAGGAAAGGCGTAGCCTGGCACAACTGGAAAAGTTGAGGAAATGGGGAAGGGACAAGAGGCTGAGTGCTGCAAACTCCTGGCCAAAGTACCACGAGCCTCGGCCCTCCACCTGTGGGGGGGTCGGGGATTCCTAAGGTCAACGCGGGCAGGTGGGAATGTGGCCAAAGCCCGTGCCCCGGTGTCAGACAGCCTGGTGGGCTTGGAGCTCTTGCCTGTGTGACCCCGGCAAGCCACTTTTCAACTTGTAGCTTTACTTTCTTCATCCGTGCCAGAGGTCCAGGGACCCTCACAGAAATCCTCACAATAATTCATAAAAGCAGCTATCGTGACCAAGCCCAAGCGGCCTGCCAGGCTGAGTCTGGGCGCAGGATGGCGCTGGGAAGAGTCGTGAGAGCTCACATCCTTGGAAGAGGGCTCAGTGAGTGCTGGGCGCCCTACTCCGCACAGCTCGTGTATGAACTATTCAGTTTCTCACCAAAACCCCACAGAGCAGCTCCTGGCATTATCCTCATCTGGTAGATGACAGAGTAGAGGCAATCGGGTGACTTTCCCTACGTCAGAAAGTTAATAAAAGGCAGAGCTATGATCAAATCTCAGGGTGCCTGGCTCAAGATCCTGCGCTCTTAGCCAAACCGCTTGCTTCCTATGAGAAACAGAACAGAAGAATCTCTGATCACCTGCTTCCTTTGAAGCAGACACCATTATCATTGCCATTTTCCAGAAAAGCAAAGTGACCCTCGAGAGGCCGAATGACGTCCCCAGGGACACAGAGCTGGCAAGAGGTAGATCTAGGCTTTGAAGCCGGTTTGGTGAGAGCCCAGTCCGTTATCCTTGGGTCATACCCAGCATCGGGTATCCTGAAGCTGGTCTGGCAAAGGACAGCTCTGAGGCGGGTGGGGGAAAACGAACGTTATATGACGCGCTGGTCTGCTCCAGTGGCTGTGACGCCGAGTGTGGGGCCGACATCCCGGGCTTCTGGGCTTTATCCCTATTCAGGATGCATGGATTGTGAAGGGAGTTTGAACCATTGACAACTACAGCCACCCCCCGTATTTTTCCAATGTACCCTCATGCTCTCACCGAATATGTCTTCATGGACTCTGACCATGGTGCTGAAACTAGACTCGACAGTCAAATGCCCATCAGCACTGCGGACAGCAGCCGCAGAACCTACCTTCCCGGGGTTGGGTCCTGATGGTGAAACAGGGAGGGTGTGCAGATACAGGTCCGGGGGCGTTGGGGCCACGCAGAGGAGGAGCCAGAGTTGTTCAGGAGGCAGGGAAACCCAATATGCAGATGAGGATCAGACCGGCCACAGAATGCTGTCCTCGGAGAAGACAGCTTCTTTTCTACTCTGCACGGGGGGAAGTGGAGAGACAGCAAAATGGACGCACCCTAGACTTGGCTTGGGCATAAGGCTGTCCTTTACGGATGCGCTGTGGGTGTACAGTATGAGTGCCGTAGGGTCCACGTACCATAAAAGTGACCGGTAACCATTTGAAAGTGTACAATTCAGTGGCATTTGGTGCATTCTCAATCTTCTGCAGCCATCACTGTTAACTGGCTCCAAGACATTTTCATCACCCCAAGAGGAAACCCTGTGCCCATTAGCCAGGGTTTGTCATAGAAACAAAACCAATAGGATGCATGGGAATACATATACATCATACTCCACCCCCCACCCCCCCACCACACACGCAGATGTTATGGAATATCCGCACACGATTATGGAGGCTGGCAAGTCCAAAATCTGAAGGGTAGGGTGCAGGCTGGAGACCTAGGAGAGCTGATGCTGAGGTTCAAGTCCAAAGGCAGCCTGCTGGCAGAATCCTTTCTCGCTCAGGAGAGGTCATTCTTCTATTCCATTCAGGCCATCAGCTGATTGCATGAGGCCCACCCACAGTATGGAGGACAATTTGCTTTACTCAAAATCCAGTGATTTCGGGGCTCCCCTGGTGCCGCAGTGGTTAAGAAGCTGCCTGCCAATGCAGGGGACACGGGTTCAAAGCCTGGTCCAGGAAGATCCCACGTGCCGCGGAGCCACGAAGCCCGTGCGCCACAACTAGTGAGCCTGCCCTCTAGCGCCCGTGAGCCACAACGACTGAAGCCCGCGCAACTAGAGCCCGTGGTCCGCAACAAGAGAAGCCACCGCAACGAGAAGCCCGCGCACCGCAACGAAGAGTAGCCCCCGCTCGCCGCAACTAGAGAAAGCCGGCGCGCAGCAACGAAGACCCAGCGCAGTCAAAAATAAATAAATTAAATTAATTTTTAAAAATTCTTTTAAATCCAGTGATTTAAATGTTAATATCATCCAAAAACACCCTTGCAGAAACATCCAGAATGTCTGACCACATAGCTGATCATGGCCCAGCCAAGGTGACACACAAAATTAAACATCATAAATCCTCCCCTTGTCAACTTGACATCTACGTGCATCTCCTTAAACCACACTTAGCCTCCAGATAAAGATACTAACAACAACGAAAGAGGGAGTGACCTCTGCCAGCCCCCCCCCTCCATGGGGGATTTTGCTGAATGTGAGGCCGACCTCCCGTTCCAGGGCTACAAACCCGCTCTTCCCCCGGCCCCCAGCCTAGTTGAGACAGATGGGGTTTCCGGAGCCTCGGTAACAGGGAAATGGAAATACGCTGAGACGAAGGTGGAAAATACAGAGAACACCCAGGGATGATTTCTGCACAGGGAACTTACACTGGATACAAGGATCCTCACCTGCTGGGGAGTGTGGGACAGAGCTGTCCCTGCTGGGCGGGCGGGGAGTGCGCTTCCAGAGGTGGGGTGAGGACAGACCCCCTCAAGGGAACCTGTCTCTTCTCCCTCCGGATGGTGTTGACGGTCCTTTCCACTGGGTGAGGATCTGTGGGGCCTCAGGTCATGTGTCCCCTGTGCTGTGATCCACTCCTCACTGGGCAAGTCACACGGTCCAGGGGGGCCCCGGCCCAGGGCTGGACGGTGCTTTGGGGGGCCTCTGGGATGAGGCCGTCCCCGTCCCTGTGTGCGGTCAGCCCCCAGGATGTCCTGGAGTCAGGGTCCATCGGGGACACTCTGACCCCCTCCACGCCGTCCTGGGGCCTCAGAGCAGACATTCCACTTGGATTCTGGGCAGTAAAGCAGGGCACAGCTGTAGGAGGTGCAGAGGGCGTGACGCCCCAGCAGAAGGGAGCAGGGACACTCCCCCTGGCCTCCTGGCCCCGGCCCCATTTTCTCAGGAATCTCAGGGTGTCGTCTGGGGTTGAGTGATGGCCAGATGTGGCCTGCTGTCGGATGCTCAGGGTGGGGAGGGGCCGGGGGACAGAACCTCGGCAGCCCCCACACAGCACCGGTCCCCCTCCTGCCCTGGTCACAGGACCCGTGGAGACTTCAGCTCCGCCCACACTCAGCCCTACTACTCAGCTGGTGAGTAGTAGCAGACCTCAGCCTGGAGGGGTTTCCGGGGGTTCTGTGCCGGGGATCAGGGCCTGGCCCTCTCCTGGGTTGGGATCAGGGAGCGGTGAGACTACAGGAAGGGGCTGGCCCGCGCAGGGCACTGGGGTGTCTCTGATATTCATAAGGTCTCTGAGAACAAGACCCACGGGACTGAGGCAACCTTACCCCAGGCACCTGATGGCAGTAATGCCACGACAGGCCAACGTGGAAGGCACTTCCCAGACCTTCTGAGAGCCACCACCCCTTTGATTAATAATATGCAGAAACGAAGTTAAAGTTTCTCGTCCAAAGGCACAGGGCTCTGCAGGGGAGGAACCGGCCGAGGGCAGCCAGACCCCGGACCTCGGGGTTTGGCCGCAGCTCCGCACCGCCGCCTTGTGGGCAGAGTCCGCTGCTGGCCCCGCTCAGCACTGCGAGAGGGACAGAGGCGCTGGCAACTCATCCTCCACACTTGGACGCTAGGAGAGAGAAGGGACCGCTGACGGTTATGTCTGAACAGCCTAGAAGGGAGGGCACTCCTGCCAAAGCCTGCAGTGGACGCTCGGAGGGTTTCCCTGTGGAATCGTCGCTTCCTGAAGTCAGCCAGTCAATTCTCCTGCAGGCAAGAGCTGGAGTCCTGAGAACCCCAATCAACTTCTAGGAGATTCATTCACCATGTGGCCCCTCCCACAATCAACTAGCTCCTTGGAGAGAATGTGTAGCACTTGTTTCCAGAGACCCAGCTGTGGTGCCTTGGCTGTTTCCAGAGACCCAGCTGCAGTCTCTTGGCCGTTTCTAGAGACCCACCTATGGTCCTACAGCCGCCCAGCTGATTCCAGACATGTCCTGTGAATCCTCCCCTGCTCCCAGAGATCCGTTTTAATTGTCTTCTCAGCTGACTGTACAAATCTTCCTAGAGTTCATTTTTTGACCTTGAATCCGGGCTACACTTACGCAACTGACAGCTAAGACCACGTCTTCTGGATCATGCTTCGCCTTGTTCATCAATAAATGTCCTCACAGGCCCAACTGCGTCAGCCCTGCGTGTGGCGCTGGGGTACACAGGTTCTAGGTCCCGGTCTCTGCCTCCACAGTCACTCAAAACTTAGTGACGGAAATGACAAAAAAGGCATCCGTGTTTTCTGATCCAAGTGTGTGTCTCAGGGGTGAGAGAGGGAGATGTCTGAGGGCACTTGTGTCTGGGTGAAGGCGCAGAGCTGCCCCGCCTGCACACAGCACCAACCCCCCCAAATGCACATGGCCATGAATGCACAAACGCACACATATGCGCGCCACACCTGCACACACTGTAAAATGTACACAGGCGTGCACAACCCTCGAATGCTCGCAGACACACACAGACACACACGCACACACCCACATGCACGGACACGTGTGGAGTGGGCGAGGGAGTTGATGAGACCACGACCACAGGGGGAGGGTCCCTCAGGCTTTACGTCCACCCAGAGGAACATGCAGGTCCCCACTTCCCACCCCTACTCCAGCTCATCCCCACTGGACGCCATGCATTCTCCAAACACAAGAGGACCCATCAGCTGTAGGACATTGTCCTTGACCTGACCTTCACCCCGTCACCTGGCTAATGCCCTTCCGGTTTGGGATTGGAGGCTGTTCATCCCAACAAGCTCGCAGTTGCTGCTGTAACAATCCACTCACAGAGTGGCACCCAACAACACAACTTATTATCCTACAGCTCAGGAGCTCAGAAGGCTACCATCAGTTAAGCTGGGCTAAAGTCAGGCGTCAGCGGGGCTGTGTTCCTTCTGAGGGCTCCAGGGCAGAACCCGTTCCTTTACCTTTAGCAGCGCCTGGGGGCCGTCTGCAGTCCTCCGCTCGGGGCCCCTTCCTCCGCCTTCAAGGAGAACCGTGGCCTCTTCAAATCTTCCCTCTGACTAGGACTCCTGCTTCTGTGGCCACACCTCCTTCCCTCTCTCTCACCTGCCTCCTCCCTCTTACAAGGGCCCTGGTGATTACATTGGGTCCACCTGGAACATCCAAGCTCATTCCCCGCCCCCAAGATCCTGAACTCAATCACACCTGCACAGACCCTTTTTGCACCTAAGGTAACACAGCAGCTGGCTCCAGGGAGTCGGATGTGGACAGCTTTGGGGCTGTTATTCTGTCTACCTGAGTGGGTGCTGGTCCTCAGCACCACCTCCGCTTGTGGGCTCCTCTGGGCTTGAATGCCTCACTCTGAATTCTAAGTACCTCCTTGCAGGACTGTTTCCTTCTTCCACTAGCTTGTGAAATGATCAATGTTTGAGAGTCTTTCTTGTGTCCCTAGAACCTCTACGTAAGAGGAGGTCGGGGAGGAAGCAGTGGAGACTGGAAACGCACCCCACAACCCGTTAAACCCCCCGTCCCGCCCAGGGCTCAAAGTGACAGGTGGTCCCTGTGTGACAGGGCTGTGGCTGCTCACCAGCACCGTGTCCTCCCTTCCGGGGCTCCCAGCGAGTTGATCTCCCCAGCCTCCCTGCAGTTATGTGCGTCCTGGGATGAAGTTCACAGTTGCATGTGAGCTGGATAGACGGAGCTTCTTCCAGGCCTGGCCCGTGAACCTCCCACACAAGATCCTCACGGCCCTTCCCTTCTGCTGATGGATATGCATGCCCTGCGTGACCCTGGAACCACACGCTGAGTGTGGCACCTGGTTCCCAAGATGACCCTATAGAATAGAGCCTGCTGTACCCATCCTATTAGTCACATTTCAGGTTTCTATAAAGTTCACACATTAACATGTGTCATACATACATACACTAGTGTGAAAATTAATAAATGGGAACCTAATTTAAAACGGAGTTAGGAAGCCCTAAAGGGGAGCTCTCTCATCCCTACCCTCTGCTGCAGCTTACTTTACAGTCCTGGGCAGGAAGAAGCTTGATTTTCAGAAGAAGGATGATTTTCTCCTTGCCCAGCAACAACCCAGCCAATGAAAAGAGCAACACGCTAGCCAATGAGAAACAGTCACAACTTAGCCAATGAGAAACAGCAACAATTCAGCCAATGAGTAAACAGCCTCAGCCCAGCCAATGAGAAACAGTCACAACCTAGCCAATGAGAAACAGCAACAGCCCAGCTAATGAGAAACAGCAACAACTCAGCCAATGAGAAAACATCCTCAGCCCAGCCAATGAGAAAACAGCCTCAGGCCAGCCAACGAGTAAACAGCATCAGCCCAGCCAATGAGAAACCACCACCACCCTGACCTCTTGGTTTTCTCCAAGGGACTTTCAGTCAAAATAGCCCCTTCCAGCTTCCTCCTTTTTCTCCATAAAGTAACGTTCCTTTTCTTTATTCTCTGGACTTGACTGTGGTTTGCCATAGTTTGAATGTCCTGAATCACAATTCCTCTGCCACTCCTAAATAAACTCATTTTGCCAGTAAAATAACGACATTTAATTTTAAGGTTGACACTGGACACACCTTTTCCTAGATGACCCGATAATATGCCTGAGTCACTTGCATTGTCCTCCCGCCTCCTCCCTCACTGCCCCCCACCCTGCCCCAGCTCCTGAGCAAGAATCCTCTTCCTGGGGTGCACTTATCAAATACAAACCAGTCAATCCAGAGTCCACAACCGCACCCCCTCCTTTATGGGGGTCCACAGTCTGGGCCACGATCCACCTGCCCTTGTCACGCTAGGGCCAAGCACATGACAACTAGGGACGCCCCTTCCACCCCAGAACCCGCTGAAATCATTAATCCAGCCAATCCCATGCCTGCTTACCCTTTCCTGCCCATTCCTTCTTGTGGAAACCACAGTAAAGGCTCCCATTTCCCCCTCACTCCATCTCCTTCTTTCTGTCTCTGGTGCTTCCCTACATGGCCCTGGTGGGTGGCATGCATGCCCACTCCTCCTGGGAACTGTGAGGAAATATCTTTTCAATGGCACGCGCCTCCTGATCTGCTCCCTCACATTTTAAAATTAATACAGAGTATTTTAAAGCACCTCCCTGCTGAGCTGGAATCAGCTTCACCTGTTTCCTGCAAGAGGTACTAATTCCTACCACGTGAGTCGTTACACTTTGGGGTCTATTGGCTGTAATAGTTACACAGCTGAAACGCACAGTGAGACCGCCTCCGCCCGGGAGGAGCTTACCCTGCCTTGGCTGCGCAGAGAGCAGCTCCCCGTATCTGCCTAAGTCTGCTCTGCATCTTCTGTTCCACGTGCACGATGTCAGTCCGCCCAGCGCCCTCTGAATTCCACACCTGGGAGACCTCATACCTCTCTCCCTGACCCCGCCCCGCTCCATCACTGACACGTGGGCGGGCCTCATGAACGTGTTATATGAACAGATATAACCAAATATATTCTTTCCGAATGTCAGTTCACACAGAGTTAGGTCCGTCCGCAATTGCCCCCTTGATTACTTAGCCTTGTTGCTGAAGCGACAGGGCTTCTAAACAAGGCCACTCCGGGCTGTCTCAACATGAAACACTTGGGATCTGCACGACCGCGTCTCCGGAGCGGGACCAGCTGCGCCGCCGAGGACGTGGGGTCACCGGGAGCCCCTCGCCCGGAGAGCCCCGATCCCGCTGTGGGTGGGACGTGTAGGTGGTCACCGCCCTACTTACGGGGTCAGACCTGCGGTTCCCACTCAGATAAAAACGAAACGTTACCCTGAAGGCCCGCTAGGGGCCGCCAGCATCCAGTTCTCAATTTTTGCATCTTGTATTTTTTTTTTTTTTTTTTTGATAAAACAGAAGAAACCTGCATGCCTGTTACAGGCCTGGTATTTGAAATGTTCTTATATATCTTAAGAATATTTTAAAACTTCAGCCAGCTCTTACAATGGTGCAATGACTATTTTAGTTCTATGCAAACAGTAGCATACTTAAACATTGTATAAACCCTCCACATAATGACCTATGCCCTTTTTTTTTTTAAAGAAACTAGGGACTAAAACATTAGTTAACCTTCCCAAGGTCGGCCAGCTCTGAGTGACGGGGGGTGCAGGCCTATGTGGGCACCTGACTCACTGCTCTGACCTCAGGACCAGCTGCATCTCACCAGCTGGGAGGTTTCTGTCCTGGCTCAGAGGGGGCCCAGACTTCCAACTCAGTTTTAATTAGTAATGATCTTTAATTTCCTATTTGTACTCAAGGTTAGTTTCCTCCAGAGATCTGCTTCCTAACTCAAGTCTTCATCATTGTTTCCTTGGTTCCATTCTGGGCTGAATTTCTCTGTTTCATTCTCTCTCTCTCTCTCTCTCTCTCTCTCTCTCTCTCTCTCTCTCATTTTCCCACTATTACTGTATTATTCAGGATTCTCCAGATACATGGAACTGATAGGTTCTGTTACATAGGTTGTATGGGTATCTGAGGAGATAAGGAGGAGATTTATAAGAGGAGATTATATAAGAAGAGATTTATCATGTGAACAAGCTCACGGGGTTAAGGAGGTGGAGAAGTCCCATGACCTGCCATCTGGAGCAGCAGACCCAGGTCAGCTGGTGATAGAATTCGGTGTGGGTGTGAAGGCTGAGACCTGGAGGGTAGCTGATGTAAATCCCAGCATCTGGAGGCCCGAGAACTAGGGGCTCTGAAGTCTGAGGGCAGATGCTGGATGTCCCAGCCCAAGAAGAGAAAGGGGATTCACCACCCCTCCTCTTCTTGTTCTATTGGGGCCCCCAGGACATGGGATGGAGCTGCCCACACTGTGAGGGTGGATATCTTCACTTGGCCGCTAAACCAGAGCTAATCTCTTCTAGAATCTCCTTCACGGACATGCCCAGAAACAGTGTTTTACCAGCTCTTGGGGGTCCCTTAGCCCCGGCAGGCTGACACGTAATTTCACCATCACAGTTAGAATGGTGCATTTCCCCTAAAATCTGGCCTGACTCTGACCCCAGGTAGACAGGTGGACAGGTGGGCACGTAGCAAAAAGAAGTGTGGAGAGCTGGCATTCCTGGAGAGGATTCCTCATTATTCTAGCCCCTAGAGCATGGATGGCTGACCAGGTCCAGTGTCTGCTCCACCGAAAAGGATCCCTGTGAGTCCAGGCAGTAAGGCCACAGGGGGAGCAGACAGGGTTTGGGGCAATTAAAACAAAAAGAAAAGAAAAACCTTTCCCATCTTGGCGTATTGGTGGGAAGAGGAGGAAGACCCAGGGAGAGGACAGGAAACAGGACGTCAGGACTAGTTTCTTCTCCCTGACCCCCTGACCCACCGGACGCAGAGCACAGACTCAGGGCCCTGGAGTGAAGGGACTTTGCTGCATGGAAGGACATCCTCTCCTGCTCTGAGGTCCCCAAGTGCCACCTGGAGGGTGAGCCGCGTGGCCAGGGAGGGAGGGTCTACCTTGCGCTTGGACACCTCCCCCCCGAGGTGTGTCCAGCGGGGCGACCACCAGGGGGTCACAGTGGGTCCTGTCATGGTGGGAGGAGAGACCCCACCCGGACCAGCGGGGGCAGCAGCAGCGGATGCTCAGACACTGAACCCCTGGACGAAGTGGACACTGGGATGAGCTGAAGGGTCCCCAAGCCCTTAGGGAGCAGAGCAAGGACGGACCCCCTGCCCACTGGGCCCAGACATCAGCGGGGCCTCCAGCCACCCAGTGAGCAAACCCCACAGACCCGGTCAGCTCCGGCCTGGGGCCAGCAGGTACCCAGAGTCATATCAACAGCGACATCAGACCATTGCTACCTCTACCCTGGACACCATCCTGGGAGGAGTGTGGAGAGGGGGACGGTGAGATGGAATAAATGCCACAGAGGCTGTTTATAACGATTGGGAGGGGCTAAGTATCAAACTCCAGTACTGGGTGTGTGTGTGTGTGTGTGTGTCTTGCCATTAAGTGGGGGCAGCTCCTGAGACCAGATCACCGACAGACAAAGACTTTTCATTTCTTCTGCTGAACTGCCATGCATCATGATCTTCTACACGCACACACGCACACACGTGCACACACCCACGCACACACACGTGCACACACGTACACACACGTGCACATACGTACACCCACGCACACACCCATGCACACACACATACACCCACGCACACACACGTACACACCCACGCACACACATGCACACATACACACAAATCTAATTCATACCAATGACAGTATGTTCATTTATATGCAGTACTATCTAACTTCTCCACATTTTAATTTCCTAAGGAATGACATACACCGTGTAGGGCTTTTAATGGTGCTTTGACAACACAAAGTAGAGTCCTGTCGATGAGAAATCACTGATTCCAAAAAGGTGGTACGTTGTTTCATAATATAATAAAAAAAAGATTACATGATCAAAACAAATGATTTTTCTGAATTGTAGAAAAGATTCAACAACAATGTAAAATAGTATAAAAGCCCTATTTCAGATGACTGTGCATTTTGTTCTGATGCCACATCAAGTACCATCAGCACTCAGTAAGAGAAGCTCTTCCCCAAACCTGGAGCTTCCTGATAAAGAGTTAGTGACTAGGCGAAGGAGGGATAAATTAAGAGTTTGGGTTTAACAGATACACACTACTATATAAACAATAGATAAACAACAAGGACCTACTGCAGAGCACAGGGAACTGTATTCAATATCTTATAATGACCTATAATGGAAAAAATCTGAAAAAGAGTGTATATATATATATGTCTATATATATAAGACACACACACACATCTGAGTCACTGTGCTGGACCCCTGAAACTAACACAACATTGTAACTCAACTCTACTTCAATTAAAAAATTTTTTTTAAGAGTTAGTGATTAATGGTTCATTTAAATCAAATTATTCAAAATCTGAATAACTCAAATAAAAGATGCCCCGTTTGAATAATAAACTTGACACCGTTGTTCTAACAGGGCTTGTTGAATAAGAGACCGTGTTGTCGGAACTCTCTGAGGCCCTGGAGAAGAGAACCAATACCGAAGGTCCAGGGGCAGAACGTGAGTGAGAGTGAGGTTGGGTCGCTCTGAATCTGAAACCGAACTGGACCACAGAGTAAAGAAAACGCTATTCAGACAAAAAAGAAAAAATAAAGAGCTAGACAAATGCACACTCTTGTTGTTATTTCTCCCAGGTTTTTTTTTTTTTTTGAGTGTATATATCATTGTTTTCTTTCCCACCAAGAAAAGTAACTGAGAGGCCACTTTTACTGCTTTTTCACTGAAAAATCCACCCATGGCGCCCTTGCCTGTGTGCTGCTTCCATGACAGCACTTGTAGGTTTCTGGAAGGTTCCATGGAGCATTGCCCTTTATCAGTAACGACCCCCTGCCCCCTCTGCCACCAGCTTTCCTACCTGGGGTGACACCATATAAAAATGAGTGATCGGGCTTCCCTGGAGGCGCAGTGGTTGAGAGTCCGCCTGCCGATGCAGGGGACGCGGGTTCGTGCCCCGGTCCGGGAAGATCCCACGTGCCGCGGAGCGGTTGGGCCCGTGAGCCGTGGCCGCTGCGCCTGCGCGTCCGGAGCCTGTGCTCCGCAACGGGAGAGGCCACGACAGTGAGAGGCCTGCGTACTGCAAAAAAAAAAAAAAAAAAAAAAAAGAAAAATGAGTGATGGTTCTGGTGGGCAGTAAACAGTGCTGCAGAGCTGCCGTGTCTGCGTGTCTGTACAGGCACGAGTTTCAACAGAGAGTGTGTCGCCAGCCTTCTCATCCTGTCTTTTGGAGAAATGAGGGTGGTTGCTTTCACAAAGAAAAGGAAGTGCTTTTCAAAGAAGAGTGACTCTGACCGCAGAGCCCACACTCCCTGCAGCAGCACGCAGGGCAGGGCTCCCTGCTGCAGCCAGACCACCCCCGAACCTGCAGGACGCCTTCCTGGGTTCTGTCTCAGGGCAGGGCCCAGGGCTCTGGACCTTCTGTTTCTTAGAGGCGCTGGTCAGCTGGGCTGGGGGAACTGGGGGTCTGGGCAGATATGGGGGTTTGGGCCAAGAATCATAAAGCACGTGCACCTCAATGCCCGGAAGGATTTCAGACACCAAGAACCTGGTTCTCTTCTCCTTGAATGAAAGAGACCACTGGGGCTGGGCGTCCCCGGGGGTTGCATGTGAAGCCTGGGATCAGCCTCAGGTCTGACCCCCTGGACGGGCTGAGCCCCACCAAGTCCCAGGAGGACATCACAGACGGCGCTGCAGACCCTTCTCCGTCTCTGTTAGACCTCACCTTTCAACCCCAGCACCCTGAGGAAGTCCCTCCCTGAACAATCCAGCTCTGCCTGTGAACCCACCCGGTACCGTGGGCTTAGCCAGCCCCTCCCTTGGGCTGTGACCCTGAGAAACCCCAGGTCTTTCCCTCCCTCCGTGTCTCGATCCCCGGATAAGCCTCCTCCTCACAGCGCCGGCCCCTCCCCTGGGTGTCATGACGGTAGGACTCAAAGTACTCAGGGGTGGGAGCCGCAAGACCGCCCACGTCCAGTGACGGTGCCTGCGTCCTGGGAACCTCATCGGGGTCCAGACAAGAATCCGGCCACCATCCCAGACCCACGTGGTTCTTTGTACACGTAACAGTCCAAGAAGCCCCGCCCACCCATGTTGGACAAACACAACTTTTTCTCTAGTGCATTCACACCCGTAGACTAAGACACTTTCAGTTTAGAAATGACCTGAGCCAGCTTGGAGGCAGGGGTGAGAGCGGAGAGCACGGCCTAGGGTCACAGGACACAGAGGGGCACAGAGTCAAAGCGCTGTACCTGACAGGGTGAAACCTGCCCTGGAGAACATGAGGGGGGCCTGGACTGAGTTTCTCCCAATGAGCCACGTACGTCTCTGCACTTCCCGATGTAATAACGTGAAGTTGTCGGGAGAATCTTGTTTCTCCTTTTGCACGTGGGAAACCTAGGTGTGTGGGTGAGGAAACGTGTGCTTTGGGAACAGTCAGCCTGTAGAGACCAGAAGCTGAGCAAGTTTCCCCACCAATATTCTACACTGTGATCTGTTTATCTCTGCAACTGTGTGTCGATCTATGTAACCATGTATTTATCTATGTCGCTGTGTATGTATCTGTGTAAACATCTAATGTCTATGTATCTATGTAACTATCTATATATCTAAGTATCTATCTATCATCTAGCTATTTATCAATCTACCTGTTTATCTACCTATCATGTTTCTATCTATCTGTGATGAGTTAATACCATGCTGTTTCATTTGGACTTGGGTTGAGTCTGGTTATGACACATCTAGCTAGAAACACCTTCCGAAAACCAAGGTCTTTGTGACCCCAATAGAGAAATCTAGAGTTGGGCCTGTGAGCACCCACTTCCCTCCTGTCAGACCAGCGATGTAGGCCCCACTGTGGCCCCTGGGAGCCTGTCCTGCTCCCTTCCGGACCTGCTGGGCACGGTTCCCACCCCGGGACAAGTACGGAGAGAATGACAAGAGGCCGGCCATATCCCCTGATCCCGCCCCCTTCCTGGGCTCAGGCCTCCGGGGACAGAGGGGGCAGGAGACACTGGGTGGGGTCTAGGCCCTGCCTCCGTCCAGCCTCTACTCCAGGACCTGCTAGGCTCCCGGTGGGGGGGGGACGACAGTCACCCCTGCCGTCCCTGCTTAGCTCTGTGTCACCGGGGCTGACCTAAGCTGGGAGGGTCAATCCCTGCATTACGTCCCTCCTGTCCCTCGAAGGGAAGGGAAGTCTATGTCGTCACAGTGGGCCCTGAGATCCTGTTGTGCTTCTCTCCTGGGGTCCCTGCCCAGACCCTCCACCTGGGCTGAGCCAGATTCTGTGACCCCCTGCGGCTGGCCTGTGACCAGTGTGTGCGGGGGCTAAGGTGTGCCACCTGGAGATGCAACAGCGCAGAAATCCCTTCACATCCCAATTCGACCCACGTGAGACAGAGGCCAGATTCCCCATCACTGTACTGAGTGGACACACATCCCAGCATTTTCACTGCCTCTGTTAATACAGGTCCACCTTGACTGAGCCCAGAAACCCCCTGGAGCTGGTGGTCACAGGTGAGGAGCTGTCCACGGTGCCTTCTTCCCTTTCCACCTATTCCAATCTATCCTGGTGTCTGGAGGATCCTGCAGGCCTACGTCTCTGGAGGCACCACGCCTTTCCCCACCTCTGCCCTCCTTGGAGTCCAGGTACCGCCACCTCCCACTGGGCTCCTTTTCCAACAGGTGGAAGGTGTCATCACCCCAAACCCCAAAGTCCTTCCACTTCCTTCCTCTCCTCTCCCTTCCCCGCCCCTCCCTTGATCCTTCCTCTCCTCTTGTTTCCCTATAGCAGCCATGTCTTGAGGAGTCCTGGATCCCACTCTGCAGAGGCAAACAGCAGCAATATGCCTTCCCTGTCACCTGTTTTCAGGCCCCTGTTTAGGTGCAGAGGGATTTTTACTCTTTGGATACATGCCTCTAATATCTGGCTGGTCAAATACTACTCCAGACATCTGGTGGTTTGACCTCTATATTGTCTGGGTGACGGACAGGGTGTGGTGGTAATAAATCGAATGAGATATGCACAGAAGAGAATGGAAATCAAGGGAGCCAATCCACCCTCTAAAAGCTTGGAGATACCGAGTGCTCTGGAAACACGGTGTGTGTGACGTGGAAGTGACACAGGGTGAGAAAGATGGATACTGTTTTTATGGAAAACCGAATCCCATTCCTCTCCTACACTCAAGAGATAGTCTAAAAACTTGGAGTATCTTTTTTTTTGAAAACATGAGAAAGTTCTAGAGCGAATTCTTCCTCATATTGTCTTTTAGGCGACCCTACTGTCGCATCCGCTTGAACATCTGGTCAACCTAACCTGTCTCCAGGCATCAATGAGTGCCTTGCAAATGGAGAAAACTAGGTCTTAGTCACAGAATTTCCCTGTCCAAGTGCCAACAGCTTCCAACTGAAGGGATTTTAAGTGCTCTGTGCTCCATTATGAAAAAGTCTACAAACAATGAATGCTGGAGAGGGTGTGGAGAAAAGGAATGCATCCTACACCGATGGTGGGAATGTAAACTGGTGCAGCCACTGTGGAGAACAGTATGGAGGTTCCTTAAAAGACTAAAAATAGAACTACCGTACGACCCAGCAATCCCACTCCTGGGCATCTATCCAGAGAAAACTCTAATTTGAAAAGATACATGCACCCCAACTTTCACTGCAGCACTACTTACAACATCCGAGACATGGAAGCAACTTAAATGTCCATAGACAGAGGAAGGGATAAAGAAGATGTGGCACATCTATACAATGGGATATTACTGAGCCATAAAAAGAAACGAAATAATGCCATTTGCAGCAACATGGATGGACCTAGAGATGATCATACTAAGTGAAGTCAGTCAGAGAAAGACAGATATCATATGCTATCACTTACATATGGAATCTTTTGAAAACGATACAAATGAACTTATTTACGAAACAGAAATAGACTCACAGACCTAGAAAACAAACTTCTGGTTACCAAAGGGGAAAGTGGGGGAGGATAAATCAGGAGTTTGGGATTAACAGACACACAGTAATATATATAATATATATAATATACATACACAACAAGGATCTACTGTATAGCACAGGGAACTATTACTCAGTATCCTGTAATTGTAATAACCTGTAATGGAAAAGAATCTGAAAGAGTATATATATATATAACTGAATCACTTTGCTGTACACCTGAAACACAACATTGTAAATCAACTATACTTCAATAAAAACAAACAAATAAAGTCGTCTGTATAACAGCAAATCCAAGACTAAATGTACTCTTATGCTTTCAAAATGGGAGTAAGAAAATCAGTCTAGACTTTAGAGTCCCATTGTCCACTGGATCCGGCACAGGATTTACTCTCTTCTGAGACAAATCTCTTCTCAGCTCCACTCAATTGATAGTCTGAAGAAAGGAAATGGGGATGTTATGTACAGAGTGGAGAAAGCCAGAGTCTGGAACATGCTTAGAATGACCCAACTGATGGGAGAGCTGACCTACCGTAGAGAAGGCGCCACGTGCTGGAATTTGGGGGTTCCCCTCACGTACCAACAAACTCTGCAACTGATCACCCTTAGCCAAACCCAGCCAGAACGTGAACCTCACCCTGGAGCTGCAACTTGGGGTTAGAGCTGGGACCATCCTTCCCAATGTCACAGGACATGTAATTGACAATGAAACATGGGTTCCTAAGGATCCCAGAACACCCAGGCTCCCCAAGTGAATCGGAGGTTAGCCATGCATCCCAGTTAGAGAGTGTCTTGTGTATCTCGTAAAGGCTTGATTGTAGAGCGAAACACATTCAGGAATCAATTAGGGTTGAATATGCCTGTGATACGTTTATTTCTTCTAATGTGTTAAGATTCACCCATTTGAAGACTTGCCCATGAGAGTTTGTAATGTTTCCTTCTCTTTCCTTATAATTCACTTAATCTAGAAAATGCTGATTGATTCTGGGCATTTAGCCATAATTTAAATACTTTAGCTTTCCCTTACCACCTTCAAATCCAAATTAATAAAATTAGTTATTTCTTTATTTTTCTTATTGCTTTAAACTGTTCTCCCATAGGAAGAATCCTTCTTTCCATTTTAGATTTGTGTAACTGTTCTGTTAACTTAGTTTTTCCTACGACACTAGACCTTCCACGAGGGAGAGAATGCATCTGCTTTGCTCAACTTTCTCTCCTCATTTCCTGGGATGGCCAGGGGTTGACATGCTTTAATATTTTTTTTTAGTGAACAGGGATAAGATTTGTGAAAGGTGAATGGATGAATAAATGGGTAAAGTCCAAGAAGTCATGGAACGGTTAAGGTGAGTGATCTCGAGCAGTTAGACAAAAGATCGTGTCATTGGAAGAAAACAAAAACAAAACAGCTCGTGGCATTTTCCCATCCTTGAATTACTGTGAGTTACTCCGAAAGCAGGACCTAAGACAGGGATGTAAGTGTGGGTAGTTTATTTGAGAAGCAAGAATGAGGGAGTGGGATAGGGCAAGCTTGAAGGAAAGGAATTCCTGAGATAGGGATGCATTGCTGAGGTCCCTGCACGAGGTGATGTGAACAAGACTCCACCAGGATCTCTGAGAGCGTACAGAATACCCTGCAGAATCTTCCTTCCAAAGGAAGAGAGAGACACTTGGGAATGTATTCATTCATAGGAATGTATTCCTATTCCCCGTTGCTTGGAATTTTCCCCAGGGATGGTTTCATTCTTCATGGTTTGGGGCTGAAATTGTTTCAGATAAGGTCCTTCCCCCAAATGTGGAGAGCCATGTAGGCACCCTTGAGAAGGGATACTGTCCATGGGATGCTGAGATCTACAGAGCTGGCAACCAGATCGAACATGAAATCAGCAAGTCACACAGAGGGATATGAAACAGAGGCTAAAAACGTGTGCTCGAAAACCTAAAGCCAATGGATTTAATGCAGTGTCTGTTCACTTGACTCCAGCCCTTCTGAAAGCCTCTGCGTCTTTGCCTTCTGGATCATATGCCAATTTTTCTTTCAATCCCTGCTTCCTCTTTTCCCTCCCACCCAATGTGTCAGTTCTGAAGTTAGAAGGTCCTCTCACCCTTTTAAGGAGAACAGAACTGAACGATGGTTAGTCATCTCCTAGATCAGACCACAATTCTAGATCATTTCAGGTCACACCCCTTGGAACTGCTGCACATCTAGCCTTGGACCCCAGCAGTACCTAACACGGCAGCTCTCTAACAAAGGAAAACACAGCCCGGCCACCGAAGGTTGCTGCCCGAGGGAGGGAGAGAAAGAAATAGGTGCTGGTTACAAGCCTGCACCTTTCTACACCGACTCAGGGGTAGCAGAGGCCAGATGAGAGTGCCCTGGAGTGGAGACGGCTAGCTAGGATAAAGGGAGAAACATGCAAGGATGTTCTGGAAGGCCAACGGAAAGAAAGGCAATAACCAAAGGGCGTCCTGTCCTAGTTGTCATCTGGTTCCATCAGCTCTTAAGGAAAGTTCTGGAAATCCTGGCCTGGGAGGAAGAATTTATTCCTATTTTTTAAAAATTTTATTTATGTATTTATTTTTGGCTGTGCTGGGTTTTCGTTGCTGTGTGCGGGCTTTCTCTAGTTGTGTGAGCAGGGGCTGCTCTTGGCTGCGGCGTGTGGGCTCCAGGCGCGCAGGCTTCGGTAGTTGTGGCATGCGGCTCAGTAGTTGTAGCATGTGGGCTCAGTAGTTATGGCACACGGCTCAGTAGTTGTGGCATGTGGGCTCAGCAGTTGTGGCACACGGCTCAGTAGCTGTGGCATGTGGGCTCAGTAGTTGTGGTGCACGGGCTTCATTGCTCCGCGGCATGTAAGATCTTCCCGGCCCAGGGCTCGAACCCATGTCCCCTGCATTGGCAGGCGGATTCTTAACCACTGCGCCACCAGGGATGTCCTATCCCTATTGTTTTTTTTTTTTTACTTTTTTTTTTTTTTTTTTTTTTTTTTTTTTTTTTTTGCGGTACAGGCTCCGGACGCGCAGGTTCAGTGGCCATGGCTCACGGGCCCAGCCGCTCCGCGGCATGTGGGATCTTCCCGGACCGGGGCACGAACCCGTGTCCCCTGCATCGGCAGGCGGACTCTCAACCACTGCGCCACCAGGGAAGCCCTATCCCTATTGTTTTTATGAGGGTTTTACACTTTTAGATTCTTATTTTGTAGTATTATAGGCTTTCCAAATCAGACATATCTTTATAATTCTTGCATCTACACAAATTTTTCACTGTTCTCTAGGTGCTAGGAAACTAGGCCAGTTGCTCCCCCAAAAGAGGGTGGAATAGTAGAGGACTCAGAATGTACCATCGCCAATTTTTTTTTTTCACTGAATTTCTGGCAATGCAAGACCCCGCCCTCACATGGATTGTAGTGGTTCTGCTCTGATGGGGATATTGATTGGAAACCAGAGTTGGAAAGGCAGGGTGAGCCAGTTCTTGGAAGCCTCCGAACACCAGGGAGAACCTGCATGTGTAGAACTTGGGGAACTGGGCAAACAGAGGGTGTGGTGGGGAGGGCTGTATCATGCAGTGAGAGTGGAGGGTGCAGAAAGGAAGCAGACTGGAAAGCCCTAGAGACTCAATGAGAAAAGTCACTCAACCATTTTTAAAAAATCAAATTACTAGTCCCTATAAAATTAATTTCTATGAACTAACCATTTTCATATACGCAAATAAATCCCAACTTCACCCTGAATGTCAACAACAACGACAAAGGAAAATTCTATGGCATAAATGTAATAAGAAATGTGCAAAACTTAACCCATGCAGATGAATAGCTTTCAAACATTTCTGAATGGCGCGAAAATTAGATGTGAACAAATTAAGAAAACCACCTTATCCGTGGACAGAGTGACTGAGCATCGCAAACATGTCAGTTCTCCGTGGCCTAATTTACAACTGTACCTCCGTCCCCCAAATACACCAACAAGCTTTTCTTCTTCTTTTTTTTTAAAAAAATTTTCGTTTTATATTGGAGTACAGCCGATTAACAACGCTGTGACAGTTTCAGGTGCACAGCAAGGGGACTCAGCCACACGTATACACGTGTCCACTCTCCCCCAGCGCCCCCCATCCAGGCCGCCACATAACACTGAGCAGAGTTCCCTGTGCTCTACAGCACGTCCCTGTTGGTCACCCCTTTTAAATGTGGCCCTGTGTACATGTCAGCCCCAAACTCCCTGACTATCCCTTCCCCCCATCCTTCCCCCCGGTAACCATAAGTTCATTCTGCAAGTCTGTGAGGCTGTTTTGTTAATAAGTTCATTTGTATCATTTCTTTTTAGATTCCGCATATAAGGGACATCATATGATATTTCACTTTCTCTGTCTGCCCTACTTCACTCTGTATGCCAACCTGTAGGTCCATCCCTGTTGCTGCAAATGGCGTTATTTCATTCTTTTTAATGGCTGAGCAGCATTCATTCCACTGTATATATGTACTATGTCTTCTTTTTTTTTTTTTTTTTTGCGGTACGCGGGCCTCTCACCGCTGTGGCCTCTCCCGTTGCGGAGCACAGGCTCCGGACGCGCAGGCGCAGCAGCCATGGCTCACGGGCCCAGCCGCTCTGCGGCACGTGGGATCCTCCCGGATCGCGGCACGAACACGCGTCCCCTGCATCGACAGGCGGACTCCCAACCACGGCGCCACCAGGGAAGCCCAGGTCTTCTTTATCCATTCTTCTGTCGATGGACACTTAGGCTGCTTCCAGGTCGTGGCTATTGTAAACAGTGCTGCAATGGACACTGGGGTGCAAGTATCCTTTTGGACCATGTTTTTCTCCTGATATTTGCCCAGGAGTGGGACTGCAGGATCATATGGTAGCTCTGTTTTTAGTTCTTTAAGGAACCTCCATGCTGTTCTCCACAGTGGCTGTATCAGTTTACATTCCCACCAGCAGTGCAAGAGGGTTCCCTTCTCTCCACACCCTCTCCAGCATTTATTCTTTGTAGATTTTTTTTTTTTTTTTTTTTTTTTTGCGGTACGCGGGCCTCTCACTGCTGTGGCCTCTCCCGTCGCGGAGCACAGGCTCCGGACGCGCAGGCTCAGCGGCCATGGCTCACGGGCCCAGCCGCTCCGCAGCATGTGGGATCTTCCCGGACCGGGGCGCGAACCCGCGTCCCCCGCATCGGCAGGCGAACCCTCAACCACTGCGCCACCAGGGAAGCCCTCTTTGTAGATTTTTTGACGATGGCCTTTCTGACCAGTGTTAGGTGATATCTCATTGCAGTTTTGATTTCCATTTCTCTAATAATTAGTGACGTTGAACATCCTTTCATGTGCCTCTTGGCCATCTGTATATCTTCTTTGGAGAAATGTCTATTTAGGTCTTCTGCCCATTTTTTGATTGGGTTGTTTGTTTTGATGATATTAAGCCTCATGAGCTGTTTGTAAATTTTGGAGACTAATCCCTTGTCAGTCACATCATCTGCAAATATTTTCTCCCAATCCGTCGGTTGTCTTTGTTTTGTTTATGGTTTCCTTTGCTGTGCAAAAGCTTTTGAGTTTAACAAACTTTTCTTCTTGAACTAGACAAGTTAATACTAAGCTCCATATGGAAAAATAAAAACGTAAGAATACCTAGGAAAACACACAAAGAGAAGAGCTGTGCGGGTAGCGGGGACAAGCTCAACCAGAAATTAAAACTCACCATACAGCCTCTGAGTCGTGAGGAAATAAGAAAGCCTAGATGCGTCTGCTTATTATGACAGAAGAAACCCAAGAAGGATTGGCCGTACTTTACAAGCATTTAAAAGTAGCGGGATATTATAAACAATGTGATTTCCATGTGAATGGGTGCACTTGGGAGAAGAGACGCTTTCGCTATGGCATAGGGTCGGTAGCTGCTAAACTTATAAAGTGAAAATTTAATAATAAGGAGCATGATATGTACAAACTCTCAAAGTACCTCCCCACAAACCAGTGATTAATTACAAAGGGCAAATAACAGCTTTACTCTGGAGAAGCCTGGGGCATGCCAAATTATCCAAGTTAGGAAAGACCAAGTCACCGAAAAGGAGAAACAAGGACAATATGGCTCGAGGCGCATTCCACCCCCAAATGCACAGCTCGCACCTAACCAGGAAGTGGTTTGGGCAAACCTCCTACGCTGTGTGTGTCGCACTTCCTCTCTCTGCAGGGTCTCCCCTTCCTCGGCAGCCCTCACTCACCTCTCTCATCAACCCCAGTATGCCCAAGGCTGTGAGGAAGGGACCCAACATCTCCATTCGTGAGCTTGTTTTAAATCTCATGAGTCCAAACAGGATTCCCTGATCTAGGAGCACGTGCAGATGAACACAAACCACGGAAGTGGGCGGAGAGGAAATGCCTCGGGCAGGAACCACTGACCTTCCGACCGGCCGGCTCGAAACCCAGCACCGGGCTCTCGGCACTTGATGGCATATTTGGACCGTGTGTGGAGCGCACATCCGGGCTTGATGACGGGCAGAAATTGTGTTCTGAAAAAGGAGACGCCATGCATCTTATTGGGGATGGCAACAGAGGCTGACGGGTAGGGAAATAGCTGTTCTGCTTCCTGTGAAACCTTTAGTGTTGAAACCCTCGCTGGGGGTGACGCGCGCCTGCCCGCGGAACCCTCTCAGTGGGCGGGGCCTCCCAGGCTCTGTCCTCCTGTCTCTCTGCTCAGCCGGGCGGGCAGGAAAGTCACCGTGATTTCGAAACTCACCACCTGCTCTACCTTACTGCGCGCGGAAGGATATTGAGGCCGATTCCTAGTATTCTCGTTTTGTACGCTTAGGATGAGCCCTGAATTTCCCTTTAAGACCCCCCCAAGGCACCTTCCAAGTGGTGGAGATGGGGAGACGGTTCTGGATTACCCGGGGCGGGGGGGGGGCATGTTACCACCAAGGTCCTGATGAGTGAAAGAGCGAGACAGAGGGGCCCGAGCCGAGGTCGATGCGACCCGGAGGCAGAAGTTGCAGACACGCGCCTGCTGGCTGGGAAGACGGGAGGGGGTGAGTCAAGGGACGCGGCAGCAGAAGCTTGAAAACGCGAGGGACTGCGTTCCACCCCAGAGCTCTCCGGGGCAACGCAGCCTGGCGACAACTTGAGTTTAACACCAGGCTTTCCATTTGCACTTCTCGCCGCCAGAGCGTGACGGTAAAAAACCTGCGCTGCTTTAACCCATGCACTTAGAGTGCTGGCCACGGCGGCAACAGGAAACGAATACACTGAATCTCTCTGGGGTGTTTTGGTGGTCGTTGTTCAGGTGTTTGTTTCTTTGCCAATCTGAGCTCTGCAAGCTCAGGGTTTGAATCTCTCATGTCCAGGGATGTACGTCTAAGCCAGGCACACTGCAAATACCCAATAAATATGTGTTGATGCTTGGGGCAAAAAGGACTTCAGGCCACGAAGGCAGCAGCTTACGGGTCAAGTGAGGCCTCAGACGTGGGCAGATATGTCCGCGGAAGCCTGCTGCCCACTCCAGCCTGAGCCCTGCGGAAACGAGGGCCAGGGCCCTGGGGAGGGGCAGTTCCCCTTCCTGTGGGGCTGCTGGGGTGGCAGCCCCGTGACGGGAGGACCAGCCTCCCAGTGGACACACCCTGTGGGTCTGTCTGTCCCGTGGGCACCGCGGTCTCCTCCAGCTGCACTGCCCGGACCACAGGGACGGGACGCCATGACCCCCAGCCTCACGGCCCTGCTCTGCCTCGGTGAGATGGAGGGAGGGGGGGAGGGGAAGCCCTAGTCGGGGAACGACCCCTCCCCACAGCCAGGCTGCGCCGCCCCGGAAGCCCCAGGACTCAGCAGGCTCACGGGGGGGGGGGGGGGGGGGGGGCGGAGGCGCTGCTCAGGATTCAGGGCAGATCTCTCACAGGGGTCTCTCTTCCAGGGCTGAGTGTGGGCCTGAGCGCCCAGGGGCCGGCAGGTGAGTCTGTCCCCAGGTGACCCAGCTCCCTCCTGCTCATGGGGAGAAGGGGCCACCCCCAGGCAATGCGGATGGGGGACAGCAGCTCTGCGCTGAAGGAGGGGGCGTCTGGGGGGTTGGGGCTGAGAGCTGGGGGCCTGGGGGTGAGGATGTCTTGTGACCCAGCCTCTGATGTCCTTCCAGGGACCCTCCCCAAACCCACCATCTGGGCTGAGCCAGGCGCTGTGATCCCCTGGGGGAGCCCCGTGACCATCTGGTGTCAGGGGACCCCGGGGGCCCGGGAGTTCCGTCTGCATAAAGAGGGAAGCTCAGCTCCCTGGGACAGAAAGTCCCCACTGGATCCCGGGGACAAGGGCAAGTTCTCCATCCCACACATGACACAGTCTGACGCAGGGAGATATCACTGTTACTATCTCAGCCGCAGTGTCTGGTCAGGGCGCAGTGACCCCCTGGAGCTGGTGGTGACAGGTGAGAGGACACTCGGGGGTCCCGGCCTCAGGCTCT
The DNA here is from genome assembly GCF_026419965.1 of Kogia breviceps. Taxonomy (NCBI): domain Eukaryota; kingdom Metazoa; phylum Chordata; class Mammalia; order Artiodactyla; family Physeteridae; genus Kogia; species Kogia breviceps. Next base: position 3,513,829 of record NC_081327.1, read on the forward strand.
GCCCTCAGGAAGGGGGTCTGCTCTCAGGGGTGTGTCCCTCTCACAGCCCAGCCCTGGGGGAGGCGAGGGGGGTGTGAGCCCCACTTCACAAGCTCCCTCCTTCTCTCCTAGGGGCCCACAGCAAACCCACGCTCTCAGCCCTGCCGAGCCCTGTGGTGACCTCGGGAGGGAACGTGACCCTCCAGTGTGGCTCACGGCAGGGCTGGGACGGGTTCATTCTGACTAAGGAAGGAGAACACAAGTCCTCCGGGATCCTGGAGGCACAGCTACGCCTCTATGGGCAGACCTGGGCCCTGTTCTCCGTGGGGCCCGTGACCCCCAGTCACAGGTGGATGTTCAGATGCCACGGCTTCAACAGGGACACCCCCCAGGTGTGGTCGGACCCCAGTGACCCCCTGGAGCTCCTGGTCCCAGGTGAGGAAGTCCCACCCTGGCCTCACGCACTTTCTGAAGCACGAGGCAGATTATTAGATGCTTTTCTCCCAGGACGGTCCCAGATGAGAGGGTGGGGGGGGGGGAGTGGGGCGCACAGGACAGAGACACAGAGTGTGAGCGACAGGGAGGCCTGGGGGCCAGGACGGGAGAAGGGGCCTCATGGGAGGAACCGGCCCCTGCAGCCCCGGGCTGGTCCTCCCCCAGGTGTGTCTGGGAAGCCCTCCCTCCTGACCCCGCAGGGCCCTGTCGTGGCCTTTGGACAGAGCCTGACCCTCCAGTGTCGCTCAGACGTCGGCTATGACAGATTCACTCTGTCCCAGGAGGGGGGACAGGCCCTCCGCCAGCGCCCTGGCCGGCAGCCCCCGGCTGGGCTCTCTCAGGCCGACTTCCCCCTGGGCCCGGTGACCTCCACCCACGGGGGCCGGTACACGTGCTACGGTGGACACAACCTCGCCTCCGAGTGGTCGGCCCCCAGTGACCCCCTGGACATCCTGGTGGCAGGTGAGGGGCCAGCGGGTCAGCCGGGGACCCAGACTCCGCACAGGCCCTGCCGGGGGAGCCCCAGGTGGTGATGCTGGAACCAGGCGTGAGGGGTCCCCAGGGAGCGAGGGGGAGAGACACAGAGAAACAGGGGTGGGCAGGGAGAGGGAGAGACTCCGAGAAAACAGACACAGACAGAGATGAGGGGCCCCAGGGAGGCCCTGCTGAGCCGCAGTGCAGAACCAGGGGGGCGGGCAGCCCCTCACCCCCCTTCCTCTCTCTAGGATGGTTCCCTGGCACGCCCTCCCTCTCGGTGCAGCCAGGCCCCGTGGTGGCCTCAGGAGAGAACGTGACCCTGCTGTGTCACTCATGGAGCAAAACGGAAACTTTCCTTCTGTCCAAGGAGGGGGCAGCCCGTCCCCCACTGCGTCTTAGATCAAAGTCCCGAGGTGGGCATTACCAGGCCGAATTCTCCCTGAGTCCCGTGACCTCAGCCCACAATGGGACCTACAGGTGCTACAGCTCACTCAGCAGTGACCCCTACCTGCTGTCACACGCCAGTGCCCCCCTGGAGCTCGCGGTCTCAGGTGAGGGGCCCCGGCCCTGCCCCCTCAGCCTCAGGTCAGCTCAGGGCTCCGTGCCCTGAGCACTCATGGCTGGGCTGAGTGGGGGGCTGTGAGGGAGGGTCACCCAGGGGGCTCTGCCCCTCGAGGACCGCCCCTCCCCTCCCACACGTCCTCACCTCACCTGGGATCCGGAGCCGGACCGCCGTAGGGGAGGCCACGGGGCAGGTGTCAGGGAAAGGCGTCGTGAGGTGGGGAGTCCAGGGTCAGCCCCACCCCGTCTGTCCTCATTCCCAGGGCCCTCTGGGGGCCCAGCCCCCCACCAACAGGCCCCAGTTCAACAACTGGGGCGTCACTGAGGCCTCTCTGCTCGGAGGGAGCACAGGCCACTCCAAGGCAGTTTCAGAGTCTCTGGGAGGGTCTAATGCCCTCAGCTCCTCAAGGACCGGCTGGGGGTCAAGCAGAGATGCCAGGAGGACCCCAGGGCTCCAGGGGCTCTGAGGCTGGTGGACGAGGGGTGGGGGGCACGGAGAGGCAGTGAGCCCTCGGGTGCCGTCCTGGGGCAGGAGCAGCAAGGCTGATAAGGATCGAAGCAGCCCCTGACCCCTCACCCCCGTCCTGACCCCCAGGAGGCTCTGAAGTTGGGGTCCTTCCTCCCACGGAGCCAGGCCCGCAGACGGGTGAGTGAGGGTCTGTGGAACACGGTGTCGGGTCCAGGGGGCGGGGCTCGGTTTTGCCCTTGGTTCAGGCACCTCTGGAGACGCCGACTTGGACCCCCTTCCCCTGCCTGGGCCTCAGTTTCTCCAAGTGTAAAAGCAGAGAATCGAGGCCCAGAGCTTAGGTTTCCATTCAGTTCTGACTTCTGGCTGTGAGCCCCCAGGAGAGGAGGCCTCACAGGGGTGTGACTGTATGGGGGCCTGTCCCCTCCGCCGCAGTGCTGGTGACATTGTACGGGGAGGGGGAGGGGAGGGTAACAAGGAAGGACCCTCGGCTCCAGATGAGACACTCGGACAGGCCCCCCTGCAGGTGAGGAGCCCCCAGAGCACAAAGCTGGTGCCCACCTTGGGCGGGGCGCAGCCGGAGGACAGCTCAGGGAGGCCACAGCCCTGGGCTCCAACCCCAGCTCTGCCCCGTCCAGGCTGGGTCACCTGGGGCTCCCGGTTTTCCTCTCTGTGCCTCAGTTTCCTCATCTGTAAAATGGAGGCGGTGGGTTAGAGGCGAAGGATGCACAGACCCCAGCACGAGTCTGCTCACGGGAGGCGCCCCGTCAAATGGCACCGCTGGCTCACCCGCGGCGTCACTGGTGCCCCAGGTCTCACATGGAACCTGAACGTTCCGATCGGGGTCTCGGGGGCCTGCGCCCTGCTGCTCCTCGTCCTCCTCGTCCTCCTCGTCCTCCTCGTCCGACACCGGGGTCAGGGAAGACGCAGGCAGCCGGGTGAGTAGGGAACGGGGTGACCCAGGCCCCTGCGGGGGGTGGGCTTCGGGCACCAGCCACAGGGAAACCTAAGAGACGGGCGAAGTCAGCTCAGAAAAAGATTGTCCAGAGTCTGAAACTCCAACGTCTACAAAGGAAACACGTCCTGTCAGCTGACATATACAATGTAAGATATGTGCCTCCGTTTCAATCTCATGAAGTGTTGAAACATGTACGCGAGTATGAGTTCAGGTCTCCTTCTTTCCTCCTGAATCCCGTGTGAGGGGCGGGGGCCGTAACAGTCCCAGGGCCGAGCCTCTGTCATCGGCCCCAGCCCGGGGCGAGGCTGATTTCCCCCCTCCCTCAGGGGCTGCAGACCCAGAGCCCGAGGACCGAGGCCTGCAGAGCAGGTAACGCCCGCCCCGAAGACCCCCAGGCCCACCCTGCCCGCAGCTCCCCCTCCATCTCCCCCTAACACGCCCGCCTCCTCCCCAGCTCCTGCCCAGCCGCCGCCGCCCAGGACCAGGCCCTCTGTGAGCAGAAGAGGTCGGGGTGGGGGACAGAGGGTTCTGGAGGCAGTGGGGGAGGGGAAGGCTGGGGCGGGGTGGGCTCAGGGGGTGCGGACGGAAACCCCACACTTCACCTCACCCCTGGGTCTCAGTGGCCCCTTCTGGATGCACTGCGGGGGCTGCAGCCCTGCGGGATCTCAGGGAATCCCGCCAAGCCATACACACCCTGTTCCGCCCCAGCAGATGCTGCCCTGAAGGACACACGGCCTGAGGAGGCGGAGCAGCTGGACCATCCGGTGAGACCCCTGCTCCTGTCCGGGCCACCAAAGGCCTTCTTGTTGCCAAACTCAGTGCACTGGACACGTCTCTGTCCTCGCATCCCAGCTCCAGCAGCGTCCCACGCTGACCTCTCCTTCCGGGCTTCCTGGGTCGTCCTGCTGCGACTCCACCCCTCCCGTTTCCTGGTGACCTCATGGCCCCTCCTTCGGGGTCCCCTTTCCTGGCTCCTCGTCCTCTGTCTGACCTTCTGGCGTTGCAGAGAAGCCCCACGTCTCAGGAGGATTTGTGAAAAAGTGAATCACCTGAAAGTCCCCAGCCCCCCCTTCCTTCATTCACCCAAAAGTGGTGCACAAGGAGAGCACATGCCCCCGGATCCCTGTCCGTGCTGCACGTGCAGCAGGGAGCTCACCGGGTGGGTGAGAGAGACTATATGTAAAGAAGCAGGTAGTGTCCTAGAATGCAATGTCCTGATAAGGAAAGTAAAGCAAGAGAAGGTGACAGAGTGCCTGGGGGGGCAGCAAGTGCAAAGGTCCTGAGGCAGGGACATGCTTTTGCAAGAAGATGGCCGTGCGGCTGGAGCCAAACGAACAAGAGAGATAACGTGTTAATACGGAAATCAGAACGGTAGAAAGAATCCAGAGGCTCCAAGGCGTTAGGAGGTCCCTGGAGTTTCCATCAGGAAAGTGACCTGCCCTAAGGCTCTAAAGCATCACTCTGGCAACACAGGGGAAAGCTGACGGGAGGAGATCACAGTGGATCCAGGAAGCCCCCTTTCTGTCCTCCTCTCTCCCTCCAGCAGAACAGGCAGGATGCAGACCCCCAGGAGGGGACGTACGCCCAGGTGAACCGCTCAAGATCAAGACTAAGGCGGGGGGTGGCCACCTCTCCTTCCTCCCTGTAGGGGAGGTTGCTGGACACGAAGGACACACAAGCGGAAGAGGACGTGCAGAGGGACAGTTAGGTGGGTCCCTTCCTGTCCGGGCCCCCAGGCTCCCTCCACCCCAACCACCCTCCCTCCCTCTCCCCCACCGCAGGCCGCCGCATCTGAAGCCCCGCAGGATGTGACCTATGCCCAGCTGCACCACTCGCCTCTCAGACGGGAGACTGCACCCCCTGCCCCCCAGTCAGGGGAGCCCCCAGAAGAGCCCAGCGTGTACGCTGCTCTCGCCGTCCGCTAGCCCAGGAAGGACCCAGACCCCACGCTCCAGGGAGGAAGACTGCACGGACCCCGGAAGGCACCGGAGCTGCCCGCAGTGGACACCACCTAACGACCATTAGCCTGGACTCCCAACACAGACCACCAGGAGCTCCTGGGACCTTTTGGGAGTCACCCGATTCTACCCTCATAGATAACGAATATCCTTACATTTGGGAAATAATACAACAGACTTCTCAAAAATCAATGTGTGAAGTGAAAACCAAATCAAAATGAAAAAAAAAAACAAAAAAACAAAACAGAAGTGGGAAAATGTTTTCAGTGAATAATAATGTAAATAATACACATCAAAAATATGAACTGAGAAAATTAAGAATCATGAATGAATGTATTAGAAAAGCTTTTCAAAAAATCGATGAGGGATTCTCTGGTGGCGCAGTGGTTGAGAGTCCGCCTGCCGATGCAGGGGACACGGGTTCGAGCCCCGGTCCGGGAGGATCCCACGTGCCGCGGAGCGGCTGGGCCCGTGAGCCGTGGCCGCTGCGCCTGCGCGTCCGGAGCCTGTGCTCCGCAACGGGAGAGGCCGCAGCAGTGAGAGGCCCGTGTACCGCAAAAAAAAAAAAAAAAAACCGATGACCTAACATATCACACCAAGACTTTAAGAAAAAATGGCAAATTATTTCAAATGAAGGTAGAAGGAATAAGAATGACAAGGGTAGCTAATAATGAAGACAACCAAAAAGTAGAGAAAATCAATTCAGGCAAAAAATAAACTCATTCTTGAAAACATTCATGAACCGCAGCCACCACGGCCGAGGGAAAAAGAGGGAAGACACACATTTCTAATATCATGAAAGCAACTGCAGACAGCACTACAAATCCTACAGACTTTATAAAGATAGTAACAGAACATTATGAAAAATTTGATGCCAACATACAGAAAATGTAGATGGAATGGAAATCGTCAAGTGTACTATTTACTAAATGGATATAAGAATAAATGGACAATCTATCACCTTATACATTGATTGTGTAATCAAAACTCACCCACGACTGAACTATATAGACTCTAAAGAAGTCAAAATGAAAGAAATAGTAAAATGGTGGTTACCGGGGTTGGAGCGAGGGGGAGATGGGAAGATACTGGTCAAAGGGCAGAAGCTTCCAGTTATGAGGTGAATAAATTCTGGGGGTCTAATATACAGCATGGTGGTTATAGCTAATCACACTGTATCCCATTCTTGAGTGTTTTGAAGAGAGCAGATCTTAAATGTTCTCACCCGAAAAAGAAATGGCAACTATGTGATGGGATGGAGACAAATGCTCTGGTGGTCATTGTTTTCCGATGTGTTAAGTGTACAGCTCAGGAGGCGTCACTGGTGACTTCTTCCAAGCACTTATGTACTCATGCAAGACCCACACGCGCACACACACACACACACACCAAAACTGCACAAACATTTCCTGAGAACAGAAAAAGAAGAAACATACCTCAACACATCAGACCGGGAAAATATTTACACCAAAACCTGACAGGGGAATTAAACATGGGAAAGTCACAGGAGGATGTCTCACATGAGCTTAGATGGAAATCCCTAAACAAAGTGTACACAAATAAGATTTAGTGATACATTAAAAGGACATTACTTCATGACCATACCGTGGGTTTTATTTTTTGAAGCCTAGAGTAACTTAAAATTTTAAAAATCTATCACATAATGCAATACCTTAATAGAAGAAGTAAAAAATAATCATCTCAAGAGATGCAGACAAAGCCTTTGATAAAATATACCAACAATTCCTGGTGAAAATAAAATCACATCAGAAATAAAAGGGAATTTCCTTTCATTGATGAAGGCATGTTTAACAATCAACACTAGACATCATTGGTAAAGGTGAGAACCTGAGGTCCTTTCCTCTACAACTGGCAATGACCCAAGTATGTTCCCTATGACCACTTGTATTCACCAGGGCACTGGAGGCACCAGCCAAGTAAGTAAAACAAAACAAAGTGAGAAGCTCTGAAGCGGGTAATAATAATATTGTATTACTAAGAGACTGCACAGTTGTGCGCATAGAAAATCCAAAATCATGTAAAGATGTTCTACTCTAGTTAAAAAGTTTTCCAGCAGCGCTGCATACAAGGTCAATATATAGAATTCAACTGCCTTCAAGACTTCCGGTTCTGGATTGAGATGAAGTAAATGAACGTCTCCCTGTTCCATGACTTTATACCAGTGACCTGATTGTATACTCCTGAATTTCAAGAGCAGTAAGATAATATATTGGGACTGTTTTAATTCACCAAGTTTGTGGTCATTTGTGGTACAGGGAAACAATACAACCACTTGAATTTTCTTTTGATTAGTGTTTGCATAGTACATTTTTCATCCTTCTACTTTTTTAATGTGGTAAAATATACACACCGTGATATTTGCCACCATTTAAACATTATGAAAGTGTGAAGTTAGTGGCCTTAAGTACATTTACCATGTTCGGCGGTCATGACCACTGTCCATCTTCCAGAACATTCTAACCCCAAACAGAAACTCTGTACCCATTCAGCAAGAACTCCCCACACCCCCTAAGAACCAGCCACTGGTCATCTCCATCCTAATTCCTGCCTTTAGGAATCTGGCTATTGTAGGCTGTTCGTGTAGGTGAAATCGTACAAAACGCGACATTTTGTGTCTGACTTATTTCACTTTGAATGATGTTTCCAAGGTTCATTCATATTGTTCATTCTTTTACTTTTAACCTATTTACACGCTATATTAGAAGTGAGTTTCTGGGGCTTCCCTGGTGGCGCAGTGGCTGGGAATCCGCCTGCCAATGCAGGGGACACGGGTTCGATCCCTGGTCTGGGAGGATCCCACGTGCAACTAGGCCCGTGCGCCACAACTACTGAGCCCTCACGCCACAACTACTAAAGCCAGCGCACCTACAGCCCGTGCTCCACAGCAAGAGAAGCCACCGCAATGAGAAGCCGGCGCACCGCAACAGAGAGTAGCCCCCGCTCACCGCAACTAGAGAAAGCCTGCGCGCAGCAACGAAGACCCAACGCAGCCAAAAATAAATAAATTTTTTTTTTTTTTAAAAGAAGTGAGTTTCTTATGGACTTCTTAGTGTAGGTGGTGGTTTTTTCTTAAACCAATCTTACAAGCTCTTTTAATTGCTGTGTTTAGCCCATTTACATATAATATATTACGGATAAGACTGTTATTTAGGTTTGCCTTTTTTTTTTTAAATTTTGTACCCCCTCTTTCTTGTTCTTCTATTTACCCTTTCCTGGAATTTAAAAATATTTTTAGCATTCCATTTTAATTTCTCTATTGGTGCTGTAACTATAAGTCTTTGGATGCTGTTGGAGTGGCTGTTCTAGAGATTATCAGGTACATACCTAACTTTACACGGTAAAGACAGAGTTAGTATTTTACCTCTTCAAGGGAAATGTAGAAACCTTACAGATCTACAGGTCTCTTTATCCTTACCCCTTTTCGGTTGCAGCTCTTGTATGCGTTATCTCTACACAGAAGCCCAGGGCTGTGTCGGGGCCTACGGGGCCAGGCCAAGGTGAGTGAGCTCTCCCCAGACCTCCTGCTGCAGCTCCACAACCGCCTCGCCCATCACCTGAGGGGAGAAGAGCAGGTCTAGGCTGATGGCGACCAGTCCGGGGACGGCTATGGAGTGACATCTTGGGAAACTGAGGCCAGAAGGGCGCCCCTGACACTTCAGGTCTGCATCCTTTCCGGACAAACTGAACACTTCACGTGTTCATCTTCGCCTCCTAATTAGACGCAAATGAGACACCGGAGATGCTCACCTCCGGAACCGGGACTGACATGATTAGTTCCAGAGACTCATTCAAGATCAGAGAGGTTACTTAAGCATTTCTGCATCTCCTCACCCATACCCTGTCTCTTTTGTTCTCCGGGGTAACTGACATTCTCAGCCCATCACAAAATAAGTCAGGCGCCAACAGTGATGAGTAGGAGAAATTCTCAGTTTGGGGTTGGGCTCCGAGGGTCACAACCTGTTAATGGAATGCAGGTGACCTGAGCGGACATGTAGGGTGATGTGGGTCTGCTCGGACCTCTGTGACCTCTTTTTCCGCAGTCCCTGGCCTCACACCCCCGAGACTACACAGTGGAGAATGTCACCCGGATGCGCGTGGCCGGCTCGATCCTGCTGGGCCTCGGGATTCTGCTCTTTCAGGCTCAACACGGCCCCGGAGGAACCCAAGATGCAGCCAGAAGCTGAACACAGAGGGAACAAACCCACCATTCAGTGAGTTCGATCCTTGTATGACTAGGAGGTTTGGGAGGAAAATCTGCAGTATGAATTGAGGGAACTGTCTGCTGAGAATTTCAAGGGGTATAAATGCTGGCATGCAGGAAATGCCTGGGTTGTTGCCTGTAGAGACTCTTCTGTAATTAAAGTGTGGTAATTTCCCTCCTTACCATTAGTGATTATTCTTGACTACTCCCCCCCCCCCTTTTTTTTTTGTGGTACGCGGGCCTCTCACTGTCGCGGCCTCTCCAGTTGCGGAGCACAGGCTCCGGACGCGCAGGCGCAGCGGCCACGGCTCACGGGCCCAGCAGCTCCGCGGCACGTGGGATCTTCCCGGACCGGGGCACGAACCCGCATCCCCTGCATCGGCAGGCGGACTCTCAACCACTGCACCACCAGGGAAGCCCTCCCCTTCTTTTTTTACTCCTGTGATTTGAGGCTACATCCACATCACAGATTTGGGTCCACACCTAAAGTCACCTTCATGCTCTGCCACTTTCTTGTAATACATTTTGCTTTATTTCTAATTTCCACACTCACTGGTGTGTGCTATTGACCTCTATCCCTTCAGCCTAGAACCAGAATATGTTTGAAGCAACTGAGTAAATGCGTGAAATTCAGGTCTAATTTAAAACACATAAATCCAAAACCATTTCCAAAAACTCTCTCTGGACCCCCTCAAGTCTTATTCTCCTCCAAAATGATACACAGAAGAGTTTCTGCCAAAATACCATCAGTTTGAATGAGCACAAGGTGGACTTCCCTGGTGGCGCAGTGGTTAAGAATCCACCTGCCAATGCAAGGGGCACGGGTTCGAGCCCTGGTCTGGGAAGATCCCACGTGCCGCGGAGCAACTAAGCCCGTGCGCCACAACTACTGAGCCTGCGCTCTGGAGACCCCGAGCCACAACTACTGAAGCCCGTGCACCCAGAGCCCGTGCTCTGCAACGAGAGAAGCCACCGCAATGAGAAGCCCACGCACCGCAACGAAGAGTAGCCCCCGCTCGCCGCAACTAGAGAAAGCCGTGCGCAGCAACGAAGACCCAACGCAGCCAAAAACAAACAAATAAATAAACGACAAAAACCCACCATAAGGAGCATCTCTCCGTGTCAGCAGCAGACGGGGGTCCTGAGTGGGCCCATCAGTCGTCCGCCCTGACTGTGGGGTCTGACGCCTTGACCCTCTCATGTCTCACCCCGAATGTCTTAATCGGGTTTAGAAATTAACCGACGTTGGGTCCCATCCATGTCCTGGCACCACTGAGCCCACAATGTGTCTGAAGAGTGGGGTTCAAACAACATGCTGCAGGCGAGGAAACGGAGGCTCAGAGACATAACGTCAGGGCTCAAGGTGCACGGGGAAGGGTGACGAGGAATACTTAATCAGCTCTGTCCCCCAAGTCGGAGCACCAACCCGCTCTCTGTCCCGTAAGAGTGAAGACAGGGGCGTATCATAAAGAGACAATGCCCAAGGGTCAAGGGCCACCGAGCAGGCAGGAATGACTCAAGGGCTTGTTCCCAGGAAGGTGGGTGGACGCCGTTTCAAGAAAAAGGGAGAAGTCCCTGAAGGGGGCTGAGATAGAAAGCAAACCCACAGTCTGGGGCCAGGGGAGCAGGCATGTTTCCTTCCTTATTTCCCTGAACTCCTCTGTGCTCTTTGCCACGTTGACCTCCAAGGAGCCGTAGGCAGATGCTAAACGTGTGTCTCTGCTGATCTGAGCTCTGCGGCGCAGCAGGAACCTGCACCCTCCCTGAAGCATCGCCAGGGCCTGGGTGACCCCTGTCCACGGTGAGGACCCCACAGGGACGTGCTGATGGACGGGCTGAGGACGAAGGGGACCCAATGGGGAGGCGCTGAGAGGGAAGGACGTGCCCCGGTCACCCTCACCTGGAAGGGGCGTCTCAGGAAAACACCGGATGTGTCATGGAAGTGAAAGCCAGACTGTCATGGAGGGGCAGTTCCCCTTCCTGTGGGGCTGCTGGCGTGGCAGCCCCGTGACGGGAGGACCAGCCTCCCAGTGGACACACCCTGTGGGTCTGTCTGTCCCGTGGGCACCGCGGTCTCCTCCAGCTGCACTGCCCGGACCACAAGGACAGGACGCCATGACCCCCAGCCTCACGGCCCTGCTCTGCCTCGGTGAGATGGAAGGGGGGAGGGGAAGCCCTAGTCGGGGAACGACCCCTCCCCACAGCCAGGCTGCGCCGCCCGGAGGCCCGGAGGCCCCAGGACTCAGCAGGCTCACGGGGCGGGGGGGAGGCGCTGCTCAGGATTCAGGGCAGATCTCTCACAGGGGTCTCTCTTCCAGGGCTGAGTGTGGGCCTGAGCGCCCAGGGGCCGGCAGGTGAGTCTGTCCCCAGGTGACCCAGCTCCCTCCTGCTGATGGGGACAAGGGGCCACCCCCAGGCAATGCGGATGGGGGACAGCAGCTCTGCGCTGAAGGAGGGGGCGTCTGGGAGGTTGGGGCTGAGAGCTGGGGGCCTGGGGGTGAGGATGTCTTGTGACCCAGCCTCTGATGTCCTTCCAGGGACCCTCCCCAAACCCACCATCTGGGCTGAGCCAGGCGCTGTGATCCCCTGGGGGAGCCCCGTGACCATCTGGTGTCAGGGGACCCCGGGGACCCAGGCGGTCCGTCTGCAAAAAGAGGGAAGCTCAGCTCCCTGGGACAGAGAGCTCCCACTGGAGCCCGGGGACAAGGGCAAGTTCTCCATCCCACACATGACACAATCTGACGCAGGGAGATATCACTGTTACTATCTCAGCCGCAGTGTCTGGTCAGGGCTCAGTGACCCCCTGGAGCTGGTGGTGACAGGTGAGAGGACACTCGGGGGTCCCGGCCTCAGGCTCTGCCCTCAGGAAGGGGGTCTGCTCTCAGGGGTGTGTCCCTCTCACAGCCCAGCCCTGGGGGAGGCGAGGGGGGTGTGAGCCCCACTTCACAAGCTCCCTCCTTCTCTCCTAGTGGCCCACAGCAAACCCACGCTCTCAGCCCTGCCGAGCCCTGTGGTGACCTCGGGAGGGAACGTGACCCTCCAGTGTGGCTCATGGCAGGGCTGGGACGGGTTCATTCTGACTAAGGAAGGAGAACACAAGTCCTCCGGGATCCTGGAGGCACAGCTACGCCTCTATGGGCAGACCCGGGCCCTGTTCTCCGTGGGGCCCGTGACCCGCAGTCACAGGTGGATGTTCAGATGCCACGGCTTCAACAGGGACACCCCCCAGGTGTGGTCGGCCCCCAGTGACCCCCTGGAGCTCCTGGTCCCAGGTGAGGAAGTCCCACCCTGGCCTCACGCACTTTCTGAGGCACGAGGCAGATTATTAGATGCTTTTCTCCCAGGACGGTCCCAGATGAGAGGGTGGGGTTGGGGGGGAGTGGGGCGCACAGGACAGAGACACAGAGTGTGAGCGACAGGGAGGCCTGGGGGCCAGGACGGGAGAAGGGGCCTCATGGGAGGAACCGGCCCCTAAAGCCCCGGGCTGGTCCTCCCCCAGGTGTGTCTGGGAAGCCCTCCCTCCTGACCCCGCAGGGCCCTGTCGTGGCCTTTGGACAGAGCCTGACCCTCCAGTGTCGCTCAGACGTCGGCTATGACAGATTCACTCTGTCCCAGGAGGGGGGACAGGCCCTCCGCCAGCGCCCTGGCCGGCAGCCCCCGGCTGGGCTCTCTCAGGCCGACTTCCCCCTGGGCCCGGTGACCTCCACCCATGGGGGCCGGTACACATGCTACGGTGGACACAACCTCTCCTCCGAGTGGTCGGCCCCGAGTGACCCCCTGGACATCCTGGTGGCAGGTGAGGGGCCAGCAGGTCAGCCGGGGACCCAGACTCCGCACAGGCCCTGCCGGGGGAGCCCCAGGTGGTGATGCTGGAACCAGGCATGAGGGGTCCCCAGGGAGCGAGGGGGAGAGACACAGAGAGACGGGGGTGGGCAGGGAGAGGGAGAGACTCCGAGAAAACAGACACAGACAGAGATGAGGGGCCCCAGGGAGGCCCTGCTGAGCCGCAGTGCAGAACCAGGGGGGCGGGCAGCCCCTCACCCCCCTTCCTCTCTCTAGGATGGTTCCCTGGCACGCCCTCCCTCTCGGTGCAGCCGGGCCCCGTGGTGGCCTCAGGAGAGAACGTGACCCTGCTGTGTCAGTCATGGAGCAAAACGGAAACTTTCCTTCTGTCCAAGGAGGGGGCAGCCCGTCCCCCACTGCGTCTTAGATCAAAGTCCCGAGGTGGGCATTACCAGGCCGAATTCTCCCTGAGTCCTGTGACCTCAGCCCACAATGGGACCTACAGGTGCTACAGCTCACTCAGCAGTGACCCCTACCTGCTGTCACACGCCAGTGCCCCCCTGGAGCTCGCGGTCTCAGGTGAGGGGCCCCGGCCCTGCCCCCTCAGCCTCAGGTCAGCTCAGGGCTCCGTGCCCTGAGCACTCATGGCTGGGCTGAGTGGGGGGCTGTGAGGGAGGGTCACCCAGGGGGCTCTGCCCCTCGAGGACCGCCCCTCCCCTCCCACACGTCCTCACCTCACCTGGGATCCGGAGCCGGACCGCCGTAGGGGAGGCCACGGGGCAGGTGTCAGGGAAAGGCGTCGTGAGGTGGGGAGTCCAGGGTCAGCCCCACCCCCTCTGTCCTCATTCCCAGGGCCCTCTGGGGGCCCAGCCCCCCACCGACAGGCCCCAGTTCAACAACTGGGGCGTCACTGAGGCCTCTCTGCTCGGAGGGAGCACAGGCCACTCCAAGGCAGTTTCAGAGTCTCTGGGAGGGTCTAATGCCCTCAGCTCCTCAAGGACCGGCTGGGGGTCAAGCAGAGATGCCAGGAGGACCCCAGGGCTCCAGGGGCTCTGAGGCTGGTGGACGAGGGGTGGGGGGCACGGAGAGGCAGTGAGACCTCGGGCGCCGTCCTGGGGCAGGAGCAGCAAGGCTGATAGGGATCGAAGCAGCCCCTGACCCCTCACCCCCGTCCTGACCCCCAGGAGGCTCTGAAGTTGGGGTCCTTCCTCCCACGGAGCCAGGCCCGCAGACGGGTGAGTGAGGGTCTGTGGGACACGGTGTCGGGTCCAGGGGGCGGGGCTCGGTTTTGCCCTTGGTTCAGGCACCTCTGGAGACGCCGACTTGGACCCCCTTCCCCTGCCTGGGCCTCAGTTTCTCCAAGTGTAAAAGCAGAGAATCGAGGCCCAGAGCTTAGGTTTCCATTCAGTTCTGACTTCTGGCTGTGAGCCCCCAGGAGAGGAGGCCTCACAGGGGTGTGACTGTATGGGGGCCTGTCCCCTCCGCCGCAGTGCTGGTGACATTGTACGGGGAGGGGGAGGGGAGGGTAACAAGGAAGGACCCTCGGCTCCAGATGAGACACTCGGACAGGCCCCCCTGCAGGTGAGGAGCCCCCAGAGCACAAAGCTGGTGCCCACCTTGGGCGGGGCGCAGCCGGAGGACAGCTCAGGGAGGCCACAGCCCTGGGCTCCAACCCCAGCTCTGCCCCGTCCAGGCTGGGTCACCTGGGGCTCCCGGTTTTCCTCTCTGTGCCTCAGTTTCCTCATCTGTAAAATGGGGGCGGTGGGTTAGAGGCGAAGGATGCACAGACCCCAGCACGAGTCTGCTCACGGGAGGCGCCCCATCAAATGGCACCGCTGGCTCACCCGCGGCGTCACTGGTGCCCCAGGTCTCACATGGAACCTGAACGTTCCCATCGGGGTCTCGGGGGCCTGCGCCCTGCTGCTCCTCGTCCTCCTCGTCCTCCTCGTCCGACACCGGGGTCAGGGAAGACGCAGGCAGCCGGGTGAGTAGGGAACGGGGTGACCCAGGCCCCTGCGGGGGGTGGGCTTCGGGCACCAGCCACAGGGAAACCTAAGAGACGGGCGAAGTCAGCTCAGAAAAAGATTGTCCAGAGTCTGAAACTCCAACGTCTACAAAGGAAACACGTCCTGTCAGCTGACATGTACAATGTAAGATATGTGCCTCCGTTTCAATCTCATGAAGTGTTGAAACATGTACGCGAGTATGAGTTCAGGTCTCCTTCTTTCCTCCTGAATCCCGTGTGAGGGGCGGGGGCCGTAACAGTCCCAGGGCCGAGCCTCTGTCATCGGCCCCAGCCCGGGGCGAGGCTGATTTCCCCCCTCCCGCAGGGGCTGCAGACCCAGAGCCCGAGGACCGAGGCCTGCAGAGCAGGTAACGCCCGCCCCGAAGACCCCCAGGCCCACCCTGCCCGCAGCTCCCCCTCCATCTCCCCCTAACACGCCCGCCTCCTCCCCAGCTCCTGCCCAGCCGCCGCCGCCCAGGACCAGGCCCTCTGTGAGCAGAAGAGGTCGGGGTGGGGGACAGAGGGTTCTGGAGGCAGTGGGGGAGGGGAAGGCTGGGGCGGGGTGGGCTCAGGGGGTGCGGACGGAAACCCCACACTTCACCTCACCCCTGGGTCTCAGTGGCCCCTTCTGGATGCACTGCGAGGGCTGCAGCCTTGCGGGATCTCAGGGAATCCCGCCAAGCGATACACACCCTGTTCCGCCCCAGCAGATGCTGCCCTGAAGGACACACGGCCTGAGGAGGCGGAGCAGCTGGACCACCCGGTGAGACCCCTGCTCCTGTCCGGGCCACCAAAGGCCTTCTTGTTGCCAAACTCAGTGCACTGGACACGTCTCTGTCCTCGCATCCCAGCTCCAGCAGCGTCCCACGCTGACCTCTCCTTCCGGGCTTCCTGGGTCGTCCTGCTGTGACTCCACCCCTCCCGTTTCCTGGTGACCTCATGGCCCCTCCTTCGGGGTCCCCTTTCCTGGCTCCTCGTCCTCTGTCTGACCTTCTGGCGTTGCAGAGAAGCCCCACGTCTCAGGAGGATTTGTGAAAAAGTGAATCACCTGAAAGTCCCCAGGCCCCCCTTCCTTCATTCACCCAAAAGTGGTGCACAAGGAGAGCACATCCCCCCGGATCCCTGTCCGTGCTGCACGTGCAGCAGGGAGCTCACCGGGTGGGTGAGAGAGACTATATGTAAAGAAGCAGGTAGTGTCCTAGAATGCAATGTCCTGATAAGGAAAGTGAAGCAAGAGAAGGTGACAGAGTGCCTGGGGGGGCAGCAAGTGCAAAGGTCCTGAGGCAGGGACATGCTTTTGCAAGAAGATGGCCATGCGGCTGGAGCCAACAAGAGAGATAACGTGTTAATACGGAAATCAGAACGGTAGAAAGAATCCAGAGGCTCCAAGGCGTTAGGAGGTCCCTGGAGTTTCCATCAGGAAAGTGACCTGCCCTAAGGCTCTAAAGCATCACTCTGGCAACACAGGGGAAAGCTGACGGGAGGAGATCACAGTGGATCCAGGAAGCCCCCTTTCTGTCCTCCTCTCTCCCTCCAGCAGAACAGGCAGGATGCAGACCCCCAGGAGGGGACGTACGCCCAGGTGAACCGCTCAAGATCAAGACTAAGGCGGGGGGTGGCCACCTCTCCTTCCTCCCTGTAGGGGAGGTTGCTGGACACGAAGGACACACAAGCGGAAGAGGACGTGCAGAGGGACAGTTAGGTGGGTCCCTTCCTGTCCGGGCCCCCAGGCTCCCCCCACCCCAACCACCCTCCCTCCCTCTCCCCCACCGCAGGCCGCCGCATCTGAAGCCCCGCAGGATGTGACCTATGCCCAGCTGCACCACTCGCCTCTCAGACGGGAGACTGCACCCCCTGCCCCCCAGTCAGGGGAGCCCCCAGAAGAGCCCAGCGTGTACGCTGCTCTCGCCGTCCACTAGCCCAGGAAGGACCCAGACCCCACGCTCCAGGGAGGAAGACTGCACGGGCCCCGGAAGGCACCGGAGCTGCCCGCAGTGGACACCACCTAACGACCATTAGCCTGGACTCCCAACACACACCACCAGGAGCTCCTGGGACCTTTTGGGAGTCACCCGATTCTACCCTCAAAGATAACGAATATCCTTACATTTTAGAAAAAAAGCAAGATTTCTCAATTACCAATGATTTTGAAAAAGAATAGCACATTATTCCAAATGAAGGTAGAGGCAGGGAAATAACGATGACAAGAGTAGCTACTAATGAGGAGAAAGAGAAAGTAGAGAAAAATCAATAAAGCCAAGAAACTTCATTCCTGAAAACATCAATCACACGTATAAACCCTGGGGACAATGACCAAGGGAATAAGAGAGAAGCGTGCTTTACCCTCATCATGACACTACGGCAGATCCTGCGAACTTTATATAAATAAAGGATTTTATGAACAATTTATGCCATTATATTAGAAAATGTAGATGAAATGGACCAAAATTCTCAAAAATGTAATGTACAAAAATGATGGACATTAGGGTAAATAGAAAATCTGGATTGTTGCCTATGTTAAATATATTGACTCTGTGATTTAAAATTTTCCCAAAAAGTGAACTCTGAGTCCAGAAAGCTTCACTGGTGAATGCTTCTGAATACGTGTGCACTTAGGAAATACACACACACACACACAGACACACACACACATACCAAACTTACACAAGCTTCTGCAGAGAATAGGGAAGGAAAGGCATTCTCCCCCCAACACCTTTTGTTGGGCCAGAAAAGAAACGAGACCAAAACCTGACAAAGAAACTACAAAATGGGAAAATCACAGGAAGCTCTGTTTTTCTGGTTTTTGTTTTCCCAAACAAAATATTCACAAACAAGATTCAGTGCTATATAAAATGAGTAATATATCATGAACATGCAGGTATTTTTTTTTAAGGAATGCATGGGTGGTTTCATCCTCAGAAAATCAATCAATACAATTCAAACATTAAAAGAAGAAATTTTAAAAATCATCATATCAACAGATGCAAAGCTTTTGATAAAATACAGCACCAGTTTATAATGAAAAAAACTCAGGAATAAAGGGGAATTTCCTATTGTTTGCAAAAGCATCTTTTAAAATCTACAATAGAAGTCATTTTTAAAGGTAAAAACGTGCAGTTTTTCTGCCTGCAATTGGGACTGAGCCAAGAACGTTCACTGTTACCCTTGTATTCAGCAGGCCTGGATGAACCAACCCATTACAGAAAGCAAACAAAGCGACAGGCACTGAGGGATGGAATGAAACTGTAGTGCTCAAGATTACAAAATCGTGTGAGTGGAAAATCCAAAATAGAATAAGGACCTATTATTCAAATTTCAGAAGAAATTATCTAACGTCACTGGGTACATCATCAATATATAAGTCAGATGCATTTCAGACTTCCAGTTTTGGAGCAGGAGAAAATAGAAGTATGTCTCCCTAACCCCGCACAAAGCACAGGAAAACTCCTGGACTTTACATACACAACAAACATAAGAATACAGGCATACCTCCATTTATTGTACTTCCCAGATATGGCAGGGATTTTTTTGTTTTTGTTTTTACAAATTGAAGGTTTGTGGCAACCCACATCAAGCCAGCCTATCAGTGCCATTTTTCCAACAGTATTTATTATTATTATTATTTTATTGATTTTTGGCTGCGTTGGGTCTTCCTTGCTGCGCGTGGGGCTTTCTCTAGTTGTGGCGAGCGGGGGCTACTCTTTGTTGCCATGCGCTGGCTTCTCATTGCAGTGGCTTCTCTTGTTGGGGAACATGAGTTTTAGGTGCACGGGCTTCAGTAGCTGTGGCACGTGGGCTCAGTAGTCGTGGCGCACGGGCTTAGTTGCTCCGCGGCACGTGGGATCTTCCCAGACCAGGAATCAACCCATGTCCCCTGCATTGGCAGGTGGATTCTTAACCACTGCGCCACCAGGGAAGCCCCCAATAGCACTATTTTTTAACTAAAGTGTGTACATTGTGTTTTTAGACCAATGCTGTTGCACACTTAACAGACTACGGAATAGTGTAAACATAACTTTTATATGCACTGGGGAAACAAAAAACTGTGGGACTCGCTATAATGTGGTATTTGCTTTATTGCTGTGGTCTGGAACTGAACCTGCAATATCTCCAAGGTTTGCCAGTACTCTGAAGGGTAGAGAGAAGGCGACAGACACACTAAGACTGCTAAGACCCCAGGAATGACACAGTGGGCGTCAAAGGAGACCGAGTAGGGTACCTGGACTGCCCCATCCACCTGGCAGTAATGAGTCCGTGCCCCCAGCCTCGTGTAAGAAAAGTCTTCCTATAACAAAGATTTACATAAGAGCCAGACTCTCAAAACATAATATCCAAAATGACCAGGTCTAATTTGAAAAATCATTCGTCACCACAGGAACCAGGAATATCTCGTCTTGAGCGACAAAAAACCATCCTTAACAGCTGCTAACACTGAGATGACACAGATTTTGGAATTTTCTGACAAGGATTTTAAAACAGCCGTAATGAAAATGCTTTGAGGAGCAATTACACACATGCTAAATCTAAAAAACTAGAAAGGCTCAGCAAAGAAAGAGAAGACATAAAGAACGCAACGGAGGGCTTCCCGGGCTTCCCTGGTGGCGCAGTGGTTAAGAATCCGCCTGCCAAGGCAGGGGACACGGGTTCGAGCTCTGGTCCGGGAAGATCCCACATGCCGCGGAGTAACTAAGCCCGTGTGCCACAACTGCTGAGCCTGCGCTCTAGAGCCCGCGAGCCACAGCTACGGAAGCCCGCACTCCCAGAGCCCGTGCTCCGCAACAAGAGCAGCCACGGCGATGAGAAGCCCGCGCACCGCAACGAAGCCCCCGCTCGCCGCAACCAGAGAAAACCCGCGGGCAGCAACGAAGACCCAACGCAGCCAAAAATAAAACAAATAAATGTTTAAAAAAGAATGCAATGGATAGTTCAGATCTGAAAGATACAATAATTAAAATAAAAGGCTCCATGGATGGACGGACCCAACAGCAGAATGGAGACAACAGAGGAAATGATGTAAAGATACGAGGACAAAAATTACTCACTCTGAACACCAGTGAGCACGTATTCTGGAAAAGCATGAGAACGGAGTCTCAGTGACCTCACATCCCTGGGATCTGAGTCCTAAAAGCAGAGGAGAAAGAGGATGAGACTGGAAAACTATTCAAAAAATAAAGGCTGAAACTTCCCCAAACTTTGCAGAAGCCATGAGTCTACGCATTCGTGAAACTCAGTGAACCCCAAACGGGATGAGCCCCAAGAAATCCAAGATGCGTCACAATGCGGAAAAAGAGGAAGAAGTTCCTTGAATGCAGTGATACAGAAATGCCTCCTCACTGTGGCGGGAAGCCGCCACTCATGTGACCTTGGGCTTATCAGAAGGTAGTGGCACAACAGTTTCAAGTGCTGAAAGAAAAGAACTGTCGACCCCCAATGCTATGCATTGTGAAACTATCCTTCGGGAATGAAGGGGTCATAAAGACAATCTCGGGTGAAGGAAAACTGAGAGCATTTATCACAAACGGACCTACCCTTCACAGTAAGACCAAACTAACCCTAGGATGTACCCCAAATCAGATTTTTTTTTTTTTTTTTTTTGCAGTACGCGGGCCTCACTGTTGTGGCCTCTCCCGTTGCGGAGCACAGGCTCCGGACGCGCAAGCTCAGCGGCCACGGCTCACGGGCCCAGCCGCTCCGCGGCACGTGGGATCTTCCCAGACCGGGGCACGAACCCGTGTCCCCTGCATCGGCAGGCGGATTCTCAACCACTGCGCCACCAGGGAAGCCCCAGATTTTTTTTTTAAGCCTTGAAAAGAACCACAAAGCTGAACCACAAAGTCATTTAATCAACTTCCAAAACATAGTTACACAGTCTTTAAAGCAAGGAAGCAGAATCTGTATACTTAACAATGTAACTTTCCAGGGAATTTCCTGGCGGTCCAGTGGTTAGGACTCTGGGCTTTCACTGCCCAGGGTGCAGGTTCAACCCCTGCTCGGGGATCGAAAATCCTGCAAGCTGCCCGGTATGAACAAAAAAGCAAACAGCGATACAGCTTTCCTATCACCCAGTGTGTGGTAAATCAAAAACAACCCCGCGGTCAGGTGGAACAGCAGAGGTTAGAGGGAGGGAGTGGTAGTGGCCCATCGCACCCCTGCTTAAAACGCCAGCCTGGCCCCTGCAAAAACTGAGCGGATCAAGGGTGGTTGGCGGTGGAGGGCCTCAGACTTCACCCAGCGCTAAGTCCTGTCACAGCCGCTGTGCAGGATGCATATTTTTCCTAGAACAGAATCAGGCAGCCTTTGGTCATTTCTATGCAGCTGTGGATCTGGTAACTAAGAAGCAGTTCTTCACCCAGGATGGACTGCAGTACACGTTCATACTTTGCCCAGAGAGAAATTAACTCTCCCTCTTTCACAGCACAGTCCAAAGGGACCCTTGGCATCGAGTCCACGATGTTGATGACAGCTTGCTAATTGGACCTGATGGTTAGAGGGTGGAGAGTACTCTGGTGTGTATTCCATATGGTGGGAGAGGAAGGAAGGGAAGGAGGAGGGGAAAGAAAAGAAAAGAAAAGAAAGAAAGGAAAGAAAAGAAAAGAAAGAAAGGAAAGAAAAGAAAAGAAAGAAAGGAAAGAAAGAAAGGGAAATTCAAAGACTCAGAGCCTGTCAAAGCAGTGACCTTTATAGAGGTCCTATTCTCTGAGGGCTGCCAAGACATACCCTGTGTAGTAAAGCACGTGCCATCGCACCTCGCAACACCTGACACTGAGAAAGAGGCACAATTCTGGGTATGCATTCTTGGCTTGTGGAAGGAGCATATATCATCCTCGAGAAAACAAGTGACTTCGCAGGTTACTGAGAAGCTTGCAGGTCTGAGAGGAGCCCCCAGAAAGGTGGGGCTCTGCAGTAGCTTCAGGCTGCAGTACCAGGACCCCGGGTATCTGGGTGTGCCGGAGGCTGTGTGAATTCTCTGCCGAGCCCCAGTGGCAGAGGTGAGGCTTAGCCCTATGGGTTCACGTCACCACATCCACCATCTACAACAGAGAGCTAGATGCCTCTTAAAAAACTGCTCCTAAGGACTTCCCTGGTGGCGCAGTGGTTAAGAATCTGCCTGCCAATGCAGGGGACGCGGGTTCGAGCCCTGATCCCAGAAGATCCTACATGCCACGGACCAACTACGCCCGTGCGCCACAACTACTGAGCCTGAGCTCTAGAACCCACAAGCCACAACTACTGAAGCCCATGCGCCACAACTACTGAAACCCGGGTGCCTAGAGCCCATGCTCCGCAACAAGAGAAGCCACCACAAAGAGAAGCCCGCGCGCCGCAACAAAGAGTAGCCCCCGCTCGCTGCAACTAGAGAAAGCCCGCGCACAGCAACGAAGACCCAACGCAGCCATAAATAAATAAATTTATTTTAAAAAATAAATTCTTGAGCTATTATTGCTCTTACATATTTCTACCTCCATTTTAGTATCAGCTTGTCAATTGCTACAAAAACTAGTTCAGATTTTGACTGGTGTTTCTTTGAATCCATATCAATTTAGAGAGAGCTGGTATCTTAAAATATTGAGTCTTTCAATCAATAAATGTGGTATATCCCTTTTTGTTGTTCTTTAATTTCTCTTACCTACATATTATAGTTCTTAGTCTTCAGATCTTACACATAAATACTTATGTTTATTCCTACATGTTCATGGTTTTCGGTGCTATAGTAAATAGTATTGTGTTTTAATTTTGCTTCCCAGTTGTCCTTTGTTAATTTGTAGAATGAAATCAATTGGTTTTTGAATATCGATCTTTTTATCTTGAGACCTTTCTCCTTCACCTACTAGTTGTAGCTCTTTTGTAGATTCCTTAGGAACTCCTCCATACAGGATCATGCAGATTGGGAATAAAGACAGTTTTATTCCTTCCATTTCAATCTGTAAGCTTCCTTTCCCTCTCACTTGCCTTACTGCACTGGCCAATTCTGAACAGAAGTCATGAGAGCATCACTGTCTGCTTCCCAACCACGGAGGGAAAGCGTTTGGTATGACATTAGGTAAATGTAGATCCCAGATGCTCTCCATCTGATTAAGGAGGTTCTCCCTTCTATTCCTATATAGCTGGGCATTTTATTAATTTTATCAAATCGTTCTGTGCATATACTTACATAATGATGTGGGTTTTCTTTGTTAGTCTGTTAACGTGGTGGATTAACCTTACTGGTTTTCAAATATTGAACCCGCCTGGCATCTGAGGGTAAATGACACTTGGTTATGATATGTTATCCTTTTCAGACATGGTTGGCTTTCATATACCACTATGTTGGTGAGAATTTTTCTATGTTCTTGAGGGATATTGCTCTGCAGCTCTCTTGCCTTGTACTGTCTTTGACTAATTTGAGTTTGGAGTAATGCTTACGTCATAAAATCGCTGCACAGTGTTTCTTTACCTTCTATTTCCTGGCAGAGATTGTGTAAAATTGCATTATTTCTTCCCTAAATGTTTAGTAGTACATGCCAGTGGGGCCACTCTGGCCAGGAGTCTTCTTTGTTGGAAAGTTGTTTTAACTACAAATTCAATTTCTTTAATATTTTTAAAGAATATTCAGATTATTTCTTCTTAAGTGAGTTTTGGTAGTCTACGTCTCTCACGAGTTGTCAAAATTATGGGCACAGAATTGTAATATTTTCTTATTACCCTACTAATAGCAGTGGGGTTTGTAGTGATACCCTGTCATTCATTCCAAATATTGGCAAATTGTGTCTTCCCTCTTTTTTCCATGATTTCTCTTTCTAGTGGTTTGTCAATTTTATTGGCCTTTTTAAAGAATCGGCTTTGGCTTTCATTTATTTCTGTTATTGTTTTTCTGTTTTCAGTTTCATGGACTTCTGCCCTTTAATGTTTATTACATTTACTTTGAGGTGAGTTTGCTCTTCTTTTTCTTGTGTCTTAAAATGAAAACTTAGTTAGCGATTAGAAACCATTCTTTCTTTTTTTTTTTTGGCCTCGCCGCAAAGGCATGTGGGATCTTCGTTCCCCAGCCAGGTATAGAATCCATGCCCCCTGCACTGGAAACGCAGAGTCTTAACCACGGAACCGCCAGGGAAGTCCCCCAAACCTTTCTTTTTTTAAATATGAGCACTTTCTGGTCTTACTTTCTTTCTAAACACTGCTTTAGCTGCATCTCACAAGGTTAATGTATTTCCATTTTCATCCAGTTCAAAATATTTTCCAATTTTCCTTGAGTTCCTCACCATGGATTATTTAGAAGTGTGTTGTTTAATTTCCAAATAGCTGAAGATTTTCCAGATAGCTTTCTAATAAGAGATTTTAACTTAAATTCCATTAGGGTCAGAAAAGAAGTGATGTATGATAGTAATTCTTTTAAATCTGTTAAGCTTCGTTTAATAGCCAAGGATAAAGACTATCTCGGCCAGCATCCCATGCACACTTGAAAAAGGTATATTTTGCTGTTGGTGGCACGTGCCGCAATGAAGATCCTGTGTGCCGCAACTAAGACCAGGAGCACCCAAATAAATAAAAATTTTTTTTTTTAAAGCGAAACACAGAAACCTTATCACCATACAGGTCCTTTACCCCCTCATGTTGTAGCTGTTGTATGTATTCATCTACATATATTAAAAGCCCAACCAGACATTGTTATTTTTGCTTTCAACAGCCATACATATTTTATTTTATTTTTATTTATTTATTTTTTTTGTGGTACACGGGCCTCTCACTGCCGTGGCCTCTCCCGTTGCGGAGCCACAGGCTCTGGACGCGCAGGCGCAGCGGCCACGGCTCACGGGCCCAGCCGCTCCGCGGCATGTGGGATCTTCCCGGACCGGGGCACGAACCCGCGTCCCCTGCATCGGCAGGCGGATTCTCAACCATTGCGCCACCAGGGAAGCCCCAGCCATACATATTTTAAAGAACTTAAGAGGAAACGAGAAAAATATGCTGTTACATTTACTTAGATATTTACCACCTTTTGCTCTTCCTTTATTGTTGAAATTCCAAGTTTCCCTCTAGAAGTATTTCCTTTCTGCCTGAAGTATTTCCTTTCTTATCACCTTTTTTAGAGCAGTTCTGCAAGCAACACATTCTCTCAGTGTTCCTTCCTCTAAGAATGACTGTTTTGCTTTCATTCCTGAAGAATATATCCAGAAGAAGTCCAGGTTAGCTCTTCTTGTTTCTCAGAACTATAAATCTGACCATAGTGGCTTCTGATGTGAAATCTGTAATCGTTCAAATCCTTTTTGCCCTGTATGGAACCTGGCACTTTTCTCTGGATGCTTTCAAATGTTTCCCCACTGGTTTGATTATGATTGTGATGTGTGGGCATCGTTTTTATTTTATTTTATTTTTAATTGATGTATAGTTGATATACAATATTATATGTTACAAGTGTACAATATAGTGATATACAATTTCTTTTTTTGTCAATCCCCAAATCCCTATCCTTCTCCACCACCCTTACCCCTGGTAACCATGCGTTTATTCTCTGAGTCTGTTTCTATTTTGTAAATATGCACTTCCTGGACTTGGGTGACTGTTTCCTTTCCCATGTTAGGGAAGTTTTCAGCAATTATCTCTTCAAATATTTTCCTAGGTCCTTTCTCTCTCTCTTCTCCTTCTGGAACCAGTATAAGGTGTATGTTAGGGCATTTAATGTTGTCCCAGAGGTCTCTTAGACTAACTTCATTTCTTTTCATTCTTTGTTCTTTATTCTGTTCTGCAGCAGTGATTTCCACCATTCTGTCTTCCAGGTCACTTATCTGTTCTTCTGCCTCAGTTATTCTGCTATTGATTCCTTCTAGTGTATTTTTCATTTCAGTTACTGTGTTGTTCATCTCTGTTTGTTCTTTAGTTCTTCTCGCTTTGTTAAACATTTTCTTGCATTTTCGTCATTCCTTTTCCAAGATCCTGGATCATCTTCACTATCATTATTCTGAATTCTTTTTCTGGAAGGTTGCCTCTCTCCAATTCACTTAGCTGGTTTTCTGGGGTTTTATCCTGTTCCTTCATCTGGACATAATCCTCTGCCTTTTCATTTTTTCTGTCTTTCTGTGATTGTTGTTTTTGTTCTGCAGCCTGCAGGATTGTAGTTCTTCTTGCTTCTGCTGTGTTCCCTCTTGGGCATCGTTTTAAAAATCTTATCCAATTTTTCATTTGTGGAACATCTTGGACATGTAAATGGATGACTTTCAGCAAATCTGGGGACTTCCCTGGTGGTCCAGTGGTTAAGACTTTGCCTTCGCCAGGGGGTGCAGGTTCAATACCTGGTCAGGGAGCTAAGATCCCACATGGCTCAGTGCCAAAAAATAAATAAGTAAATAAATAAATAAAGCAGAAGCAATATTATAACAAATTCAATAAAGACTTTTAAAAAGTGGTCCAGGGCTTCCCTGGTGGCGCAGTGGTTGAGGGTCCGCCTGCCGATGCAGGGGACATGGGTTCGTGCCCCGGTCCGCGAAGATCCCACGTGCCGCGGAGCGGCTGGGCCCGTGAGCCATGGCCGCTGAGCCTGTGCGTCCGGAGCCTGTGCTCCGCAGCGGGAGGGGCCACAACAGTGAGAGGCCCGCGTACCACAAAAACCAAAAAAAAAAAAAAAAAAAAAAAAGTGGTCCACACCAAAAATAATCTGTAAAATGGTCAGTATTTAGCTCCTCAAAAAAATTTTTTTGTTCATTGCTATTATTCTCCTTTTGCTGGGAGAGCAATGATATAAATGGCCTCACAGATCCTGGGTGTGTGCTCATTTTAAAAAATCTTTGCTTCCAACCTACGCTCTTACCCCATGCCTGGAGAAAGAATTCACAGAATGAGATGAAGAGTTCTGCCCAGGGGAGGAAGGGGCACTGAGGAGGCAGAACTGACTCAGAGGTTTTGAACAAGGGAGGTGAAAAAAGATGGTGCTGAATTATAAGCACAAGGAAGTCAGTGAAGGGAAATGTTTGGGGAAGAGAAAATCCAGTCCCAGGTCAGGAGGCAGGGCTGTGCTTCACTCTAAAGAACGTGATCAGTCTTCCAAGCGTTTCCCCATGTGTCCCTCTCTCCTGGGGTCACCCCATTTATGACCACCCCGTTGGCTCCTCCAGGCAACCAAGGCAGAGAGTGGGAGCGCTTTCAGTTCCCCAGTCTCCCGCACTTCACATCCAACCACCAAATCCACACACGGTGCCCCCTGAGCCCTTCTTAACAATGTCCCTGATCCATCGCAAGGCTCAGAACGCCTCGTCTGTTTCATCACGTCAGCCTCCTTCCTAGTCCTCCAATCCAGGCTCCACTCCTCCTTACTCCAGCTCATTCCTCTCACCACCTCCAAAGGACTCTCCCTATAACGGCATCGGATCTGAACCTGCCCTGCTCAAAACCCTTCCAACAGTTTCCACCTTCGAAACAAAGCCAAGGTGGTGCACCATCTGCTATTCCAGGCTTGAATGATCAGCCCCAGCAAATGCTGCTCTCCCTCCCCAGCCAAACTCATCACCCGTAACCATGTCTCCCCCAAACACACACACACACACACACACACACACACACACACAGCTACTGAACAATTCGGCACCGTTAGCCAGTGTGAACGGAGCCACGTCCTTTCCAACCTGCCACACCAAGAAGCCTTCCTTTTTCATTCCACTCAACTATAAATATATGTTGAGTTACAAGTTCGTGTAAGGTTTCTAGGAGAAAACCACATAAATGACTTAAAATACTGCTCAACACATCATCCAGGAGAGAGATTAATGTTGGAATTTTACTATTAATAGAGTTAATTATCAATACAGCCCCCCTGAGTTACATTTTCTATATGGCAGTAATCTTTTTATAATAGAAATCTGTTCATACTCTCTGCTGCTTAAAATCTTCCAATTGCTTTAAAGATAAAATCCAAAATACTTACATGGCGCTCAAGACCCTGTATGCAAGGCCCCAGCCCTTGCTTAATTGCTCTCAGTCTGAGAACAGCTCAAGATCTATCTGGTCAAGGATGCCTCCACCACCACCACCACCACCACCACCACCACCCCTGAGCTAACTACTGCCCATCCATCCACCAGAAGGACACCTCACAACCAAGACCCAGGCTTCATGGCGTCTACCTGTTAATGAAACTCATTGTTCCCCATTTGCGTTTCTCTTCCCACTTGTAACAGCCTCACAAGACTGTAACTGAATTGTTTGCCATGTAAGTATTCGCAATGTCTGCTTTCAGTACTCTGGGCCCCACGAGTCCAGGAAAGGAACCTGTCGGCTTCACCAGTGAATCTCCAGCGTCCGGCACCATGACTGAACGTGGCCCTTGCTCAACAGATACTGACTCACTGGACTAGCTGATGAAAGAAGGGAACAAAATTTGCGTTTACAGAAGCTCAGGAAAGGGAAGTTACTTGCCCCAGATCACACAGCCTACGTAAGAGGAAGAATAAGAATCGAAACAGGTATTGGGGTAGCTCCTGGGCCTGCCTCTTCTAGCCTCGTGTTCTGGGATGTTAGGTCACCCTCTGGATTTGGATTTGGCACGAGGAGGTAAGACAGGAAGGCAGAGTGGGGGAGGGGGATCTGGTGAGTCTCAGATCTGGCCTGAAACATCCCCAGAGACCGCTGTCTGCTCGGCCCCGTGCTTCAGGGAGAGCAGGGGGAGGCTGATGAGGAACCCAAGACGTGTAACACAGCCTGCACCCTGTTCCCCCTCCCCCGCGCGTCTGTCTGTCCTGCTGGCTCTGCAGACTGTAAGACACCAGCACGGCTGGGGACCACGGGAGGCACAGCCACGGCCCTGGCCCTCGCTGCCCTTCTCTGCCTCGGCGAGCTCTGGGGAAGCGGGGGGGGAAGGGGCCCCTCGCCTCCCAGGTCTGAAGCTGAGAGGCCCCAGGTCTAAGAAGGCTCGGGGGGGGCAGAACTTAGTGGGCGAGGGCGGAAGTGCTCAGCCCCAGGTCTGACGCCAGCACTCAGGGCCCAGACCAGGCCTGGAGCCTCTACGATGTGTGCCGGGGGGTGCGCGCTCACAGGGAACTCTCTCCCAGGGCTGACTCAGTGCCCGTGGAACCAGGTCCAGGCAGGCGAGTCCCCCCCCAGACCTCCTGCTCCACCCAACAACCCCCTGGTCATCTGGGGGGAACAGGGCGGGTCTGAAATGATGGTGACCTGTCTGGGAGGGGCTGGGGAATGACAGCCGGGGAAACTGAGGGGAGAAGCGCACCCCTAACCCTTCAGGTCTGATCCCTTTCCAGGGGTCCTCCCCAAAGCCTCCATCTGGGCTGACCCAGGGGTCATGGTCACCAAGGGAAGCCCTGTGACCGTCTGGGGTCCGGGCTCTCTGAGGGCTGAGGTCTACCGTCTGTATAGAGAGAGGCCCTCTGGACTCTGGGAGGCGGAGGCCCCACAGGACTCCAGTAACAAGGCCCGTTTCCCCTTGGAATCCCCGAGCTCAAGCACCGCACGGCAGCATCAGTGTGTCTATCGCAGCAGGAGAGACAGGTCAGAGCGGAGGGGCCCCTGCCCCTGGTGGAGGCAGGGAGGAGGGAGGAGCCGGGCCCCTCCCACGGCGGCGGCGCCCTTACAGGCAGAGGAGCAGAGTGTGGGCTCAGGGGGACGGCGTCTCCCCTCGCAGCCCACAGCTGCGGCGAGCGGGCTGAGGGGCCTCCTCTGACCCAGCCCCTCCCCCTCCCTCAGGGGTGCCCAGAGCCCCTCCCTCTCAGCCCAGCCACGCCCTCTGGTGGCCGCAGGAGGCAGCGTGTCCCCGGCACGCAGCTCACGGTTTGCAGCGGGCACTCGGCGCCTGCTGAAGGAGGGAGGAGCTCACCCGCCCGACAGCGGACATCGAGGACCCACGCGAGGGCACAGGCCGTGCGCCCTGTGGGCCCCGGGAGCTCCTCCCGTGCGGGGACCTGCGGATGCTACGACTCCCCGAGCTCCCTCCGCATGTGTGGTCACACCCCAGTGACCCTCTGCATCTCCGGGTCACAGGTGAGGGCCCCCAGCCCCATCATTTCCTGGACCCCTGACCGGAGCCTTGTGCCCAGTGAGCCCTGGGGTGGTGGGGGGTCAGGGGCAGTGGCCTCCTGGGACACAGAACCACTGGCGGGAGGCCTGGGAGGGACCAGGGAGAACTCTCAGTGCAGCCCCAGTGAGCAATGTGGGGTGCGCGTGCCCCTCGGTGCCAGTGTCCCTTCTCTGCAGGCGTGTGCAGGGAGCCCCCCTCTCAGCCCAGCCGGGCTCGCTCGTGCCCCGTGGACACAGCCTGGCCGCTGGTGAGGAGCCCCTGTCCTGCCCCACGTCCTGACCGTCTGCTCAGGGTGCTGGGCCCAGGCTCACTCCTGCTGGAGACGGGTCCTGGGAGGGGGTCCTAGAGCAGACACTGAGATGGGGCAGTGGTCCAGGGAGAGTGAGGAAAACGGAGCGCGTGCCGGGAGATGAGAGAGACCCACGCAGAGGGGCTGGGAGCAGCTGAGAGGGGGTCACACGCAGGGTCCCTGGAGAGAGGATGGTGGTCCCTCAGCTCAGGGTCAAGGGTGTGTTGGGGGTGGCTCTCCACACATCACGACCTTCCTCGCCCCCAGGAATGTACAGGACACCCTCCCTCCCAGCCCAGCCGGGACCTCCAGCGCCCCGGGGAGGGAACAGGACCCTGCAGTGCGGCTCTGAGGCCTGGTCCGACCCCCTCCATCTGTCCAAGGAGGGGTCACTCGCTCCTCCCCAGACCCTTCGTCTGCAGGACACGGCTCCACCCTTTCGGGCCACCTTCACCTCGAGTCCTGTGACCTCAGCCCACAGTGGGACCTACACGTGCTACAGCTCACTCAGCACCTCCCCCTCCCTGATGTCACAGCCCAGCGACCCCCGGAGCTCCCGATCTCAGGTGAGGGACCCCAGCCCTGGCCCTCTGTGTGTTCCTGGTCAGTTCAGGGTTCTGTCCCCAGCTCTGGGCTGGGCTGGGAGTGAGGGGGTCACAGAAGGAGGGGAATCAACAGTAAAGGGATGGAAAAAGCCAGAGCAACTCCGTTCCCTGCACCATCCTCATCCTCATCCCTGGGGTCCAGACATGTTCCAGGTGGTAGAGAAGACTCAGGGCTGACCAGAAGGGGAAAAGGCCAGAGCCCCCCCATCTCCATCCTCCTCTGGTCCCCAATCCTCGTAGCCCCTCACCCTGAGAGAACAACACAGGAGCGGGTGGCTAGCAGAGGCCTCAGTCCCCAAGGGACCAAGATCACAGGCCCTGGCACAGCGTGTGCCCCCGCGGGGCTGCAAGTCGGGCAGAGATGCGGGCAAACCAAAGGGCTCTGGGGCTCTGAGGCTGGTGGATGAAAGGTGGGGGTCACGGAGAGGGAATGAGCCCTCGGGGCCCATCCTGGGGCAGGAGCAGCGGGCTGCGTGGGGAGAAGCAGCCCCTGACCCCTCGCCCGCGCCCTGACCCCCAGGTGGCTCTGAGGGTCGCTTCCCCCGCCACAGTCAGGCATGCGGACGGGTGAGTGAGGGTCTCTGTGGGGAGGTGGCGGCGGGCGGGAGCTCAGCCAGTTCCCCAGTTAACGGCCTGAGGAAAGTCCGTTCTCCTCGCTGGGACCCACTTCCCCGACGGCAGAGGGCAAGAAGTCTGCTGCGACAGTGTGCGTGGGGACGGTGTCTGAGCCTCCTCCTTAAAAGTCAGGGGCTTCAGCCCTCCAAGGAGCAGCCGTGGGGTCAGGGAAAGAACACGGCTTGGAAGTCACACCGCTCTGCTACTTCCCAAGCTTGGGATCTTGGCTGAGTCATGTTCCTCGCAGAGTCCGAGGCTCGCCCTGCGTGGAGGAGCCCTCCTGCTTCCTCCCTCAACGGGGAGCCCTCAGCACAGGCCCTGTTCAGAGCTCAGGAAGGCCAGGCAGAGGAGGAGGGGTTGGGTTTGAGGGACAGGTCTCTGCACTGGTGTTCTGCCTGGAGGCGACAGCATTAAAAAATAATAATAATTTTTTAAAAATACAAGGGAGCCCACAGTCCTGGGTTCCAACCCCAGCTCTGCCACATCCAGGCTGGGTGACCTGGGGCATGTGCGTTTCCTGTCTGTGTCTCAGTCTCCTCATCTGTAAAATGGGTGGGAGTGACGGCCACTGTTGCATGATTGTTGTGAAAGTTAGAGATGAATGCACAGACCCCAGCACGAGTCTGCACACGGGAGGCGCCCCATCAAATGGCACCGCTGGCTCACCCGTGGCGTCACTGGTGCCCCAGGTCTCACATAGTACCTGAACGTTCCGATCGGGGTCTCGGGGGCCTGCGCCCTGCTGCTCCTCGTCCTCCTCGTCCTCCTCGTCCGACACCGGGGTCAGGGAAGACGCAGGCAGCCGGGTGAGTAGGGAACGGGGTGACCCAGGCCCCTGCGGGGGGTGGGCTTAGGGCACCAGCCAAAGGGAAACCTAAGAGACGGGTGAAGTCAGGTTAGAAAACCCCTCCAGCATCTCTGAATGAGAAAATCTAAAAAGAAGAGATTAAATATGAGTGTACATGTATTTTAAAGTATTCTTTTGATTTTTTTAAACTTACGAAATGTTTGAAAACACATGCAAGTTTTATATTTTATGGTTTAATTTTTCTCTTGAATTCTTTATGGAGGTGGGAGGGGATTATAATCTTATCAGTCCGTAGGCCCTCGCAGATCTTACTGTAGCCCTAGAGAAGGGCTCTGGGGTGGGTTGGAGGCCCATTCCCAACTTCCTGCAGCGGCCGCAGCGTCAGTGCTCGAGGACAGAGGCCCGCAGAAGAGGCGAGACCTCTCCCAAAGACTCCCACCCCGCCCAGCCTGCGCGCAGCTCCCGCACTGGCCCTCACACTCCTCTCTCCTCCCCCAGCTCCAGCCCAGCTGCTGACGTCCAGGAAAGCTTGTCCAAGGGGAAGAGGGGCCACCCTGGGGGCAGGAGACAGGGGCAGACGATGTGGAAGGGCAGTGGACACCAGGGAGTGGACGGGAAGGGTTCTGGGCTTGGGGATGTGAGAGCTCGAATCTGATACCGTGTGGCCTTGGCCACATCGCTGATCTCTCTGGACATCTGCTGTGTGACATGTCAGGGAATCTCGGCAAGAGATGAGACCCCCTTGTTCTGTCCCTACCGGACGCTGTCATGGAGGACACACAGCCGGAGGATGGCAGGTGGATGGACAGTCAGGTCAGCTCCCCCAATCCTGACCAGGGCACCCACGCCTCCTCGTTCAGATGTTAAATCCAGCGGACACTGAACCCTGAGGCCACTCAACACCTGGCAGCCTCTCCCTTCTGGAAGCACCTGCCCTGTGGGCTGCTGCAACCCCACACCTGGTCTCCTCTGACCTTCAAGGTGTTGAATGCTCGCTCAGGTCGAGCTGGCAGGGCTGAAGGTTAGGGCTGAGTCTGTGCCCCCCACACAAAGGGGCTAAATCCAACCCTGGGGCTGCAGAGAGGCCCAGAGGAGATGCCTTCTAAACTCGAGGATTCTAAAATACTCGCTCAGCCCTTGGCTGTTCCGGGTGGGGTGGACCCCAGCAGCGTGCCCAGAGCGTTGGCTAACGGGGGTGAGGAGGGGCTCCTGTTCGCACTCCGGCGAAGCCTGGCTCCCTCCCAGACTGCAGCGGGGTCTGACGGTACCTCCATGTTGATGGCGCCACGCCCACTTCCTATCTCCAGTCCTGCCCTCTCCCCTGCACCAAACTTACACAACTTCCTTCACGTCCCTCCTCCCTGAGGCTCAAAACTACAGGGACTGAAGCAAAGATTGAGAGACCAGTCCTCACTGCCTCCAGCAGAGCCCTGGTAACTAAGACACCAGGGAGTGCCTCCTTTCCTCCCGGGCCCCCAGGCTTCCCCCACCCAACCACCCCCCCTCCCTCTCCCCCACACCAGGCCATGGCATCGGAAGCCCCCCAGGATGTGACCTATGCCCAGCTGCACCACTCGCCTCTCTGACGGGAGACTGCACCCCCTGCCCCCCAGTCAGCGGAGTCCCCAGCAGATCCCAGCGTGTGCGCTGCTCTCGCCGTCCGCTAGCCCAGGAAGGACCCAGACCCCACGCTCCAGGGACCCCCAGGAGCTGCCCCCATAAATGCTCATAAAGAACTCCAGCCAGCCTGGAGTCCTGACACAAACCACCAGGAGCTTCTGAGACCTTGGCTTCCAGAACTCCATGGACATCACAGCTGATTTTATGGTCCCTACCAAGGGTCCTGACCTCAAGGACCCTACAGAACTGCCATCAGCACCTTGGGGTGAGGGAGGCCTACCACCCAGCCCAAGTAGGCCGCGAGGACTTGGATTCTTCTGCAGGCTTCACAGCGACTTCGCAAAGAGCCCTGCGCCCTCACTGCGAAGCCGGCCACTTACATCACAGCCCCAATGCCCCCGACCGGGACTAGTGTGCCCTGTGGCTGCGGCTGCCGAGGCTCCTCAATTCCAAGTGTTCCTCATTGCCTGAGACCGAGCCCCTTCCTCCCCTGCCTGAGGCAGCCTCTCAAACACAGAAAAGGGAAGCCTGCCTCCCTTGGGAACCAAGAATAGCATCAGAAACTCCAAATGCAGGGGGAGGGGCAGGCTTCCCCTGCATCCTCTGCCTGGAAATGACTCCTCACAACACATGCAAATGGTGGCTGAGAATCTCCTTCTGGTTTTGTCTGAAAGAACCTTCCTCCTAATACTACTGGTCTCCCTGCCGTGGTAAGTTATGTGGAGAGATGTTTGTCAGCACACGGCAGCCCAGCCCTAAGGGGAAAAGGGCCACCGTCTTGCAGGTGGTCCCAAGTACCGGAGCAAAGGCGACCAGGCCCCTCGGTGCGTGCGTGGAAACCCGCTGAGGGACGCAGCCTGCGCTTCCCGCTACAGAAGGCTTGTGTGCAGGGCAGGGAGGAAAAGAGGAACACCAGTAAACACCAGTTCTGAAGTGCTGATGTTGTTTTATTATCTGGCTGGAAAA
This sequence comes from Kogia breviceps, assembly GCF_026419965.1. Taxonomy (NCBI): domain Eukaryota; kingdom Metazoa; phylum Chordata; class Mammalia; order Artiodactyla; family Physeteridae; genus Kogia; species Kogia breviceps. The sequence goes on from NC_081327.1 coordinate 3,548,631, forward strand.
CTAGACACCCCATCAGCGCAGGCGGGGCGGGGTGGGCTTAATCCTCCTCCTCGTCATCGCCGGCTCCAGCCCCGCCCTGGCCCTTCTTGGCGTTCTTCCTCTTCACGCGGCCCGGGCGGCCGCCCCCATATGGAGACCGCAGGGAGAAGTCGATGTGCTTCTGGGAGTCCAGGCGGACAATGAAGGATGGGATGTTCACCACCTGCTTGCGGACCCTGCAGGGGGGCAGGTGAGGACAGGGAAACAGGACGCTGCCCTCCTCTGCCTGTGCTCCGCGGCCGACAGGGCTGCTGCCAGAGCCGCGGCGACTCGGAGGCGGCACACAGGAAGGGCATCCCTGACCCTAAGGAGCCGCTGTGTGTTCCCGAGAGCTTTCAGGCATCACCTAAGCCACACAAATGCACCCACCTTTACGTTCACACCTCACAGAAGGGAGAGAGCAGTTCAGAAGTAACCCACGAGACCAGAGCGAATGAGGTGAGGTGGCAGCATATAAACAAACCTAAGACCTGCTTTTCAAATACACAACTGTGCCGGACACGCCACATATTCTCAACTGTGTGTGTCACACACTGGGCTTTATTAGCAGGTGTAGTTTCATTGTCTTCGAAGCAGCAACCCGAAAGGATAGGGGTTGTTTCATTTCAGACAAGCAACGTGAGAGGCGCCTGCCCACGGGTCACGGGGCTAACGAAAGGCTGCGGCAGCAATTCGGTGTGCGTGTGTCCCGCCCGCTTACTACACAGCTCAAGTGGGCCTCGTGAACGGGGTCCAGTTTACAAAGGGTAAACTCAGCACTCAGATAAAGACCCATCTGGCCTCTGGTCTTCACCGTGGCAGCTGCCACCAGGAGCATCAGACCTTGGCCTGTGGTGAACTCACCAAATTAAGGCCGACAGGAGAGTGCACTGTGGTGATCAGGGCCTGGAGTGGCTTCACAAGGGCCCACGACACAGCCCAAGCCACCCCAGTCAGTTAGCCCCAATGACTCCTCTCAACTGGACACCAAGGGCTGTTACCTGTCCAGCTACCTGCACGCCTCGTAGAAGCCTTCGCAAGGTGTACGGCTCCGGCCGCAGTGACCCTTGCGCTGGGCTACGGGGGGGATGAGGCTGCCCCCAGCTCCCCCCTGAGCTGTTGGGGGGGGTCAATCTGTACCCTCAAGGAGAGCCCACACCTTCATCACCTCCAAGGGCTGCACAGGAGATAGGGACAGCGGCTTAGTGAGGGCAACCATCAGAGGGGATGGGGTGGGGAAGGTTCAGGGAGCCCAGAGGTGGTACCTGATATGGCGCTGGCGGATCAGCACACGGGCATGGTGGATGGACTTGGCCAGGCCCAGCTTGAAGACCTGGGTCTGCAGGCGTCTCTCCAAGAAATCCTCAATCTTCAGGCCCAAGATGTAATCCAGCTTCATCTTGCCCTCGTCCAGCACCCCGATACGGACGAGTCGCCGCAGCAGGGCGTTGCCTGGTAAGAGGGGAAGGCGGGCCTGCCTCAGCATTCTGGTCGAGCTCAGACTTCTGGGTTCAAATCCTCCACCTCCAAATCATGGTGGTGGGACAAAGTAGGAAGTAAGAGCTAATTCTGACACAGGACTCAACATGCTATTACATGAGCCACTGTGACTAACGGAATCCTCACACTACCCTAAGGCAGGTGGCTACAGGCAACTCTGCTCACCTGAAAAAGGAAGAACCTTCCAGAGTTGCTGGGAAGAGTAAATCAGACAACCCCCTTGAAAGGCTTAGTATTCATCTGCAAAAGTCTAAGCGCTGCTGTTCCTGAACTATTCCTCCCATAACACAGCAGAGCGGCTAAGAGCTAATATTCTAGAGTCAAGAAAGCCCTACTAATCAAATGAGGTTAAACCACCTTCCGTAACTATATAAGAACAGTATCAGAACCAATCTTATAGGCCTGAAAAAGCTGGGCGTACATTTAAGCTGAGCACATGTCATCCATTTTATCACTCTGAGATTTTCTACTAAAAATATGGTGTGGACCTAACAACGCCCGGCCTAAAGTAACCCAGCAGAGGTCAGAGGTCAGCTTCTACCTTTCACACAGCTCTACTTTCAGGAGGCCTCGCTCCTTCTTGTCCACGGGCATCCAAAGCTCCGCCCAGGACAGCCCGTGGAATGCTGTGGGCAAACCCCTTCCCCCAGGCTCACACTCCCCGGATCCTTATCACCACACAGGATTCTCACTAACACACTGACACTGGGGTAAAAGTACCATCACCACCCATCCCTTCTCTTGCCCCCAGGCAAAGCCTGAAGGAAAAATGGCTTACTGTGATGACAAAGTCTTCCTAGCCCACCAGAATCTAAATGGAGAAACATACTATATGTACTATATACCTTTCCCAACACCCCAGGTCATAATATGCACTGAATAAATGCTGAACACAAAACAAGGATATTCTCCCATTTACAACTGCATAAAAGATGAAAACCCTACATGATGAAAAATGTAAGACACTGATGAAAAAAATTAAAGACACAAATAAATGGAAAGATATAGTTAAAATGCCCATCTACCTAAAAACAATATACAGATTCAATGCAATCCCTATCAAAATTCCAATGCCATTTTTCACAGAAAAAGAATCCTAAATTTTTATGGTACCACAAGGCCCTGAATAGCTAAAGCCAATCTTAAGAACAAAGCTGTAGTATAACTGATTCACTTTGTTGTAAAGGAGAAACACACTATTGTAAAACAGTTATACTCCAATAAAGATGTTTAAAAAAAAAAAAAAGCAGTATACATTACAAAGCTACAGTAATCAAAACAATATGATATTGGCATAAAAAACACATCAAGGGAACAGAATAAAGATCCCAGAAATAAACCCACACAAATTAAAGGTCAATTTACAACAAAGGAGCCAGGAATATATAACGGGGAAAGGAAAGTCTCGTCAATAAATGGTGTCGGGAAAACTGGACAGTCACATGCAAGAATGAAACTGGACCCCTACCTTATCCTGTACACAAAAAGTAACTCAAAATCGGGAATTCCCAGGCAGTCCAGTGGTTAGGATGTGCTTTCACTGCCGTGGGCCAGGTTCCTCAATCCCTGGTTGGGGAACTAAGATCCCGCAAGCTGTGTTGTGTGTGTGTGGGGGGGTTGGGGGGGAGACAGGGACACACAACTCAAAATGGATTAGAGACTTGAAAGACCTGAAACCATGAAACTCCTAGAAGAAAACATAGGCAGTAAGGTCCTTGACATATCTCAGAGATGGATTTTTTTGGATTTGACCCTAAAGCAAAGGCTACAAAAAAGCAAAAATCAACAAGTGGGACCACACCAAAAAAGCTTCTGCACAGCAAAAGAAATTAATGAAATGGAAAGGCAACATACAGAATGGGAGAAAATATTTGCAAATCATGTATCTAATAAGGGGTTAATATTCAAAATATGTAATGAACTCATACAACTCAAGAGCAAAAATGGACTTCCCTGGTGGCGCAGTGGTTAAGAATCTGCCTGCCAACGCAGGGGACACGGGTTCGAGCCCTGGTCCGGGAAGATCCCACATGCCGCAGAGCAACTAAGCCCGTGCGCCACAACTACTGAGGCTATGCTCTAGAGCCCGCGAGCCACAACTACTGAAGCCCGAGCGCCTAGAGCCCGTGCTCCACAACAAGAGAAGCCACCACAATGAGAAGTTTGCAGCCCACAATGAAGAGTAGCCCCCACTCACGGCAACTAGAGAAAGCCCATGAGCATCAACGAAGACCCAATGCAGCCAAAACTAAATAAATCTATAAAAAATTATTTTAAAAACCCCAAAAAATAAACACCTCAATTAAAATATGGAAGACGATCTGAACAGACATTTTCCCAGACATACAGGCGGCCAAAACGCACAAAAGGTGCTCAGCAACATTAATCATCAGGAAAATGCAAATCAGAACCACAATGAGACCTTAAAACTTCTCATCACAAGAAAAAGTTTTATAACTATAAAAATTATGAGCACTTGAAACTAATATAATGAATTATAAATTATACCTCAATTTAAAACAGACATAATATTCAAATGGTAATATAAAAACATATTCAAAGGTAAACAAAAGTGAGTTTGGGATTATCTACTAGTTTGGACACTTCATGCCTTTTTGTCCTTACATAGAAAATAGAAACTTCACAATAATTCAACCTGTATTACTTCAAAAATATATTTCATATTTACTATTAAACCACCCACATCCTTAAACAATGGGGAGGGTCATCAATACAGGAAAAACTTTATTTGGTATGAAGACAAAAATAACACCGATAAACTCTGCCTCTTCAACAGGATCACGTCCAACTACTAAAAATTGTTACATGGGCTCCATTTGGCCAAAGCATTAACCATCAATCAGTTTTCCTTTTTTTCAGACTAGTTTTATCTATCTGTTTAATCTATCTATCCATCTATTTACTTTTATTTGGTTGTGCCAGGTCTTAGTTGAGGCTGGCCGGCTCCTTAGCTGCAGCTCGAGGGCTCCTTAGTTGTGGCATGCGAACTCAGCCACGGCATGCATGTGGGATCTAGTTCCCTGACCAGGGATCGAACCCAGGGCCCTGCAATGGGAGCGTGGAGTCTTAACCACTGGAAGCCCCCCAGAATCAGTTTTTAACACGTAAAAGCCAAACCAATAAATTTTTTAAAAATGTAAGCCAGTGGGCACCTCAGTGGCAAAGGGGCCCTTGTCACCATGGCATGCGGCAAGCCTGTAAGTACCTTGGTTTCTAATGTAAAAAATAGATGTAATACCTGTCCTCCTTAAGCTGGTAAGGAAAGTCATACCTGTAAGTGACTGAATGAACCAGTAAGGCTTTTTATCAGATGATTAAAAGCCTTTCCCACCTTAGTGGGAAAGGCTGCATCTGAAGCAAGGCAAGGCAAGGCTGTAGCAGCGAGCAAACACCTCAGAGCTCGCAGGTTCCTCCCTCCCCATCCCAGAAATCTAAAGAGCTTTATTCACTAGAAAGTGTGCTACCTGACGCTTCCTTCTTGCAACTTCCACTTTCACCCTGGAAAACCAAATAATCCCTGGACACTTGCCTCTCACCCTGCCCTATGCCATCTCTTTGTCACATGACTGCTTATCACCTAAGTTTCTCTGTGATTATCTCTATCTTCAGCAAGTTCCCCCTGAAACCAGAACCAGCTGCGGTCTGTCCCCCAGACGCAGGGATGAAGTCCCACCCAATACCAGTGTCCATGGGGGAGATTCCTCCATTATCATGAGACTGTCAAAGGAGTTTATGAACTAACAGAAGTTTAAGAATGAAAACCTCTCACATCCTTGGGCCTAGGACAGATAAAAGTGACAAATGTGTGGTAGTTAGTTAAACACGCTCCAAGCCTTTCTCAACCTCTAATATGGATGACCATTCATGCTTAACAGCCAGGAGTGTAACAGCACTTCCTTCCTTAGTCACAGTTTGGGAGAAAAATCAGACTAGCAACCCTGATTGAGAATAAAAAGCCAGGTGTCCAAGGAAGCCTGGCGGGTTTCCCAGCCACTCCTGCTTTTCACCAGAAATCAAGATTTCCCAGGGACAGGCAAAAAGCAAGTTATCAAGATGACACCTAGGCAGTGGCCAATTTTAGAGGCAACTAAAAACAAGTTGTAGACACTTTGAGTAAACTTCATGTTGTGTAAGTTTTATGCCAATAAAAACTGTAACAAAAAAACAAACAAGATACAGAACCACCTACAGCCAAACTCACATCTGCTGGAATCACAAACTGTATGTATGTATGTTCGTATACGTATATATGTATGTGTGTGTATACATGTATCTTCCACACCAGGATACAACGTAGAACACACTAAGCAAGTCTACTGATTACTACTTACATTTAGACACTGTTTCAACTTTTGGTGATGTTCTCTAAGCTTCCCCTGGAATCCTCATTCCATCCCCATCGCTGAACTCACCTGAACTCTGGAGCCTGCCCTCCAGTCCCACCTATGGTGGGAGGCCTCTGACCATTCGTTCATTTGAAAAAGAGTATCACCAGTACCTGCTATGAGGCTGCTTGTGCAGATTAAATAATGTACACCAAGAGCTTAGAAAAAGGCATTCAGTGAGCCTTATAAAATACCAGCTATTTTAATATTTTTGCCACTTGACAATCTAAGAGGTCCTACTAAAATTTGATCATGTCAATCATTCCTTCCAAAAGCCCTCCATTAACTCCCCATCTCAAAATAGAAATTTAGAACTTTAAGAGTCTAAAAGATGATAAATTCTGTCACGTGTACCTTACCACAGTTTTTTTAGTCACTGTAATTACTATATGATCTGTACCCTCTCCAAAATCACCTGGAATGCTCTTCCCTGTGAAATCCACAGGTCCTCTCCCGTTCAGACCTTGAGTTAATGTCCTTGACCACCATGTTAAAGCAGGCAAATGTACACAGTAAAGCTCCCTCCCTACTAGAACCATCCAACATTTCAGAAATTTCAGTCTATTCCCACCCCCAGTGAACAAGACACATAAGCAACAGTACTGTTTTGCTACACTGTGCACAGCTAGAGCCAGGTGGCCAAGCTTGCTGAGCACTGGTAGTTCTAATCAAGAGGAAACTGAAGCCCAATGTTTCCCGTACATACCTTCAAACAGACGCCGCGGGTCTTTCTCATCCAGCGTCAACAGCTCCCGGGCAGCCTTGCGGATCTTGGCCAGGGTAAATTTGACCCTCCAGACCTCACGTTTGTTCCGGAGCCCATACTCGCCTGAAAAGAATGCGTGAACAAGTTCAGTCCCACGGACTAGTGAAAAGGATTGGTGGTTTCGGGGAACAGAAAATCTAAACGAACGATCCCGAATTTGGGATAGAGGGAGGGGGACACACCGGAGGGATTCCAGCAGAATGAGCACGTGGGCGGCCTCACCCACGTGTTAGCTTCCCCGGCCCGGGAAGCAGAAACCTTGCATTAGCCACTCACCGATCAGCTTCAGCTCTTGGTCGAGGCGGGACTTCTCGAAAGGTCTCCGCGGGGTCACATAGGTTTTGCGACAAACCCAGCTCCGGGCCACCGGCATGCTGGCTCTACTTGCCCGTCTGTGAGGAAAAGAGAGTGAACAGTGAGGACTCGGAGCAGCGCCTGCGCAGTCCCATAACTCACCTAGAACCTCGCGGCGCCCAGGGAAAATATCGCGAGAACCGTCCCTCAAGCTTTTATAACCGATACCATTCCCACTACTCTCCAACCACCTTCATCTCACCTGCATCTTCTTTAGCGAACTCATTAAAGCTCGGATGGTCCGCAAGACCTTACAACCCACACCCGGAATAACGAGCACAGCAATACACCTCACCTACGCGCCCCCTCCGATAACCGAGAAAAAGGCGCACGCGTCCCCCGACCGCGCTCTTATAGCAGCGCCTTCGTCTTGTGACGTCAGCACGCGCAGCGCCCGCCTGCACCAATCAGAAAAGACGTTGGTGGGCGGAAAAAGCAATGGAGACGAGAGGTTGGGCCAGAGCGGCGTGCTAAGTTGGGAGGACCCCGTCTCTAGCTGACAAGGTGTCGGAGCATCGTCCGGTGAGAAGTGAGGACTCCTCTCCTCCCTCGGAGAGGAGTCACTTAAGTGCCGTCAGCTAGCCTCTGAGTCGCGGTATAACGTTGGAGTATTCACCGCCACCGCCACTAGACTTCAGCCGGCTCCGATTCTGTGAAAAGATCCCCAGACGCTGGGGGCTTCTGGGGGCTTCCGGGGGCTTCTGGGGGCTTCCGGGGGCTTCTGGGGGCTTCCGGGGGCTTCCCTGGTGGCGCAGGGTTGAGAGTCTGCCTGCCGATGCACGGGACACGGGTTCGTGCCCCGGTCCGGGAAGATCCCACATGCCGCGGAGCGGCTGGGCCCGTGAGCCATGGCCACTGAGCCTGAGAGTCCGGAGCCTGTGCTCCGCAACGGGAGAGGCCACAACAATGAGAGGCCGGCGTACCGGAAAAAAAAAAAAAAAAAAAATCCCCAGACGGTTGGAGCTGTGCGAAACCAAAGCCCCTTCCAGAAGATAATGCTATATCCATGAATAATGAAAATAATCATTTTTCTTATCAGAATGTCAAACCGAAGCACAGCCAGAAGCCAGTCTGCCCTTTTGAACCCTAAAACAAATCCTCATGAAGCTTTGAGCCTTAGGGGAACAGGGAAAAAAAAATAATAAAGTAGATCATTTCAGAGTGGTGCTGTGAAGAAAATAAGTTACTGATAATGACTGAGGGAAGATGGTACTCCAGATAGGATGGTCAGGGAAGCCTCTTTAAGAAGGTGACTGACTTTTTTTTAACTTGAGACCCAATGATTAAAAGGCTTTGTGCGTCTTTATCAGACAGCAGTTTACATCTGGGTTTCCAGAACAGGGAAAATGTTCTGACACCTCTTGTTATAAACCTGGAGCAATTTATACATTGTTTTTTGATCTCCTCGGCCAACATCTTCCTCTCAGACAGGATTACTTCCTCTAGTTCTTTTCTCTCTGGGATAATCCCATTCACAACAATGACTTTCTTTATCTGTTAGATCATATTTAATGAGCACTCTAAATGTGCTAGGCTTTGGGCTAAACACCTTATGGGGTTTTTTTGGTTTTTTGGTTTTTTTTGTTTGTTTGTTTTGTTTTTAATTCGTGTGACCCATGATTTCCATCACTAAAAATAATAACAGGTGACATTCTGGAATATTTACTATGTATGAGGCCCTGTTCTCAGAACTTTACATATGTTAACTTACTTAATCCTCAATACATATTTAGGGAGGACTCTCAGAGAAGTTGCCCTCCCTCATAGTAATACTTTTATAGATGCTTGCTTAAGGACCACTAATGCTATTATCCTATTTTATAGAGGCAGATACTGAAGCACCAAAAAGTGGTTACAGAACTTGCCCAAGACTGCACAAAGTGGAAATAAATTAAGACTGACCGGATGAGAACAAGCAAAGGCTATCTATTCAGAGTAAGGGAGTCAGTCACCATCACTCATGTTTTGGCGGAGACTCAAAAGGCAGGCAGAGGGCTTCCCTGGTGGCGCAGTGGTTGAGAATCCGCCTGCCGATGCAGGGGACACGGGTTCGTGCCCCGGTCCGGGAAGATCCCACGTGCAGCGGAGCGGCTGGGCCCGTGAGCCGTGGCCGCTGCGCCTGCGCGTCCGGAGCCTGTGCTCCGCAACGGGAGAGGCCACAACAGTGAGAGGCCCACGTACCACAAAAAAAAAATAAAAATAAAAATAAAAATTAAAAAAAAAAAAAAAAAAAGGCAGGCAGAGGTGTGGGAAAGCTATATAGCAGAAAAAAGGAAAGGCTTCCGGTGTCCCCGATTGGAGGCTGTCGTCATGGAGAAGCTAGACGTGGGCAGACTAGAAGTTAGGTACCCTATGCGATTGGTTGGGGTACATATTTGGCTTTCTTCTCTTGGTCCTAAATTAGTAGAGTTGTGAATTACTAATCAAGCCCTGGCCCTTTTGGACCTATTGTTGTAGGGGTTATTATTTCGCTCCTTGGATTGTTACTTCCTACAAGCCTGCCTTATAGCAGGCTGGCTTCCTGAGCTGTTTTTCTTTGTTTATTGAAGTATAGTTGATTTACAATATTGTGTTAGTTTCACTTGTACAGCAAAGTGATTGAGTTATAAATATATATTTTTTTCAGATTCTTTTCCATTATAGGTTATTACAAGATATTGAATATATTTCCCTGTGCTATACAGTAAATCCTTGTTGTTTATGTATTTTACATATAGTAGTGTGTATATGTTAATCCCAAACTCCTAATTTATCCCTCCTCCCCCACATTGTCCCCTTTGGTGACCATAAGTTTGTTTTCTATGTCTGTGAATCTGTTTCTGTTTTGCAAATAAGTTCGTTTGTATCATTTCTTTAGATTCCACATATAAGTGAGATCATAGAATACTTGTCTTTCTCTGTCTGACTTACTTCACTTAGTATGATCATCTCTATGTCCATGTTGCTGCAAATGGCACTATTTCATTCTTTTTTATGGCTGAGTAACATTCCATTGTATATATACACCACATCTTCTTGATCCATTCATCTATTGATGGCCGTTTAGGTTGCTTCCATGTCCTGGCTATTGCAAATAGTGCTGCAATGGACATTGGGGTGTGTGTATCTTTTCAAAGTATGGTTTTTCCCTGGATATATGCCCAGGAGTGGGATTGCCGGATCACATGATAATTCTATGTTTAGTTTTTGAAGGAACCTCCATACTGTTCTCCATAGTGGCTGCACCAATTTACATTCCCCCCCAAGAGTGTAGGAGGGTTCCCTTTTCTTCACACTCTCTCCAGCATGTATTATTTGTAGACTTTTTGATGATGGCCATTCTGACCAGTGCTGAGCTGTTTATTATAGATAAGGGGTCTGGTTTTCTGGGCAGGCTGCTGCAGGCTGTGGATCAGAGTTCTGTTTTCACATATGATCTGGCCGTTGTCTGTTTGTATATTCAGTCTCTCAGCAACTAGAAGTCAGGCCAGCATTGCAGCCGGGACAGTCTGGCTCCGTAGCCCATGCTCTTCACTGCTGTTTTATGCAGCTGATGTCCAGCGGACTCAGCAGTCAGTATTCCCTCCTCAGAGCAACAGTCCCACTCAGTCCTTTCCTTTATGACATCACCCTGCTCTATCCAGATGCTTGGGTTCAAATTCAGCAATCCTCAGTTACTAGCTCTAATACCTCAGACAAGTCTCTCAATCATTCTGTGCCTCAGCTTCCTCATCTATAAAATGGGGGTGGCGACCACACCCACCTCATAGGGTTATCATAAGGATGAAATGATGCAATCTATGCAAATTGCTTACGGTAGTGCTTGGCACCAAGAAAGCACTCAGCGTTAGCTACCATTATCATTATCATTCTCTCATTGTAGTTCTGTATCTGTCAAACTACCTTGTTCTTTTTTGTTTTCTTGTTTACAAGTTAGCTCCCAGACGAAAAAGCTATAGGAGGGCAGGGACTTCCCTGGTGGTGCACTGGTTAAGACTCCACACTCCCAATGCAGGGGGCCTGGGTTCGATCCCTGGTCAGGGAACTAGATCCCACGTGCATGACGCAACTAAGAGTTCACATGCTGCAACTAAGGAGCCCACCCAGCGCAACCAAATAAATATTTTAAAAAATAAATTTTTTTTAAAAGTCTATAGGAGGGCAGAGACCTCATCTTTCCTGTTGATCAGTGTCTTAGCACAGGCTTAACATATAAGCTGACAGTCAAAACATTATTAAATGTTTGAATAACTTAACTATACATGCATCATTGGTGTTTCAGAGTTTCCAACGACCCCCTCCTCAGGTTCGATTCATTTGCTAGAGCAGCTTACAGAACTGAGGAAACACCTTACTTGCTAAAGTTAGAGGTTTATTATAAAAGGATATTACCCAGGAACATGCAGACGGAAGAGGTGCACAGGGCAATGTATAGGGAAAGGGTGATGACCTTCCCCACTCATCATTGCTTTAATTTGCATTTCCTTGATGACAGATGATGTGGAACATCTTTTCACGTGTGTATTGGCATCTTTTTATATTCTTTGGTGAGGTATCTGTTTAGGTCTCTGGTCCATTTTTTTAATCAGGTTGTTTTCTTATTGTTGAATTTTAAGAGTTCTTTGTATATTTTGGATAACAATCCTGTATCAGATGTGTCTTTCACAATATTTTCTCACAGAAGTTTTTAATTTTAACAAAGTCCAGCATATCTACTTTTTTCTTTCACAGATCATGCCTTTTAGTGCCGTATCTAAAATGTCATCGATGGTACTTCCCTGGTGGCGCAGTGGTAAAGAATCTGCCTGCCAATGCAGGGAACACCGGTTCCAGCCCTGGTCTGGGAAGATCCCACATGTTGCGGAGCAACTAAACCCTTGTGCCACAACTACTGAGCCTGCGCTCTAGAGCCTGTGAGCCACAACTACTGAAGCCCCCCCGCCTAGAGCCCGTGCTCTGCAACAAGAGAAGCCACTGCAATGAGAAGCCCGCTCGCCGCAACTAGAGAAAGCCCACGCGCAGCAACGAAGACCCAAGGCAGCCAAAAATAAAAATAAATAAATAAATGTATTTAAAAAGTAATAAATAGGGCTTCCCTGGTGGCGCAGTGGTTGAGAGTCTGCCTGCCGATGCGGGAGACGCGGGTTCGTGCCCCGGTCCGGGAGGATCCCACGTGCCGCGGAGCGGCTGGGCCCGTGAGCCATGGCCGCTGAGCCTGTGCGTTCGGAGCCTGTGCTCCGCAACGGGAGAGGCCACGACAGTGAGAGGCCCGCGTACCGCAAAAAAAAAAAAAAAAAAGTAATAAATAAAGTAAAATGTCATCACCATACCCAAGGTCATCTAGGTTTTCTCCTGTGTTATCTACTAGGAGTTCTATAGTTTTGCATTTTTACATTTAGGTCGATGATCCATTTTGAGTTAATTTTTGTAAAGGGTGTGAAGTCTGTATCTGGATTTTTTCTTTTTTGCATGTGGAGGCCCTCAGAATAGTTTTTAATGAGGAACTTTTGAGAGGGAAGACTCAGGACTCAGGTACTGAGTCATCAAAGTACCTTGTTGTAGGGCTTCCCTGGTGGCGCAGTGGTTGAGAGTCCGCCTGCCGATGCAGGGGACGCGGGTTCGTGCCCCGGTCCGGGAAGATCCCACGTGCCGCGGAGCGGCTGGGCCCATGAGCCATGGCCGCCGAGCCTGCGCGTCCGGAGCCTGTGCTCCGCAACGGGAGAGGCCGCAACAGTGAGAGGCCCGCGTACCGCAAAGAAAAATAAACAAAAAAACAAAAGTACCTTGTTGTAGAGAGAAGAGAGGTATTGCAGAAATTACAAAACAGGCAAAAGTATAGAGTGTTAGCCAGGCAGGAGTTAGTATCCTAGTTTAAATTAATCTAAGCTTAGGGAATTCCCTGGCGGTCCAGTGGTTAAGACTCTGTGCTTCCACTGCAGGGGGTGCGGGTTCTATCCCTGTTTGGGGAACTAAGATCCCACATGCTACATGGTGCGGCCAAAAAAAAAAAAAATCTAAGCTTGCAGGACATCAAGAGTCTATCAAGTTTATTCACCAAATAGGGCAAGAAAGAAAGAAGAAATAGGGGGGAGGTAGAAATTGAGAACCAGAGGTGGAGACTTTCATCCCCAGAATTTTCACCATGTGACTGTATTACAGTAACGAAATCTATGTGACCAAACAAAGCTACACATTAAAATAAATCAAGATATAGGAACTTCCCTGGTGGCACAGTGGTTAAGAATCCGCCTACCAATGCAGGGGACACGGTTTCGAGCCCTGGTCCGGGAAGATCCCACATGACGCTGAGCAACTAAACCCGTGCGTCACAACTACTGAAGCCCACGCTCCTAGAGCCCGTGCTCCACAACAAGAGAAGCCACCATAATGAGAAGTCCACACACTGCAACGAAGAGTAGCCCCTGCTCGCCGCAACTAGAGAAAGCCCACGCACAGCAACAAAGACCCAATGCAGCCAAAAAGAAATAAATAAATAAATTTATTTTAAAAAAAAAAGACTTTGCCTTCCAATGCAGGGGGCACAGGTCTGATCCCTGGTTGGGGAGCTAAGATACCACATGACTCACGGCCAAAAAACCAACATATAAAACAGAAGCAGTATTATAGCAAATTTAATAAAGACTTTAAAAATGGGTTCCCTGGTCCAGGAACTAAGATCCCACATGCTGTGGGGCTAACTAAACCCGCTTGCCTCAACTACTGAGCCCAAGGGCCACCACTAGAGGGCCAGAGCGCCGCAACTACAGAACCCCTGCGCTCTGGAGCCCACATGCCACAACGAAAGGATCCCGCATGCCGCAACTAAGACCCAACGCAACCAAAAATAAGTAAATAAATAAATATTTTAAAAATAATAATAATGTTCAAAAAATTGTTTTAAATAAATAAAAATGGTCCACGTCTAGAAAGTCTTAAAAAAAAATCAATGTATAAATATTGGAAGCTGGTACTGGTAATGTTCTAGTGATTTCTTAAGCAGAATGCTGCTACATAGATCGTTTTACAAATGGATATTTCATACATATGTGTTTTAGCTTTTGTAAAAAATTGTGGAATAGAACATACACTTAAAGGAGGATCTAGAATACAAATGTATGGTATAAAAAGTAATTCTCCAAACACCTGAATAAATACCACCCAAGGCAAGAAAAAGACCACCCCTGACGTTCCCCTCCCTACTCCAAATGGCTATCCTAAAACTGCAACACTCGCTTCCTTCTTTTCTTCATGTGTTATTTTTATTTATGCCTTTGTATGCATCTGAAATGTCTTGTAAAAATGTTTTCAAAAGGAAGTTTAGTGCAGTGGAAGAGCTCAAAATTCGGTGTTAGAAAGACCAGGTTTGGGAATTCCCTGGCAGTCCAGTAGTTAGGACTCTGTGCTTTCACTGCTGAGGGCCCCGGGTTCAATCCCTGGTCAGGGAACTAGGATCCCACAAGATGCCCAGTGCAGCCAAATAAATAAATTAATCAATCAGTTAAAAAAAAAAAAAAAAAAAAAAGACCAGGTTTTAAATCCCAGCCCTGCTCCCTACTAGATGTGTGACCTCAGACAAGTCATTTCCCCTCCTCCAGGCCTTTTCCTCATCCGTACAAGCAGACACAAATGGCCACATTTCCCAGGACTGTCATAAGGATTCAAATCACAAACTCCACATTTATTCAACAAGTTTATTGAGACCTCTTGGGACCTAAGCCCTGTAGGAAACAGAGATGAATCAGCTTTCACACTCAAGAAACTCACAGTTGGAAATAGGTAACTATAAAAACAACACAGCCACTAAGTGCTTTGAATCAGGGAGGGACATGAGAAGGACGTAGTGTTTATAAATCTGAAATCAAAAACTAACTGCCGAGAGAGGCAGGAGCGTGGTCGAGCCTCCCACTCAGAGATGAGCTTGGGACAATCTAGAAGGGCTCTTGCCAAGGACACAGCCACATGCCCACACGTCTCTGGAGTTCACTGCAGGCTGGCCCACTGCAGGGATGTGTAGACCACCTTACCATCAGGCTGCGGAGAGCAAAGCAGCAGTGTCTTTCTGACACTGGTGCCGAGGCGGCCAGCAGAAACCAGGTCCTGGAGTGGGATGGGGTCCCCGGGAGCCCAGCACTGAGCGATGTAGTGAGCGTGGAAACGGAGCGGGTCGCCTGAGTAAAGGAGAGAGGCAGGTAGCAGTTTCCAGTGGCAGGGAGCTGGAAGACACTGGGACGTCCACACGGAGGACATGGGGATAGTTCCAGCTGTCACTACCAATATTTTAAAAGACACCCTTGGATCTTGGAGGTGGGGCAAGTTGACACACATGCATAGCATAATCTTATTAAAAAAACAAAAATGAAAACAAATAATTGAATAAGTACATCGTTGTCAGTCAAAGCCATGAGGAAGGGCTACCCGGTGGCGCAGTGGTTGAGAGTCCACCTGACGATGCAGGGGACGCGGGTTCGTGCCCCGGTCCGGGAGGATCCCACGTGCCACGGAGCGGCTGGGCCCGTGAGCCGTGGCCGCTGCGCCTGCGCGTCCGGAGCCTGTGCTCCGCAACGGGAGGGGCCGTGACAGTGAGAGGCCCGCGTACCGCAAAAAAAAAAAAAAAAAAAAAAAAAAAAAAAAAAAAGCCATGAGGAACTCAAAAGGGTATCATGTAAAAATCCAATGAGAAGTGACTCTAACAGACTGAAAGAAGTAAGAAAACAATTTACAACAGGATGGCATAATAAAATAGATAGAAGAAAAGAGTCAACAAAATTTTTCTGAAAAGGGCCAGAGAGTAAATATTTTCAGTTTTGTGGGCCATGCTGCCAACATTCAAATCTGCCACTCTAGCACAATAGCAGCCACAGACCGTATATAAACAAATGGACAAGGCTGTGTTCCAATAAAACTTTGTTTAAAAACAGTCAGTGGGCCGGATTTGACCTGGGGCTATAGTTTGCGTCCGGATTAGATGAATGTGTTCAAATAAAGTAGGATCCGGAGTAGGGCACTTTCTAGAAGACTAAGTAACAGGTAATGTAAATCTAAAAGAGCAAGGCTTCCAGCAATTCTACTCCTGGGTATTTATCTGAAAAAAATGAAAACACTAATTTGAAAAGATACACACACCTCTATGTTTACTGCAGCATTATTTATAATAGCCAAGATATGGAAGCAACCTAAATGCCCATCAATAGATGAATGAATAAAAAAGATGCGGTATTATACACACACACACGCACACGCACACGCACACACATACATACATACAACGGAACACTACTGGGCCATAAGAGAGAATGAAATCTTGGGATTTTTGACAACACGGATGGACCTCTATTAGCATAATAGAGGGTATTATGCTAAGTGCAATAAACTAGAAAAAGACAAATACTGTATGATTTTATTTATATGTGGAATCTAAAAAACAAAACAAATGAACAAACATAACTAAACAAAAGCAGAGTCATAGACACAGAGAAGAAACAGGTGGCTGTCAGAAGGGAGGAGGGCTGGGGGAGGAAATAAGTAGGAAGATTAAGAAGTTCAAACTTTCAGTTACAGAATAAATGACTCACAGGTAAGAAATGTACAGTGTGGGAAATATAGCCAATAATTATGTAACGTCTTTGGTGACAAATGGTAACTAGACTTACGGTGCTCATTTTGAAATGTATAGAAATATAAAATCACTATATTGCATACCAGGAACTTACACAGTACTACAGGTCAATTACACTTCAAAAATACACAAAGATATAGAAAAAGAGATCAGACTTGTGGTCACCAGCAGCAGAGGATGGAGGGAGGGGGAACTGGAAGAAGGCGGTCAAAAGGTATAGACGTTCAGTTATAAGATAAATAAGTACTAGGGACGTAATGTACAACAGGATAAATGTAAGTAACACTGCTGTTCATTATATATAAACATTGTTAGGAGAGCAAATAAATCCTAAGACTTCTCATCAGAAGGAAAACATTTGCTTTTCTATGTCTTTAATTTTGTGTCTGTATGAAATGATGGATGTTCACTAAACTTACTGTGGTCCTCATTTCATGATGTGTATAAGTCAAATCATCACGCCGTACCCCTTAAACTTATAGAGTGCTGTATGTCAATTATGTCTCAATAAAACGGAGGGGAAAAAATAAATAAATAAAAGAGCAAGGCTATAAGACCTTCCATCTGAGGGGATGTGTCGAAGCAACTATAAATCAAGGCCCTCCCTGGCAGCTGGGTTTCCAGCAAGAACCTCTCCAGGAGCCAGGCACCTCTCTGGTTGTTACGATACCTCAGTCAGCTGAGAAAGGAGCATCAAAATGCTTGAGCAGTTACCCCAAATTTGTTTTCCAAGAGACTTAGCATCTTTTAACCTCAGGAAGATTTAGAGTTAGACTTAGAAATATGCATTTAAGAGATTCAGACCTTGAATACTAGTCTTCAGGGGACAAAGATTTTATGTATATTTGATACATTGAGTATTTATTGTTTTAGAAATATTGACCAATTACAAGTAACAGGTCAGCCTTGTGGTTTAGTTTCAAATGTGTGATTGAGTGATTGATTTAAACTTATTTTAATCTGAAGTTTTAGTAAGTCTATTAACAATGTAAGAATATAAACTTAAAAATCACCCCATTTATAACTTATTAGAGTTAAGCTATTGGCAAGATTCATAACCAGAAAGGTGCAGAACTTAAAAAAGAAAATACAAATATTAAATTTTAAAATGCAGCTTATGGGCTTCCCTGGTGGCGCAGTGGTTGAGAGTCCGCCTGCCAATGCAGGGGACGCGGGTTCGTGCCCCGGTCTGGGAGGATCCCACGTGCCGCGGAGCGGCTGGGCCCGTGAGCCGTGGCCGCTGAGCCCGTGCGTCCGGAGCCTGTGCTCCGCGACGGGAGAGGCCACAGCAGTGAGAGGCCCGCGTACCGCAAAAAAAAAATAAATAAATAAAAATAAAATGCAGCTTATAATGTTTGAAACTACTTAATTCCTTTTGTAAATGGGATCAAACATGAATTAATGGTCCCCTTAAAATCTGGTAGACTGAAAAACTTAAGTTTTATAAATTGAACTGAAAGCTTAGAAAAAAACTAGAAATTAGCATTTGTATGTTTAGCAAGTTGAATATTCATTTGCAAAACCAAAATAATCTTTTTTTTTTTTTAGCATACAAAAATCACCCAAAAAAAACAGTAGCAAAGTAATTAAACCATGGTTACTTATAGAGAATGGAGCAGGGAACCTTTTCTCAGCTCCTAAATCAGTCAGTTAAATTTTAGTCTGAGAAGAGAATAAGCCTGTCAACTCATCTGCAGGGGACTTAGTGGACAGTCTCCAATGAATGGCTAAGATCTGACCACTTATCAGGCAGGTCTATCTATGTTCTTAAGGAGAACAAACAGAGTGCTTTTCTACACTTTTTTTTAACCTTTAAGTTACACAATAAATTCAAAAATTAACTGATTCATCAAAAGTCCCCTTTACCTATTCCTGATGCAAATTCCCTCCCAGAACTATTAACTATTTGTCGTTGGGCTGGAGTAAATCCTTTCAAGCTTTTTTCCCACTTGCTTGATAGGATTCTCTGGCTACTTAGTACTCCACTTAAAGTTCTTTTCATATTCTTTCACTAGAGCCACAATTTTTAAGACTACTTAAATAATTTGTCTATAACTGCATAACAGTATAAAATATGATTTACTTTTTACTATACATGTTTTTTTGAGCTGTTCTAATTTTTTTGCTCCCTTTTTTCATTTACTAAACTGCCCTTCAAATGAGCACGGGTTCCCAAGTATTTCCTGTCCTTCCATGGTTTCAGAGGCTGAGAAAATGAGACCAAAAAAAGAAAAGAAAAATGCAGAATGTAGTGGGATTGTGAAGAGATGAGTGGCAATCAGAGGTCCCAACACAAACTCACCGGGATAGACCAGGAAGTCGCCCCCGAACTTGCCAGCCGCACTGAGGAAGAAGCCTCGCTCCCACAGGTCTCTGTAGATGCTGTAGCGAAGCTCGTGGGCAGGACGGCCAGCGTGGGGCCAGTCCTTGGACTGGACACGCCAGTCCAGGGGCCTAGCTTTGATGGGCCGAGGCCTAGCAGTGGCCAGCTGGATGAGCAGAGCAGACCTTGGCAAAGGAGCCACCCCATTTGAAGGCCCTGGCTGGGGAGAGGAGGAGCCTGGTGGGGGGATGAATCCAAGAGAGTTTGGTGAATCCAAGGGGCAAGGTTCTCCCAGCCCCAGGGAGAACCAGCCATAGATTCCCTGCCAAAATTCCCCAAAGACCTCTTCCTTCCTTCCCCTGGTCCTTGGACTCCAACTCCCACCTTCACCTGCTTCCTCATGCTCTCCAGCAGCCTGGCCAGCGCTGGCCTCATTCTCTTCTGCAGCTTGGTTCCCACCGGCCTCCTGGCTCCCGCTGGTCCCTGATTTCTGTTCCAGCTTCTGCTTCTTCGCAGCCTGGCCCTCTGCAATCTTCTCTAGGAGCTCCTGACGACGGGTCTCACGGGCCTCAGCTGCCAGAGCACTTTGCTCCTGGAAGCCCTGTTCTTGCTGGCGCTTGAAGGATGCCAATGCCTGAGAAGTAAACTTAGCTGTAATCTCAGGATTCAGGCATGCCCTGCCCTAGGAAGCTAGGAATCCTGACTCCCTGGCGCCTCCCAACCTCCGGCGCGCGAACCCGGGGATCCCAGTATCCTACTCTCACAGTATTCCAGAATCCAGGAGTCCCAGACCCCTCCCACCTCAGGAACCTGTTGTCCCCAGCCTCTTCTCCCGCAGGCGCCCCCAACCTGCCCCCTTACCAGGCTGTGTTGGCGGGGATCCGGGCGCGGGGCGCTGACTAGGGTCACCGCGCCGATCTCGGCCAGCAGCCGCGCCTCTTCGGGCATCAGCAGCAGCGGGAGGCCCAGCCGCGAGTTCTGGCGGGGTCCGCGGGGCAGGGCGCCCACCGTGCGGCCCCCTACTCCCAGGCGCTCCCGCAGTGCCTGCACCGCCTCGGCCCCCCACACCAGGGAGCGGCCGTTCGCCACCTCCACCACCAGCATTCTCCTGCGGGAGGCCAGGGGCACAGCAGTCACCCACAGAGCAGCACGCCGCCCGATTCGCGCCGCGGGGAGGCCTCCCACCGCCTGCGGTTGGGGGGGGGGGTCTCGGCGAAGCCCCGCCCCTGAGCCTCAGGGGTCGGAGCCTCGCTCAGTGCCGCGTTCGCCACCTGCTGAGCGGGAGGGCCAGGCTCTGCCGCCTGGGCGCCGGACTCCGCCCTCGGGCGATCCCGCCAGGCCCCGGGGCTGTCCGAGACGAGGCCCCGCCCCGAACCGAGCCGCCGGGCCCAGCTGGGGCATCTCGGACCCCGCGGTCAACATTCTGGTCTGGGTCAACACTGCCATGCCGGCCCACGGCATGCTCGGAGCAAAGCCTGCCACAGCGCGGGCCACGCCCCCTTCGAAAGATCCATTTCGGCCTCGCCCTTCGGCTGTCCCCGTCAGGTGTCGGGACCTCCAGAGGCCAAAGCCCCGCTGAGCAACCCCTTCGGGTTGCTCGGGACTTGGCTCCTCCCCTTTCCGAACCCCCAAGGTTCGGCCTCAGGTCCCCTTGCTCTGAGTCGGGCTCCTAGAATACGAAGCCCCGCCCCCGCCCGACCGTGACCGGTCCGTAAGTTCGGGAGTCCTCGGCTCAGCCGAACCACAGCACCGCCCCCTCCCGAACATAAGGGGTTCAGCGTTCGGGCGTCCTCGGCACCCGTCAATCCCATAGCCTGAGGCCCCGCCCCCTCCGGCCGCCTGAGCTCCCCCAGTTGGAGCTCCCGCCCCACGTTCGAACCCCACAGCCGGAAGCCCGGTCCCCTGAACACCCGCCGTCTGTTCTCCGCTCGGGCGGGCTCACCCAACTCGTGAGCGCTCCCTTCAAAATGTGGCACCGTCCTCTGATAGAACCAGCTAGTCACCTCGTAAACACCAGCTCGCAGTCCCGGTGGAGCCACCCCCTTACGTAGCGCGCCACGCGCTGCTTCCTCCACCCCCACCTCCCCCATGCCGACCCCCTGCGTAGATTTCGTCACGCCGCCACCTCAGCTGAGCGGGAAGTCTGGGACCCGCCCCGAAGGGCCGTATCCCTGCCCTCCCCATAAAGTGAAACCCCCTGAGCCCGCCCCTCGAAGCGCACCTCCCTCCTCGGTTCCGCGACTTGGAAATGGGAGGCTCCTTACGCTGGACCCGACCCCTTGGCACCACGGCCCGGGGCCCCTCCCCCTTTAGGCCGGGACGCTGTTTGCCCCGCCCCCTTGGAATACTCCTGAGCCCCGCCTCTTTCGTGTTGCCGAAACCCGTGGCTCCGCCTCCCTCCTAAACATGAGACTCCGCCTATCAGCCACCCAGGGTCACTTGTACCCGACTACCTCCGAAGGGAACCGACGCTGTGGCCCCTCCACATCCGGCCGAAGCTCTTGGCTCCGCCTACATCCGAACAGAGACCTTCAGTACTAGACTACCTCCGAAGAAAACCGAAGCCTGTGGCCCCGCCTCCAAACCGCCTCCCGACTCTGTCCCAAGGAATCTGAAGCGGAGGCTCCACCTCATTCCGAACGCTGAGCTCCCGGCCCCGCCTCTTTCCAAGGTTCGGTCGCTTCCCTTCGTGCCCGAAGCTTCTGGGCCCACCCCTTTCCGAGCCCGAAGTCCCGCCCCTTTGCGTGCTCGCAGCTCCGTCCAGCTGCGGACTCGTGCTCCGTGCGCCCAGTCCGGGCTCCTTCCCTACTCAGCCCGGAATCTGTCGGGCGCTGCACACCCGGCCCCGGACCGCGCAGACCAGCCGGCTCCCCGAAAGAGGCTGGGGACGCGGGGGCGTGCTGGGCAGGGTAGGCGTGGCGCACCCGCGGTGGCCCGCGGGCCGGGACTGCTCGGCTGCTTCTTGCCCTGCGGGCGGCGCGGAGCCGCGGGCCCAGGTGGGTCCGCCACGCCTGGGCCGGGGTGCGGTGGGCGCGGAGTGCAGAGGCGCCCCGGAGACCGGGAGGGGTCTGGACAGTGTGGGGTCGTTGCGGATCGGCGGGCTGATGAGGTGCGGGGGCGGTGCCGGGAGCGCGGCCGAGCCGCCGAGTGGCGTAACCGCCTGTGGCTTTGCCCGGAGTGGATCTGATCCGCGCTTGATGCACCCAACGGGAGTGGAGCTCGGGAGCGGGCCCGCTCTCTGGGTATCAGACGGGAGAAGGAACCGGAGCTCCGAAAGAGGTGGAGACTGGAGGCCTGCGCTCCTCTGAGGCCCTCTCGGAGAATGGCAGGGGGTCAGGAGAGCAGGGCTCTCAAAGAGAGAGAGGCTGGGGGATAAGAACTGGATACTCGAGGGGGCCGGGAGGTTTGGGTTCCTGGGTTCTCAAAGGAGAAGAGAGCTGGGGGCCTGCGTTCTCAAAAGGGGTTCTGTGGGTGGCTTCCTCTATCCTCGAAGGAGGAAGGGCCTGAAGGTCGGGATTCTGTGTTGTCGGAGGAGAGGAGCTGAGGGTAGGACTCCTTCATCCTCGACAACTGGGGACTGGGCGGGGGGGGTGGATCCTTGAATCCTCTAAGGGGGAGGGGCTGGGGGCCCGGACTCCTGGGTTTTCACTGGGAACCTCTGCCCCTCCCCCAGAACATGTCGCCCGAAGAATGGACATATCTAGTGGTTCTTCTTATCTCTATCCCCATCGGCTTCCTCTTTAAGAAAGCTGGTGAGTCAGGTTCCCTCCCCAGTGGAAAATAAAGGAGGGGGGTGCCCGGGCTGGGGACCCCTGGAAGGTTCCACGCTTATGCTGTGCCTTCTCCCTGCAGGACCTGGGCTGAAGAGATGGGGGGCAGCAGCTGTGGGCCTAGCGCTCACCTTGTTCACCTGTGGCCCCCACACTTTGCATTCTCTGGTCACCATCCTTGGGACCTGGGCTCTCATTCAGGCCCAGCCCTGGTGAGGATTTGGTGGGGGTTGGAGGGGGAGATAGAGGGGGTGGAGGAAGCGACCTGTTTCCTCTTGGGGTCTTTCTCTGTTTCTGTCTTCATCTCTGGATGTCTCTTGTTTATCTCTAGATTCTCTGTGTCATTTGTCTGGTCTGTTTTTCTTCCTCTCCTGCCTTTTTCTGGGTCTTTGTCCCTGTGTGTTTGTCCTGGTCCTTTACATGCATGTCGTGGATTCAGGAGAGAGGAGGACGTTACTAGTCTGCTGGCCCTGCCACCGTTGGTATTGGTATTCTCTCTCTCTCTCTGTTTCTCCCTCCCTCTTTCTCCCTCATCTCCCCTCTCTCCCTCTCCCTTCCTCCTCCCTCCCTCCCAGAAAAAATGGAGGATTGAAGGATCTTCACCCTGAAGCCTCCCTTAACCCCCTTCTCATTTTCTTCTCTGTTGCTGCGCATTTCTGTGTAGCTGTTTCCATCGTGCTCTTTCCATACCCCCCCGCCCCTCATTTTCTGTCTCTGAAGGTGGGGAGGTGGGGAAGGATTTGTAGCCGGAATCTAGGGGCGGCTGAGGCAAGATGTCCTGCGCCCCTGTACCCAGCACAGCACGCCTCTTGCCTTTGCCCAGCTCCTGCCACGCCCTGGCCCTAGCCTGGACCTTCTCATATCTGCTCTTCTTCCGCGCGCTCAGCCTGCTGGGCCTGCCCACTCCCACACCCTTCACCAATGCCGTCCAGCTGCTGCTGACACTGAAGGTCAGACCACCGTAACTTTACCTTCTCCTCCCAGCCCCTCCCGTGGGAGGCAGAGGAAGGGGGGTGGTCTCTCCCACACACCCCGCCGGGGGCGGGGCTTCACCTCTGAGCTCTTCCCTGGGGTAAAGAAGTATCCGAAGTTACGTAACTGGGGGTGCCATGTGGTGGCTGAGCTAAAGTGCATCTCTGTAGCAAGCCATTTTGCAAAGGAGGACAACCAGCTCTGGGGAGGTGGCACTTAGTTAAGGACACAAAACCAGGACACCACGTCCGGCTCTCCATGACCTGGGAAGATGGGTGAAAACATTCCCAGGCCCCACCCCTGGGAACGGAAAGTCGTGCGTTCCTACTACGTGCTACACATCAGCGAACAGAACAGTCATGTGAGGTGGTGAATGAGGTCCCCTCGGCATCCTGTGTTCCCAGCGGGAGCCGGAGAAAGAGGCTTTCAGGGCATAGGGCCCAGCGTGTGGGGAAGGGAGCAGGCCGAGCCCCGTCAGCAGCGGACCAGCCACGTGCACCATCCATCAGGAGCGGAAAAGAGCACAGGCAGCCCAGGCCAAACCATGCAGGGCCTTGTTGGCTAAGGTGAGGGGGTCCCGACTCCTTCCTGTGGGGGCCCAAGATCCACTGCAAGAGGTTTTTTGCTTTGTTGCCAGAAGAGGTAATGTGACCAGATTTACAGGTTTAAAAATCCTTCCTCCCGATGCTGAGTGAGCTGAAGCAGAAAGCGCAAAATGGGGTGACGTGGGACTCTTTTATCAAAGTCCAACTGACAAACAGTGGCGGCTTGATGCAGGCCTGTGGGCAGGTCAGTCAGGGCCCCACCAGGAAGCCCCGCATTTAGGAGAAATTGAGGGCGGGATGGGGAGAGGTCCTGGGCCCCAGGGCCCGAGAGGAGGGGCAGGTAGTGGAGCCGGGAAGGAAGAAGACTTGGGTAGAGCCCCCCAATTCAAGAAGCTCATCAGGAGTCACGGCCGGCTCAAGGTGGTCTTATCAACACAAGGGAATAAAAACCCAAGCCTCCCTCCTGCCTTCCTCCATCTCTGCCTGGGGCTCTGTGCTAAGTAAACCCAGCGGTAAGCTGGAAGACACAGGCCTGTGGGTGTTGAGCCGGCCTGGGGTCTGTGCGGAGAAGGGTAGAGAGCAGATCTGGAGAAGGAGCCCGAACATATTCAGCCCAGTGGTGGAGGCAAAGCGAGAGGGACAGACTCCAGAGACTTAAGGGATTCGATTCGGGGAGTGAGGAGTGAGGAAGGTTTCCAGCCTAAGCAATTAATGGGATGGTGGTGGTATTTGCTGACGGCAGAGACAAGAAGAGGACCCACTTTGGGGAGAGGCTAATACCGTGTTCCACCTTGGGTGTGTTCAGTTCGAGGTGCCTGGAAGACATCAAGCATTAATGACAAGAGACAGCTTTTTTTTTTTTTTTTTTTTTTGATCTCGCCACACGGCTTGTGGGATCTTAGTTCCCCGACCAGGGGTCATCACACCTGGGCCTCAAGCAGTGAAAGCGCCGAGTCCTAAGCACTGGACCGCCAGGGAATTCCCTAGAGGCAGCTTGACGAACGGGCTTGGGGCTTGGAGGAAAAGTCCCACCGGGTTACACCGTGGGTGGCATCTAAAGTCACGAACTGCAGGAGAACCCAGAAAGATGGAACTCAGAGAAAAAAGACAGAGGGGCCCAGGAGTGAGGCCTGCGAGAGTCAGCGAGGAGCCCTTACTCACGACTAGATGCCCAGAGCTGCCCGTGGAGTACAGCCTCAGCGCCCAGCTACACGGGGCTGCAGCAGCCGTGGGCTGCCCAGAGAGGCAGTGAAAGGGAGGTGGGTGAGAGGAAGCCCGGGTCTGACCTGTCCTTCCTTCCCTGCAACCCCTTCCTCCCAGTTGGTGAGTCTGGCCAGTGAAGTACAGGACCTGCACGTGGCCCAGAGGAAGGAAATGGCCTCAGGCTTCGGCAAGGGGCCCGGCCTGGGGCTGCTGCCTGAGGTTCCGTCTTTGATGGAGACGCTCAGCTACAGCTACTGCTACGTGGGAATCATGACAGGTGAGCGAGCCCGCCGCGCAGGCCTGCCTCCGCGGCTCCTCACCCTCTGTCTCCGTCCTCTGCCTGGAGTTGGGTGCCTGTTCCACGCTCCCACATTCCCTTCCAGCATCTGCTGCTCTGATGGTGAGCATCTGCGCCCGAGTCCACGTCTGACTCTCCCCCTGGCCCCAGGGCCCCTCCAGAGTAGAGACAGACTGTTCTCAGCCTCGGTGATTCCTTGTAACTTTGGGGGAGCAAACAGGAGGTAAAGGAGAAAGACCTACATCACCCCAACGTTTCTGCTGCCCGGGCAACAAGTATTCACCGCTTAGGATCCCATTTTTAGTTTCAGAAAATATTTTTTTCCCTAATGTTGACCTCTTAGAAGGTGTTCATTTTCATAGCAACATCGTACTGAGCTATGATTACCATATTCACCCACTTGTAAGCACATCCAGCTTGCTGGGTTTTAGTCTGTTCACAGAGCTGTGCAACCTTCACTGCCATGTAATTTCATCACCTGGAGGAGCAACCCTGCACCCTTGAGCCTTCGTCTCCCAAGCCTCCGTCTGCCCCCATTCCCTGGAAACCACTGACTGACTTTCTACCTCTCTCTGTTTGCCCGTCCTGAACATTTATAACTGGGATCATACAGTGTGTGGTCTTCCGTGGCGTGTAAGACGTCTAACACTTCTGTTAACCCCACTCTGCTCCCTCCCTAGGCCAAGACCGGTCTCCTCTTTTCCTCACTGTCCCTCTGTAGCCCCTCCCTGCTCAGTGGCCACAGGGGTCTCATGAAAAGGCAAAGTGATAATGCAGCACTTCCCTGGTGGGAGAGCCTCTACTCGTTTCCTAGCGCTTAGAACAAACCTCAAAGTCCTCATCAGATCCCCCAGGGGTCCTGCCCCTGCCACCCTCTCATTTCTTCTCACACCACTCTTCCTCTGCACATGCGCTGCAGCACGTCCTGTCACTCCTTTAGACCCGGCTCACCCCCAGCCCCATCCCTCCAGCTCCGGTCTGTCTGTCTCCACCTGTCTCGGTGTCTCCATACCCCTCATTCTCACGCTCTGTGTCCCTTTCCATAAGTGTCTGTCTGTCCCGCTCTATTTCCTGCCGAGCCCCTTGTCCTCCCCTTTGTCCGCTTCCTTGTCCCTTTCTCTCTGGGTTTCTTTTTTTTTTTTTTTTTTTGTCTTACGCGGGCCTCTCAATGTCGTGGCCTCTCCCGTTGCGGAGCACAGGCTCCGGACGCGCAGGCGCAGCGGCCACGGCTCACGGGCCCAGCCGCTCCGCGGCATGTGGGATCCTCCCGGACCGGGGCTCGAACCCGTGTCCCCTGCGTCGGCAGGCGGACTCTCAACCACTGCGCCACCAGGGAAGCCCACTCTCTCTGGGTTTCATAGCCCCACTCCCCTCTCTGCTTCTCTCTCTCTCCTTCCTCTCCCCGGTCCACCTCAGCTCCCGAATCTCTGGTCCATCTCCACCCTCCCCCAACCCCGCCCCGAGACTGGAGCTCGGCGCCCCCTCCCACGTGCACCGCGTCTGACCAGCTGCCCTCCCTCCCGCCGCAGGCCCCTTCTTCCGCTACCGCACGTACCTGGACTGGCTGGAGCAGCCCTTCCCCGGGGCCGTGCCCAGCCTGCGGCCCCTGCTGCGGCGCGCCTGGCCGGCCCCGCTCTTCGGCCTGCTCTTCCTGCTCTCCTCCCACCTGTTCCCGCTGGAGGCCGTACGTGAGGACGCCTTCTACGCCCGCCCGCTGCCCGCCCGCCTCTTCTACATGATCCCCGTCTTCTTCGCCTTCCGCATGCGCTTCTACGTGGCCTGGATTGCTGCCGAGTGCGGCTGCATTGCCGCCGGCTTCGGGGCCTACCCCGTGGCTGCCAAAGCCCGGGCCGGGGGCGGCCCCACCCTCCAATGCCCACCCCCCAGCAGGTCAGGCGGCGTGAGGGAGGTGTCCCAAGACCCGGCAGGCCCAATCACCGCGGGCTGGCCCTGCCCCTAGCAGGGAGGATAGCGGGGAGCAGGGGGGGGCAGGTCTCCCACCTGTTGTCAGCGGAGTGTCTCCCTCAGCCACCACAGCCCGCCTTCCCCTGTCCTAAGGAAACAGTAGTCCAGATACGTAGGGATTGCCCCCCTGTTGCTAGCGCTTGTGCCCCCTTGGAATGGTGAACCGCTCTCTGTTGCTAGGAGAAGGCAGGTGGAACGGCAGTCACACGCTACCCCTCTGTTGCTGTGGAAGCGACACCCAGTAACCCAGCTGTTCCTGGTTGCGCAGGTGCCATCGTTGGGCAGTGAGGAGTAGCCCTTTGTTGCTAGGGAGAACATTGCCTAGCAACAGCACTGCCCTTCCTGCCAGAAAGAGGCTCTTTGTTGCTACGGAAACGGCATCCCCTCAACTGCCCCTTTGCTGCTGGGAGCCAGCACGCCCCTCCCCATGGGATGTCGTCACGTAACAGCCTCCTCTTGCCCTCTTTCTCTACGGAAGTGGTATCCTTGGCCATGCTGTCCTCTAGCAGAGGGGACACCATTCCTAGCAACTGCGGGTCGCCTTCCTGCTGTTGCCTAGGAAATCCCCTGGTAACTGTGCATTAACCTTGTTGCTGGCAAAACTAGCCCCCTAGCTCCTTCATCACTAGATAAATCACACAGCTAGTAACTACAGACTCTCTTGTTGCTGAGGCTATGTTGCTCCTGTGTTGCTAGGGAAATGGCACCCCTAGCAACCAGGAATGGCCTGTCCCTCTGTCCCTAGCCGTCATGGTCAGCTTTCAGGCTGGGGCTGGGAAAGCAGCCCTTTGGTGTAAATTCTGAACTACTCCTTCCGAGGGTTGGGCAGTCCCCTAGTAGTCACAAACTGCCACTCCATTGCGGGGAAGTGGCGCCCCCTGCAGGTTTCTTGCCTCTGCCATAGCGGAGGGTATCCCCCAGAAGACGTCAAGCAGGAATTGAAGGCTTTTCTAAACCTTCTGGGCCCCGCCCCTAATCTTTGCCCCCCTTCCATTATCAGAAGCCGCCAACGGTTCAGGTGGGCCAAGGATATCCCCCACTGCTGGGGGTAGGATTGGCCCCAGTGACCCAGGAACCACTGTATTACTGGAGGTGACCCTTATAGAACAATCCTGGGAACCAATCGCCAGGAAAGGCCCTTTTGGGAAGCTTTTCTAAACATCCTAGGCCTTGTTGCTAAGGAATGCCCTTTCCCTAGCAACAGAGACCTTCGAGGTGTCAGGCGGGCCTAAAACATCTCCCTAGCAACCACGGACCCCTCATTGTTAGGGGTGCTGCTTCCCTAACAGCCGAAGTGTCCAACAGTTTAGAACGGACTACTCGGAGGCTTCTCTGAATATGCTGAGCTTGGTTGCTAAGGAATGGCCCTTCCCTAGCAACAGAGACCATTGGCAGGTCAGGTTGCTAAGGACTCATAGCTTAGCAACCGTGGCCCTTCCAGACTTTTCCTGGCTGTTGCAGGCCCCCTTACCAAAGAGGAGGACCCTATTGCTGATGAACTGTGCACTTTCCCAAAATGCTCAGTCTGGGCTGCCCTCCCGTGTTGCCCTAGCAAACGTGACAGCCAGAGAACTGCTTCCTGGCCAGGATCCCCTCCTTAGCATCCGGGGCTGGGACAGTAGCCAGAGTCAGGAGGGGGCCTGGCTGAGCTGCATGTCTGTCCCCCCCCCCCTTCATCCTCCACCCCGACCCCCCCCCCCAGTCCGGAGAAAGCGGCTTCCACGGAGTACGACTATGAGACCATCCGCAACATCGATTGCTATGGCACAGACTTCTGCGTGCGCGTGCGGGATGGCATGCGGTACTGGAACATGACGGTGCAGTGGTGGCTGGCGCAGTACATCTACAAGAGCGCGCCCACGCGCTCCTACGTCTTCAGGTGAGCCCAACTGTCTCGGAGGACTGCACGGAAGTACATCTCCCAGCTGCCCCTGGGGCCGCCTGCGGCTTCCCCCGCTGGGCCTCCGCCCCTGAGGGTCATGGGAGTTGGCGTTTCTTGAGCCTTGCGCTAGCTCTGATTTGCGTTATTCCGGGCTCAATTCTTCCTCCTCTCTGGGCCTCCGTTTCTACCTCCTTAAAGTCAGCCCTGCTCCACAAACGCAGTGTACTGTGGACTCAGTAGCTAGACTTTCCGGGATCTTAACCCTGCCAGTTACTAACAAACCTTAAGGAGTTAATTGACCCCTGTTTCCTCAACTTTTTTTTTAATTTCAAAAATTTCCATATATGCTTTTTTTAAAAATTCCAAATGCTTACTTCAATTACCCTTGGCTAAACCCCAAGAGATATAGCCATTTGCTTGGATCCCAGCAAGATAAATTGCTTCAGCATACTGCAAGAGGAAGCCATTTAAATAATCACTCTGCTTTGTAAACCTTTATGTAACATCTGGCTAGTAAACATAAAAATTTAAACAAACTGTGGGAGCAGGGGCCCCACCCAAACATGGACTGTAGAAATAAAAGAGGAAAAGGCAATCTCTGCCTTTTCCCAACAGCAAAATCAAACACAATTAACAATCCCCTAGCTCTTAAAGTTACCTCTTCTTTTTTTTAACATCTTTATTGAAGTATAATTGCTTTACAATGGTGTTAGTTTCTGCTGTATAACAAAGTGAATCAGCTATACATATACATATGTCCCCATATATCCTCCCTCTTGCGTCTCCCACCCTCCCCATATATGCTTTTTTTCCCAGTTTTTAAAAATTGAAGTATAGTTGATTTACAATGATGTATTAGTTTCAGGTGTACAGCAAAGTAAATCAGTTACATATACACACACACACATATATACATACATACACACATATATATTAATTCTTTTAGTTTTTTTGGTCGCGCTGAGCAAAATCCTGGTCCCCAACCAGGATTTGAACCCTGCCCTGGCAGTGAAAGCACGGAGCCCTAATCACTGGACCGCCAGTGGTTGCCTATCTATTCTTTTTCAGATTCTTTTCCCTTATAGGGTACTACAGAATACTGAATAGAGTTCCCTGTGCTACACAGTAGGTCCTGGTTTGGTTATCTGTTTTTTTATAGAGTAGTGTATATATGTTAATCCCAAACTCCTAATTTATGCCCCCCGAACCCAGTTTCCTCAACTCTTAAATGGGGGTAATGCTGTTACCTGTTTCATAGGTTGATGTGAGGCATAAGTGAGATAAAGTGTGAAATGCACTTAATGTGAGGCCTGATTGGCTTGTTATTATCCTTCACTCATCTGATATTTCTCGAGTGGAGACTTTCTGTAAAGAGAAGATAAACTTATTTTTACAACCTTAGGAAGTAGGAGCTCTCCTCATCCCCATTTTATTTTTATTAATTTTTATTTATTTATTTATTTGTTTATTTGGTACGCGGGCCTCTCACCGTCGCGGCCTCTCCCGTTGCGGAGCACAGGCTCCGGACGCGCAGGCGCAGCGGCCACGGCTCACGGGCCCAGCCGCTCCGCGGCACGTGGGATCTTCCCGGACCGGGGCGCGAACCCGCGTCCCCCGCGTCGGCAGGCGGACTCTCAACCGCTGCGCCACCAGGGGAGCCCCCATCGCCATTTTAAAAATGAAGAGACCCGGGGTCAGAGGTCCGATCTTAGGCAGCCTGCCGAGTGCCACCGCATGAGGTCAGGATACATCGTGACACGTTCTTATAATGAAGCAGTCAATCATGGTGCCTCTGGAGCTAGACTTCCCTGGGTGGGTGATCTGATTTATGATTTAAAGATCTGCTCCGACCTTGGGTGGGAATGGGCTAAGGTGGGGGAGGGGAGCAGGCGATAAAGCAGGGACTGGCCCGGTGGGCATCGACGGTACCCTAGAGTAGGGACCCGTGGCCTAGAAGTGGGTGCATTTGAGAGGTGGAGGTGGGAAACGGCTTGATGCCCAGGTGATGGGGTGTGCATGCCGGCGGGGCGCAGAAGGGCTGTTTCCTGAGGAGGGGAAACGGGGCAGAAGGCAGTTTCAGGAGTGTGTAGGATGAGGAAGCTGGACTTGGGTTTCGTCTCCCTGACTCTGAGGTGACTGTTAGATGTCCAGCCGGGGTTGTTGGCTACGCAGTTAGTCGTGCGATTCTGGAGCGTAACGGCAGGGTTGCTGTAAGAAGTGGACACGTGAGCGCCAGCAGGTGTGGATGATCCTGAAAGCTCTGGGCCTGAGCATCAGGTCAAAGCACAGAGTGCGCCGACGTTCAGACCAGGGATTCTCAGTGCGGGGCGGGGGAGCAATTGTGCTGCACCCCCAGCGGGCACTGGCGATGTCTGGAGACGCTTTTGTCGTAATGGGGACGTCCTACTGGCATCTAGTGGGTGGAGGCCAGAGACGCGCTGCACAGGACAGCACTCCACCCCCCACCCCACCCCACCCCGCCGCCCCCCGCAGAATGATCCTGCCCCAGGTGTCTGTAGTGCCAAGATTGAGAAACCCTGGTGTAGACGAGGGACCAGGAGGAAAAGCCAGCACAGCTGCAGCCAGTGACACAGGAGGACAATCAGCAAAGTATTCACTCCCGGAAGGAAGCCGGGAGAAGTTAGTGTTTCAAGGAGAAGCGAGCAGGGGAGGGTGTGTCCGCCGGTGCCAGGAGACCCGGTGCGCTGAGGGCGAGTGTGGCCCCTCTGGGTGGGGCGTGATGGGAGGAAGTCCCCGGCAGCCTTGACGGGAGCAGAGTGGGGGGCTGGGGGGTTCAAGAGAGGACGGAAGGGGTAGCCTGGACGATCCTTCGGAGAGTGTTCCCTGTGGGGGGCAGGGGGCCAGCGAAGCAGGGAGAGAGGAGTAGGGGACGGAGTGGCCAAGAGCTCAGGTGTGCACGCGTGGAGGTAGAGATGCCGGCCTTGCCCCGATGTGTGTCCCACCGCCAGCTGCCGACTAGAGCATTCTCTCTCCGCCGGAGGCAGAAAAGAAAGAGAACAGTTTTGTGCACTTCCCCAGCGCTCCAGTGGCTAAGACTCCGTGTTTCCACTGCCGGGGGCGTGGGTTCGATCCCTGTTCTGGGAACTATTATCCTGCATGCCTCGCGGCGTGGCCAAAAAATAGGGGGAAAAAAAAACCACAAAAAACAGTTATTGAATAAGCATTAAACCAGATTTCGAGGCATGGCGCAAGTAACCCACTGCTGAGATTACCAAGATGGAAAGAAAGCTCACTCTTTTTTTTTTTAACAGTTCATCCATCCATCCACTTTATTTTTATCTTTTTAATTGGGGTATAATTGATTTACAATGTTGTGTTAGTTTCAGGTGTACCGCAAAGTGAATCTGTTATACATATACATATATCCACTCTTTTTTTAGCTTCTTTTCCCAAATAGGCCATTACAGAGTACTGAGTAGAATCCCCCGTGCTATACAGTAGGCCCTTCTTAGCTGTCTGGAAGTCTCACCCTTTTTGTCTTCTCCATCGCCACTTAGAGCCCTTTACGTAGCGTGTTTTCAAGAGACACCATAACTGGTCCTCACGTCGGAGGACTCCACAGGCGCTATGCATGCTCGCATCTTCATCCCAAGCTCACCTGGTGATTGGGGTAGCCACCTGTGCTAGTTAAGTGTCTTTCTGAAGGAAGAATAAAACTCCTATCTCTCTGACCAGCAGGTGTTTACAGCTCGGAGCTGGCACCTAGGATAAGCCCTCAGAGCTGCAGGGAGACAGGCCCACCTAGGCTTCAAAGAGATGGCTCCCAGGCCCTCGAGAAGAACATTCCTGGACTCTAACACTTTCTAGAGGCCTATTTTACCCTTTCAGAGGTTTCCATCTGTGTCCAAAGGATAACGGAAAGATGCCCAAACAGGTTTTTCAAGGAAACGGCCTAAGAAAAGAGAAGGAGGAAAAGATCTTCCCTGTTGGCGACAGGGAAAATTCAACCGTTTTATGGACCCCTTACACCCTCTGCCCTCCCCCCCCCGCCCCCCAGGAAAGGGTGGTCAGGTCATTCTGTCATTAGGTTATTTTTGCACTTTTAACACACTTTTAACACGTGCCAGAGGGAAAACTTGATGCCCATGGGCGGGAGCTCAGGCCACAGTCCTTGGCAAAGCCTGCACTGATTTGTGGGTTCTCTGTGGAAGTGGGGATCAGAGCCTAAATTTGGGGGTCTTCAAGGGATAGCATTCGGAGTCCTTAAGGAGAAGGGACCGTGGCTGGAGATTTCTGAGTCTTCATGGATCGCGGTGTATATCCCTGGATCCTCAAAGAGGAAGTGGCTGGGGACTTGGCTCCTGGGTCCCGAGGGAGAATAGTGCTGGGAGGGGGTTTCTGAGAAGAGAGTAGAGAGTACCGGGTCTGAGGGAGGAGGGGCTGGGGGCCTGGGGCCCCTGGGTCCTGATTCCGAGCCCCTCCCCCAGGAGCGCCTGGACCATGTTCCTGAGCGCCTACTGGCATGGCCTGCACCCTGGCTACTACCTGAGCTTCCTGACCGTCCCGCTGTGCCTGGCAGCTGAGGGCCGGCTGGAGTCGGCCTTTCGGGGGCGGCTCGGCCCCAGGGGCCAGAAGGCCTGGGACTGGGTGCACTGGTTCCTGAAGATGCGGGCCTATGACTACATGTGCATGGGCTTTGTGCTGCTTTCGCTGGGCGAAACCCTCCGGTACTGGGCCTCCATCTACTTCTGCATCCACATCCTGGCCCTGGTGGCCCTCGGGCTGGGGCTGGCTGTCGGTGGGGGCAGCCCCTGCCGGCGGAAGACGGCGTCCCCCGCCACCAGCCTTGCCTCAGGAAAGCTTCGGGAGGAGTGAGCTGTCGCGACACTCCCTGTGCTGTCGGTCCAGCTGCCAGGCTTTTGCCGCGGAATTCTGTGAAGCATGCTGCCGTCTCCTTTCCCAGAAAGAGTCCTGGATGTGGCAAGGGGCCGGGAGAGGAGTCCCTCTTCTCCAGCTCAGCACCGTGGCCGCAAAAGCCTCCGCCCCGAGGGCCCCGGATGATCAGTTTTCCCTCCTGTAAAAATCAAGATACGGTCCAGACGAGAATCTCCCTTTGTCCCCGCCCAGCGCCAGGTATTCAGAGAGAGCTGCGTTTGCCCCCCAACAGCAGGGGCCGATGGG
Source organism: Kogia breviceps (assembly GCF_026419965.1). Lineage (NCBI taxonomy): Eukaryota > Metazoa > Chordata > Mammalia > Artiodactyla > Physeteridae > Kogia > Kogia breviceps. The sequence continues at coordinate 3,583,370 of NC_081327.1, forward strand.
CGACGTGGTTTCTTGGGCAAATTTCCCTTCTTTGGCCCCACCGTGTGGGGTTAGGAGCTCCAGGGCAGGCTCTGGGAGTGGGGGACCCTCTTTCTGGTCGCTTCCACTCTTGTCTCGTTGGACCAGTACGGAGTGTATAACCCTCCTGGAACGGAGAAGCGGAGGCGCAGATGTGCAGGCCTTTGGACTGTGGTTCTGGAAGGTTCCATCTGAGACACCCTAGGGTCCCAGCGCTCCTGTCACCCTCTTGTCATCCTTTGACCTGAGAGGCTCAGAATGTGTAAATCTCTCCTAATAAAGTGTCACACAAAGACTCTATGTGGGAATGTCTGCGGGTGATCAAGGTGGGGGGCTCGTACCACCGCACCCCTCTGTGGTGTGCTGCCACCCAGCCCCCCGGGAGCCACGCAGGCGTCTGTGGACTTCAGCTCCCAGGAGACCTTTCGGAGCAGAGGCCCTGATAGTTTGTGGGAAGTGCCGGGCAATTCCTCCGGGCCAGCTGGCGGCCAGGTATGCCCCCGTCTCGGGCTCCTCCCTCACCTGGGGCAGTCAGTCCCTGCTCGGCTGGCCCCAGAGACGGAAGCAGGTCCGCGGCTGGGGCCATTGAAGAGAGCCCGATGCGGGAACCGGAGGCCTGGGCCCCCTCGCGGGGATGGCCGGCACCCCGGGAGGCCAGAACAGGTGGGGGAGCCCGAGGAAGGTCAGGCCCCACTCCCCTGGTTGGCAGAAGTCACGAGGGAGGCGGAGAACGGAGGGCCGCCTCCTGGGACCCCAGGGCCGAAGGGGGAGGGGCTTCGGCTCCCGGGTCTCTGGGGGAGAGGGGACCCAGAGGCTGGGACTTGTGGGTCCTGGGGAGGAGTCTGGAGACCCGGAGTCTTGGAGGGGGAGAGGGCTAGCGGCTGGAATACCTGGGGATATCTGAGGAATGGGAGGGGCCAGGATCTCAGCCTGAATTACAGGGAAAAGGAAGTTGAGGAGCGGACTCCTCAGCCCTGGGGTAGGAGGGGCCTGGAGGGGCCACACTTGGGTGCTCGGTAGGGCTGTGGGGCTGGTGTCTGGGACCGGGGATTCCAAACTCCCGGATCTGAGGGGGGAGGGGCCGGGGGCCTGGACTCCTGGGTCTGAGGGGGGAGGGGCCGGGGGCCCGGACCCCTGGGTCTGAGGGGGGAGGGGCCGGGGGCCCGGACCTCTGGGTCTGAGGGGGGAGGGGCCGGGGGCCTGGACTCCTGGGTCTGAGGGGGGAGGAGCTGGGGGCCCGGACCCCTGGGTCTGAGGGGGGAGGGGCCGGGGGCCTGGACTCCTGGGTCTGAGGGAGGAGGGGGCTGGGGGCCTGGACTCCTGGACTCTCCCAGCCACCTGTCCTCCTGCCCCAGGTCCATCGCTGTCCTCTGTGCTTAATGAGCTCCCCAGTGCTGCTACCCTTCGGTACCGAGGCCCTGGGGGGCTGCCCTGGAGGGCCCTGGAGGAGGAGGAGGAGGAGGAGGACGGACAGAGGAGCATCCAGTCCCTCGCAGAAGCCACACAAAAGGAACTGCAGGAGCCCGGCCCTTCCCGGGAACTGCCGTGGCCCATGCAGGCCAGACGGGCACACAGGTGAGGCCCACCTCCCCGCCAGGTGTGCACCATCCTCCCACTTGTTGGAGGCTCTGTCTCCATGTCACTCTGTCCTCCTGTCAGTCCTTGCCTCTCTCAGAGCTGCCTCTTTTTCTGCTGTCTGTTGTTTGTGCTTCTCTGATTCCAAGGAGTCCTGTCTCCGGGATTCTTTCTCCTCTCTCTCTCTCTCCCAAGTTCTCGTCTCTTGCGTCTTCTGTCCCTCCAAGGCTGTGTTGCGTGCCTCTGTTTCTCGCTGGGTGTCTGAAATCTGTCAGTGTTTTTTCCTCTCTGCTTTATGTCTGTCTCTGCCTCCCCCTCTTCAAAGCGTATCACTCTTTCATTTCTTTTTTGCCTCTCTCCAGCTACATAATTTACAGTACCCAGTGAAAGCTGAAACCGCTGGGTCTCCTGTTCAACAATTATTACTCATCTTAAGACGGCAACAGCACAGCATTCAAACAGCACGGCAAGTGGGTCGCCCTTCCGAGAACGGTGTCCTGAGTGACTCTTCGGGGAGCCCTTGGAAACTGACCCTTTTCCTTACATAATCCTGACACCGATTCCGATATGTGGGGAATTTTCCCCACACCAAGCAAAGCTCTGACACTAGCTTGGTGTCCAACAATTCCACTCAATTCTGACACTATCTACCTGGAGATATAACATCAACATAAGAGAGGCAACTTTATGACCGTCACCACTTAGGAGATTCGAGGATTTAGGAACTGTGTGCCAGAAACAGGACAAAGACCAAATATATACTTCTTTTTTAAAAAGTTTTTTCCAGTTCTATTTAGATACAGTTGACATACAGCATCGTGCAAGTTTAAGGTGTACACTGTGTTGATGTGGTATACCTCTGTTGATATACTGCAAAATGATTACCGCAGTGGTGCTAGCTAACATCTCCATCATGTCACATAATTACCATTTCTTTTCAGTAGTCAGAACATTGAATATCTACTCTCCTAGCAAGCTTCAAGTATACAGCACAGTATTATGAGCTACAATCACCATGCTATACCTTAAATCCCCGGAATTTGTTTATCTTATAACTGGAAGTTTGTGCTCTTTGACCAACATCTCCATTTCCCTACCCTACCCCCAGCCCCTGGTAAACACCATCCTGCGCTCTTTTGAGTTTGGTTGGTTTTCTTTTTGGTTTATTTATTTATTTATTTATTTGGGTTCGTTTTTTTTAGATTCCACATGTGAGATCATCATACACTACCAAATACATATTTCTTATTATAAATCACAATATCACACCTACCTTTCTTTTTTCTTTTTTCTTTTTTTACTTTATGATGGTATTTGCTGACAGAAAAGTGCATGAAACATCATGTAGAAACTTAAAGAGTTTTCCCAAAGTGAGGGTCCAGGTAAACACCACCTAGGGCACCCCCCTTTCTTCTTCCCAGACTTTCACTGAGGATCACTCCTTGCTTTTCTTCATAGCTTTGCCACCTGTGTGTGTATCCCTAAAGAGAAGAGTTTTGTGTTGGCTCTGTGTGCCTTTGTGTAAATCGAACCCTGCAGTCTGTATTTTCTGTCTTCCTATGCTGAGCATTAGGTGTGTTTCTTTTCATTGCTATGGAGTATCCCGTGTTAGGAATATATTTCAACTAACTTCCTGGTTCAAAGATTGGGCTGTTTCTACATGTGGGTGGTTTCCATTTGGGGCCACTAGGCCCCTCCTTTTCTGTGTGTGACTCTGTTTCCCTCCCAGACAAAGCGTTGCCAGGAACCAAGTGGCTCAGGGCTCGGGGTCCAGGGCTGCCCACTGGACTCTTCTGCTTCGGAGGTCCAAGGAGAAGGTGCGGGAAGGCCTGCGATCCGTGCAGCCCTGGGAGTGGACACTGAGGAGAATTGGGGGTACGGTGGGCTTTGGTCTGGCACCTTGGGACGGGACTGGACCCCTGGGTCTGAGGGAGGAGGGGCTGAGGGCCTGGATCCCTGGGCCCGAGGGGGGAGGGGCTGGGGGCTGGACTCCCGGGTGTGAGGGGGGAGGGGCTGGGGGCTGGACTCCCGGGTGTGAGGGGGGAGGGGTCTGGGACCAGGAAGGAGCCCGCCGCCTCTCTGCTGCCCCCTGCAGGCCAGTTTGGCGCCGGCACTGCGTCCTACTTCTGCCTGCTGCGCTTCCTGCTGCTGCTCAGCGTGCTGGCCTCCGTGCTTACAGCCTGCATGATTCTGCTGCCCACCTGGTTGGAGGGGGCTCCCCCGGGTCCCCCTGCCCCTAACGCCTCCTCACCCTGCGGCTTCTACAGCCCTGGCTCTCAGGGCCTGGTCACCTTCTCCACCGATCTCTTCAATTTGCTCTCCGGAGAGGTGCGTGCCTGGGTCCCTTGGAAGCCCCCGCTCTGAGCCCTAGTGCCCTCAGTGACCCCCGACCCTGATGGCCCAGCTCCCTGAACCCTGCCTCTTCCCAGCCCCGTGGTGAACCCTGCCCTGCCTTTCCTTCCACAGGGTTTTCTAGAATGGTCTCCGCTCTTCTATGGGTTCTACCCGCCCCGCCCACACCTGGCCGTCACCTACCTGTGCTCCACCTTTGCCATTCGCCTCCTCTACCTGCTGCTCATCCTGCACCGGTCAGTGACACCCCTACACCCAGGCCCCCCAGACCATAGGGGAGTAGCCGTGATAGATCCCCCTCCTCCAGAATCCCGAGTCTTGCTTTGTGGCCCCTTTCTCTCCGTTTGAGTTGCAATCGAATTTTAAAATGCTGCATCATTGCTGCAGGCCAGGGATAAAGACGAGAAGTTTCTCCCTCCTGTGACTTACAGTTTAGTGGGGAAGGTAAGCTATTAAACAAGCAAGGAAATTAATTACATCTTTTCTGAAGGGGAGAATGCTAAACAAATAGAGGTGATTCATTCACTAATGCAACAGATATTTATTGAGCAGATGCTATGAGCCGGGCACTGTTCTAGAGAGCTGGCAAAAAAGAACGAACAAACAAAAACCCAACAGAGCCTGGTCCTGGGGGAGCTGCCATTTTAACAGGAGAGACGAGTGATAAGCAATAAGCCCTAATAAGTGGATTGCATGGCTTGTTAGATGGTGATCGGGTACAAGCAGAGCAGGTGAGGGGGATTGACGGTGATACTGGGCCAGGTTGCTGCAGTGTTGTTTTGTTTTGTTTTCCCCACACCACACGGCTTGTGGGATCTTAGTTCCCTGACCAGGGGTTGAACCTGGGCCCCAGCGGTGAAAGTATCGAGTCCTAACCACTGCACCGCCAGGGAAGCCCCCAGGCTGCTGGGGTTTTTTTGTTTTTACTTTTTTGTGCGTTTATTGTTTGCAGCATTTATTCCCGGGCCATAAGTTTTTGTTTCTTCAGTTTCCTCTGGGACAGCTTTTTCTTCTGGGCAACCTCCTCCTCTGGTTTAGGAACAGTCTGTTCTTTTTCAGTAAGGATCATCTCAGCGTGGCAGGGAGAGCTCACGTACGGGGTGATCCGACCATGAGCTCTGTAAGTCCTGCGCCGCATCTTGGGGGATTTGTTCACCTGGATGTGCTCAAGTGACCGGAGAATCTACATCTAAGCCCTTAAGTTCAGCATTACTCTCTGCATTTTTGAGCATGTGCAGTGAAAATTCAGCACTCTTTCTGGGTCACCGACCCTGCGTCCAGCCCCACTGTTTGGCCTGGGGACACCTACCAACTGCACCATTGTAACGACGGAATGGCACACATTGCTTTTTTTGTTTTTTTCTTTAAACACCTTTCTTGGAGTATAATTGCTTTACAATCTTGTGTTTGTTTCTGCTGTACCACCAAGTGAATCAGCAGCATCAAACAATCCACATTGCTTGTTTAAAGTGACATCCTTCAGATACTTGGTGGCTTTTCAGATGTGCATACCCTTAATGGCCTGGGCAGTTTCACGAGTGTTCTTTTTTTTTTTTTTTTTTTGTGATATGCGGGCCTCTCACTGTTGTGGCCTCTCCCGTTGCGAAGCACAGGCTCCGGACGCGCAGGCTCAGCGGCCATGGCTCACGGGCCCACCCGCTCCGCGGCACGTGGGATCCTCCCGGACCGGGGCACGAACCCGCGTCCCCTGCATCGGCAGGCGGACTCTCAACCACTGCGCCACCAGGGAAGCCCCTCACGAGTGTTCTTAAAGTGAACACAAAGATTTGAACCTCTCGACTTGCATGATTTTGTGGGGTTTTCTAGGTCAAGTGAATAGCGAACCATTTTTAGAGGTCACCTCAGGCCACTTACCGGAAAAAGGCCAGGCTGCTGTTCTTGTGTGTGTGTTTTGTTGTTGTTGTTAATTTATTTATTTTGGGCTGCGCTGGGTCTTCGTTGCTGCGCGCCGGCTCCCTCTAGCTGCGGCGAGCGGGGGCTGCTCTTTGTTGCGGTGCGCACGCTTCTCATTGCGGTGCTTCTCTTGTTGCAGAGCACGGGCTCTAGGCGCGCGGGCTTCAGTAGTTGTGGCTCGTGGGCTGAGTAGTTGTGGCGCACGGGCTTAGTTGCTCCGCAGTATGTGGGATCTTCCCGGACCAGGGCTTGACCCCGTGTCCCTTGCATTGGCAGGCGGATTCCTAACCACTGTGCCACCAGGGAAGCCCCCAGGCTGCTGTTTTAATAGGGCGTCTGGGAAGCTTCACTGAGGACATGGTGTTTAAGCAAAGACATTGAGAAAGTGAGGGATTTGGTCACTCAGCTACCTGAGGAAAGGTATTCCAGGCAGAGGGTGCAGCTGGAGCAAGGCAGGAGCAGGGCTGGCGTGTTTCAGGGTGCACAAGGAGGCCTGTGGGGCTGGATCAGAGAGAGGCGGGGGGCAAGGAGAGAGGGGGGAGCAGTAGGGGATGGGCCCACATTCCGTAAAGAATTGGGATTGTTTCTGAGATGGGACTCATTGCAGGTGCCTGAGCAGATCACCGTGATCTGATTTAGGTTTTAAAAGAAAAGAATCTATGGCTCTATGGAAGAGAGGGGAGCTGGGGAAAGGGAAAGGGAGGGAGAGAGCTTAAGGGCAAGGCAGCAGCAAGTAGAAGAGTTACGAGATTATTGCAATCAACTCCAAATATCACCAAGAGAGGTGGCTTGGACCAGGGTGGTGACAAGTGGTCAGTTTGGGGTTTAGTTTCGTTTTCTTTTTTCCATTGAATTTCTTTTTTCCCCCAGCTTTATTGAGATATAATTGACACATAACATTGTGTAGGTGGATGGCATACACTGTGTTGATTTGATGCCTTCATATATTGCAATATGATTACCGCCATAGGTTAGCTAATACCTCCATCAAGTCAGTTACCATTCCTTTTTTTGGCGAGAACACTTAAGATCTACTTTCTTAGCAACTTTCAAGTATATAATGCAGCACTGTTAACGACAGGCAGAATATTGTACATTAGATCCCCAGAACTTACTCATTTTATAACTGGATGTTGGTACCCTTTGACCCACATCTCCCCAGTTTCTGCACCCCCCGCCCCAGCCCTGGCAACTACTGTTCTAATCTGTTGCCATGTGTTTGGCTTTTTTAGGTTCCACATTTAAGTGATATCTCATACAGTATTTGTCTTTCTCTGTCTGACTTATCTCACTTAGCATAATGCCCTCAAGGTCCATCCCTGTTGTCTCAAATGGCAAGATTTCCTTCTTTTTTCATGGCTGAATAATGTTCCATTGTGTATATATATAAAACATACCATCTGTTGACAGACACTTAGGTTGTTTCCATATCTTGACTACTGTGAATTATGCTGCAGTGAATGTGCAGAGGCAGATCCTTTGAGATCCTGTTTTCATTCTCTTTGGATAAATACCCAGAAGTGGGATTGCTGGATCATATGGTAGTTCTGTTTTTAATTTTTTTGAGGAAACTCCATACTGTTTTCATTAGTGTCTGAATCAATTTATATTCCCGTTATCAGCGCACAAGGCACAAGGGTTCCTGTTTTTCCACATCCTCTCCAACATCTGTTAATCTCTTACCTTCTTCATGACAGCGTTTCTTTCTTTCTTTAAAAAAAATAATTAATATTTTATTTTTGGCTGCATTGGGTCTTCGTTGCTGCATGCGGGCTTTCCCTAGTTGCAGCGAGCAGGGGCTGCTCTTCGTTGCGGTGCGCAGGCTTCTCATTGCGGTGGCTTCTCTTGTTGCGGAGCACGAGCTCTAGGCATGCAAGCTTCAGTAGTTGTGGCGCACGGGCTCAGCAGTTGTGGCACGCAGGCTTAGTTGCTCCATGGGATCTTCCTGGACCAGGGCTTGAACCCGTGTCCCCTGCATTGGTAGGCAGATTCTTAACCACTGCACCACCAGGGAAGTCCAGTGACAGTTTTTCTGACAGGTGTGAGGTGATAGCTCATGATTTTGATTTGTATTTCCCGGATGATTAGTGACATTGAGCATCTTTTTATATACCCGTCGGCCATCTGCTTGCCTTCTTTGAAAAAATGTCTATTCAATTCCTCTGCCCATTTTTTAATGGGGTTGTTTGGGTTGGTTGGTTGATTGGTGTTTTGTTTTGTTTTGTTTTGTTGCTATTGAGTTCTATGAATTCTTTCTATATTTTAGATATTAACCCTTTGTCAGATAGATGATATGCAAGTATTTTCTCTCATTCTGTAGGTTGCCTCTTCCTTTTTTGGATTGTTTCTGTTGCTGTGTATAAGCTTTTTAGTAGCCCCATTTATTATTTTTTCCTTTGGTTACTTGTGCTTTTAGTGTCACGTCCAAAAGAACGTTGCTCACCAGCGTCAAGGGGATTTTCTTCTGTTTTCTTCTAGGAGTTTTTCAGTTTCAGGTCTTATGCTTAAGTATTAAGTCCATTTAGAGTTAATTTTTGTGAATGGTTTAAGGTTGGGGTCTAATGTCAGTCTTCTGCATGTGGATATCCAGTTTTCCCAACACCATTTATTGAAGAGACTATCCTTTCCCCACTGAGTATGTGGGCTTCCTTGTCAAATATTAGTTGACCATATATATTTCTCATTAAAAATAAAAAATCACAGGGAATTCCCTGGCGGTCCAGTGGATAAGACTCTGCGCTTCCACTGCAGGGGGCGCGGGTTCCATCCCTGGTTGGGGAACTAAGATCCCACATGCTGCAGGGCACAGCCGAAATATTTTTTTTTAAATAACCAAAAAACAAAGAGAAGCTGCGGAATAGGTTTTAAGTGGGAATGCCAATCGGATCCGCATAAAAGGAAGGCTCTACTAGCTCGGGAGTGGAGACCGGGCACAAGTGTTAGCAGGGAGAGCAGGTGGGCCCACTTGAGAGGTGATGGGGGCCAGCGCCGGGGCGGCGAAGGTGGATGTGGAGTCTTCCTGCTCAGTTTTCTGTTTCTTTCCTTTTCTCTGGTTTTCTATCCCCTCCCTGGGTCTTTGTCCCCCACTCTCCAGTCTCTTTACCTGCCCTCTCCTTTTCTGAGTCTCTGACCCCCCCGCACCTTTCTCCATCTCTTTTTCTCTGAGTCTTTGTCCCCTTTTCTTGGAATCTCTGCCCCCCCTTTGGGGGTCTGTCTTCCCTCTAAATCTCTCTCTCCCCAGGGTCTCTGTTCTCTTCTCTCTGGAGAGCTGTCCTTATCTCTTAGGTTTCTGGCCTCCTCTGGGCCTCTCTGAATCTCTTTCTTGGTCTTTGGCGACAATGACTGTATGTGTCCACCAGGTAGCAACTCTCCAAATGCCCAAGGTCTTAGAGTTCATTTTCCCTGTGTGCCCCAGAAGGGGAGAGGGGTTATGCCCCCGGCTTGTGGCTGTCCTGCTACACCCCATCTCTCGGGTCTCCCCTCTCTTAGCTCGGTGTCTGGGCTGAAGCAGACGCTGTTGGCTGAGTCAGGGGCCGTGACCAGCTACAGCCACCGCGTGTTCTCTGCCTGGGACTTTGGCCTCAGCGGGGAGGTCCACGTGAGGCTGCGCCAGCGCAACATCCTATTTGAGTTGCAGGTGCGCTTAGGGGTGGGGGGCCTACAACCAGATGTCACCCGAGGGGGCGGGGTTGAGAGGATGGGCGGGGCATAGACCAGGGACCGGGCCTCCAGAAAGATGCTGGGCGGAGCTTTCTCCTAAGGAGGCGGGCCTTGGGGGAAAGGGGACAAGGCCACTACAGGGATGCCTGAAGTCAAAGGGTACAGGAAAAAGCTAGCAGCAGGAAAGGGGCGGCATCTAAAGCTCCTCGGTTCAAAGTTAAGAGAAGGGTGTGGCCAGAAAGGGCTTGATAGAGTAGAACTGTAACTCCAAAGCACCGGGCATGCGTGCTGGGCGGGTCCTGGGAGGAGCTGGACGTGTTGGGCGGGGCCTTGGGGGCGGAGCCAGATCTCAATTGTGACCTGGAGGGCCCTGGACGGGCTGAGATAAGGATTATAGATGTTCTTGGAGGGGCGGTGCTGCACGTTGAGCCTGGGCTCTGGAGCACAGGCAGCACCTAGGGTAATGGAACCCAAGTGGACGTCTCTTCCGGCCTTAGGTGGAGCTGGAGGAAGCAGCGGTGCGGCGCCAGGCTGCGGTGCGGACACTGGGCCAACAAGCCAGGGTGTGGTCGGTGCGGGTGCTGCTCAACGTGGCGGTGGTGGCACTCCTGGGGGCAGCCTTCTACGGCGTCTACTGGGCTACAGGGGCCACTGTGAAGCTGCAGGTGTGGAGGGCCCCGGGGGAGGAACGGGCCTGGAACCGACATTTCCAGGGGTGGAGGAGACTGAGGCCCATGATTCCTGGAATCACAGAGAGGAGGGATTGGTGTGTGTGTGTGTGGGGGGGGATTATGTTAGGACTTTGGACTTCAGGGTGATGAAGGAGGAAGAGGCTGGGGGAGGATGTTAAGCATGGCTCCTGCAGGACCCCAGAGCCTCTTCTCTTGGTCCACCCTCCCTCCTAGGAGATGCCTCTTATCCAGGGGATGCCACTGCTGAAGCTCGTGGTGGATTACCTTCCGTCCATCTTCATCTCCGGGGTCAACTTCGTGCTGCCACCAGTGTTCAAGCTCATTGCCCCACTGGAGGGCTACACCAGGAGCCGTCAGATCGTCTTTATCTTGCTCAGGTTCTGGACTCCTGGGGTGGGCTGGGGATAATGGCGGGGCTGGTCGGGGGACAATGGTTGTAGCAGATAAGAGACTGAAATCGTCAGGATATGGGATCCAGTGGGATCTGGATTCAAATCCCGGCTCTTCCTGTCACTGAGCCTCAGTTTTCTTCATCTGGGAAATGGGGAGAATTGTGAGCACGCTCCACACAGGAGGGTCCGGGCACGTGGTGGGCACTCGGTCAGTGCTGATTCCCTTTCTCTCTCTTCCCCTTGCCAGGACAGTGTTTCTCCGTCTGGCCTCCCTGGTGGTCCTGCTCTTCTCTCTCTGGAATCAGATCACTTGCGGGGGAGATGCGGACGCTGAGGAGTGCAAAACCTGTGGCTACAATTACAAAGAACTTCCGGTGAGGATGAGGGTGGGGGGATGGACTCCTGGGTCCTTGAAGGAAAGGAGGAGCCCGGTGGGTCCGGACCCCGAGCTTGGGGTGCTAGAATACCTTCCCCTTGAGGACAGGGGTATAGATTAAAAAAAAAACTGAAGACCCCCCAGAGAAAGTATTGATAGAATCTCATATGCTTGCAGTTTGGAGACTCAGATGTTCGGGTCTACAGGTGTCTGGGTCCTGAGGTCTTTATGACCTGTTCTTCCTTCCTCAGTGCTGGGAGACTCGCCTGGGACAGGAGATGTACAAACTCCTGCTGTTTGATCTCCTGACCGGCCTGGCAGTCACGCTGCTCATCCAGTTTCCTCGGAAGTGAGAGTCCCGCCCCTTGCTGTGGCCCCGCCCAGCACGCAGTTTTCTCTTTCGCCCCGCCCCTTTCTAGCCCTGCCTCTGACTGCCCTGTCCGCAGACCCCGCCCCTCCACGAGTTTGGTAATCACTTCCCTGTGGCCCTGTCCCTACTGCCATGATTACCTCTACGCCTCAAGCCCCGCCCTCTAGACACACCCCCTCCAGAACCTTGAAGGCTCCACCCCACCCCCAGATGTGCTCACTTCCGATTGGTGGGCGGGACGGTGAAGGCGGGGAAACCCGTGGCCGGCCTGCCTCTGATTCGGCCCGGCCTCGCTCCGCCCCTCAGGCTGCTCTGTGGCCTCTGTCCCGGGGCGCTGGGTCGTTTTGCGGGGACCCTGGAGTTCCAGGTGCCTGACGAAGTGCTGGGGCTCATCTACGCACAGACAGTGGTCTGGGTGGGGAGTTTTTTCTGCCCTTTACTGCCTTTGCTCAACACGGCCAAGTTCCTGCTGCTTTTCTATTTGAAGAAGGTGAGGGGTGGGGAGCACCCTTGGGTCTGAAGCGGGAGGTATTGGGGCTTGGGCTTCTGGGTCCTGGGGGGAGGAGGGGACTTGAGGGATGTGACTACTGGGTCCTGGCGGGGGAGGATGCCAGGGTCGTGGACTACTAGATCCTGACGGAGGATGGGTCTGGAGGACAGACTCCTGGATGTGGGAGAAGGAGGGGTCCAGGGCATCCCAACTTTTAGGTCTGAGGGAAGGGGGGACCCGGACTCCTGTGTCTGATAGTGGAAAAGAACTGGGGCTCCTGGATCCTGACTGAGGAGAGGAGGCCAGGGACGAGGGCTCCCGGATGGTGGAGAAGGAGAGTTTGGGGCTCAGATTCCCTCATCCCCCCCACCAGATCACCCTCTTCTCCACCTGCTCCCCGGCCTCCCGCACCTTTCGGGCCTCCACTGTGAACTTCTTCTTCCCCCTGGTCCTTCTCCTGGGTCTGGCCATCTCCACCGTTCCTGTGCTTTATAGCATCTTCCTGTAAGTGTGAGAGGCACCTGCCTCTCCCTCCCTCCTTCCTCCTTTCTCCAGGGTTCTGACTTTGGGCCATCCTTGACCTCTGCCTGTCTCTGACTTCAGGATCCCACCTTCTAAGCTGTGTGGTCCATTCCGGGGGCAGCCGTCCATCTGGGCCGAGATCCCCGAGTCTGTTTGCAAGCTCCCTCAGACTGCCCGGGAATTTCTCTTCTTCCTGGGGAGCCAGGCTTTTGCTGTGCCTCTTCTGCTGATCTCCAGGTGAGAGCCCTAGACTCCTGGGTCTGAGTTTGAATGTCTGACCTGGGGTCCCGCTGCCTGCTTCCAAGAGAGAAGGGGGCTGGGGGCCCAGACTCTTGGGTCTGAGGGAAGGAGGGGGCTGGGATACTAGACTTCTTGAGTCTGAAGGAGGAGGTCTAGACTCCTGATTACTAAAGAGCCCTACGTTGAGGATATTCTAAGGGCGTTTGGGGAGTAGCTTCCATTCCGTCTCTTCTAGCATCCTGATGGCGTATACCGTGGCCCTGGCTAACTCATATGGACGCCTCATCTCTGAACTCAAACGCCAGATAGAGACGGTGAGCCAGGCCCGGTCCCTGGGAAGGGGTCCTGGGGAATATGGAAAGGGACACCGGTGGAGAGAAGATCTGTCTCATCTCCACCTCTCTTTACCCTTTACCTCAGGAGGCGCAGAATAAAGTCTTCCTGGCACAGCGCGTTGTGGCGCTGAGCTCGGCCAACAGAGCTCTTTGACCTCTCCAGCCTGGCTCAGGGTGACCTCCCACTTTCAGACCCAGACCTGCCCTCAGATCCTTTGTAAGCCTCGGCCACATCATTTGGAAAATGAGCTAACTGGAGAAGACCCCATGGTTTTCCAGCCCTGGGATTCACTGCTAAGTCCCTGACTCTCCAGTGAACCTCTTTCTAGTACCAATAAACACAGCGGAGGCTGCTGAGCCCTTTTTGAAACTCGCGTCCGGAAGGCGGGGCAGGGCATCAGCGGGACATAAGCCAGTCAAATGTGTTTACCTGTGGGTCGGCGCGGCGGGCTCTTCCGCGAGAGGACCTGGCGGGAGTACCAGCCAATCAGAGGCCGCGTTCAGTAGCGTCCGGGCGGGGACACTGTGATTGACTCAGAATCTTGATAAGAGGCGGTCGCTAGGCGACACCGCGCGCAATTCCGGGCGATGGGAGATGGGCGTCTCAGCCAATCAACTTTCGCTACAGACCCAGAGGGGTGTGCCAAATAGTCCAGGGCCAATCCATGGCCGAGACAGGGAGGGGCCGTCCTCTCGCCAATCTGAAGTACTAGAAGGCGGGCCGGCCAGTCCGTGGACAGCTACGGCGCCATGAATATCCTACCCAAGAAGAGCTGGCACGTCCGGAACAAGGACAATGTCGCCCGCGTGCGGCGTGACGAGGCCCAAGCCCGGGAGGAGGAGAAAGAGCGTGAGCGGAGGGTACTGCTCGCTCAGCAAGAGGTAAGCTCCTAGTCCGGCCGGGCGAGGCTCTGGGGCGGAGCGCCCAGGCGCCTCGGGATGGACCGGAAGTCGGGTGGCGCGCAGACGCAACGCACACCGTGCGGAATTAGGGGCCGGGCTCCGTGGAAGCGTGTGCGGTCTTTTGCGGATCCCACCTCGAACTCTCCCTGGTCTTGGTTCCCCCTACTCCTAGAGAAGGAGCTCATGAATAAACGAGGCCCTGGACAAGTCAAGGAAACTCGGACTTTTTAGTTTACCTGCACAAACTCTCTATTTAGTAAGCGCCTACTTTATGCTCGCCCCGTGCAGAGCGCTTGACTTGCCAAATCTCTCAAGCACTGTTCGTTCTTAGGGAGGCTGTCATTTCCCTTGTACAGAGAAGTGAGATGGCTTCAGAGAGGAAGACACAGCGAAATGACAGTGGAACAAGCCAGTTCCGCTCTGTCGGGCGAGCCTTTTGCCTGCACCGCTGCCCACACACAAACAGTGGAGGCTCTCTTTATAACTCCTAACCTGTTTGGTTCACACCTAGCTTCCTGTCCTTTGGCTAATCTGATTGTCAACACTGGCCGGGGGATAGGGTTGTTGGGTTTTTTTTGTTTTTCTGGGGTTTTTTTTGCGGTACGCGGGCCTGTCACTGTTGTGGCCTCTCCCGTTGCGGAGCGCAGGCTCAGCGGCCACGGCTCACGGGCCCAGCCGCTTCGCGGCATGTGGGATCTTCCCGGACCGGGGCACGAACCCGCGTCCCCCGCATCGGCAGGCGGACTCTCAACCACCGCGCCACCAGGGAAGCCCAGTCAGGGTTTTTAAAATTCACATTTATCAGTAGAAATTGCAAATCAACTGGGGATAGTGATATGGAGCCCTGCCTGGAATTCAGATCACCTGTCCTGATAGACGAATTGGCTGCCTCTTTATTGGCTGCTGTTTTTACTGTGTCGCTCGAGATTGGGAACCCCCCTGGTTTGCTGTTTGAAAGGTAGCTTACAAACCCAGGCGTTGCCTCATTCCCCCACCCTCTCCGCAGGCTGGGATAGGTGCCTCTTCTGGGCTCCCAGCGCCCCTGCTCCCTTCCGTTACAGCCCCCAGCGGCACGGCCTGCGGTTTTCTGGTGTCGGCACCAGGCTCACAGTTCCTGAGTCACATCTAGGTTCCGAATGCCCTGCGTATACCCTTCTTTTCCCCCCAGGCCCGCACAGAATTCCTGCGGAGGAAAGCCAGGCATCAGAACTCACTGCCTGCGGCTCAAGCGGCAGCAGCAGGAGCCCCAAGCAGTTCTGGCCCTGTGGATCTGTTTCGGGAGCTGCTGGAAGAAGGGAAGGGGGTGAGCAGGGGCAATAAAGAGTACGAGGAAGAGAAGCGACGAGAGAAAGTAAGTGGGTCTTGCCCTCTTCAAGTCCGAGTCATGGCGGGAGCTGGGGGAAGGGGAGCACCTGGCCCGTCAGGTGTGACTAAGGAGTGTTTAGGGATGTGGTGGGGATTAAACAAGCTAACGTAGGGAACTCAGAACGGTACCAAAACACAGCACTTTAGAGGTGTTGGTTGTTGCGGGCAGCTAGGTACAGAGCTCTCCGGTCTCTAACCTGCTCTCCAGAGCCTATAGACATTTGGGAAGTGTTAAGGGGCTTTTAAATGTAAATCAGATCCTGTCACTCACCTGCTCAGGGATTTCCCATCAAACTCTGAACTTGCCCCCACCCCCCGCCTCAGTCACTTCCTCGTCCTTGCTTGCTTCTCTCAGGTTTTTCTTCAGTTGTCTCCCCAAAGATGCCTGCCTTTGGACCCTCACCTAAAGCAGCTCCACCCTGTCCCCTCCTTCCTGTGCTTTCTGTTTCCGAAGCTGCCGTTGTGCCCCCGGAGCAAGCGCCCCACACGCACTGCTCTGTCGTGTCCGCAGCGCCTGGCAGAGTTGGCTCACGACAGGCCTGTTGGCTCCGTGTCTGGTTCTGCCTCGGGAACCCTGGGTGTCCCTGGGTTCCCCAAGAGGAGACACCCTCGACATTCTCGCGTCCACGTTTTCTGTCTTCCTCAGGAGAGGCAAGAGAAGGCCCTGGGCATCCTGACGTACCTGGGCCAGAGTGCAGCCGAAGCCCAGACTCAGCGCCCTTGGTACCAGCTCCCCCCAGGGCGGGGCGGCCCCCCTTCTGGTCCAGCACCAGATGAGAAGACCAAGAACCGCCTGGACCCTCTGTGGGAGATGCAGAAGCATTTGGCGAAGAAGAGGAAGCACGGCAGTGACAGTGACAGTCACAGCAGAAAGGAAAAGGAGGGGCCTGAGAAACGACCCAAAGAGTAAGGAACCCTGGGCCTTGGCGTTGGCCACGGCCACGCGGGCACCTTGGAAGCTCTCTCTGGTTGGGGCGGGAGGGCTCTGGGGCCCAGATACGTGTTCTCAACACGTGGTCCAGGGACCCCGGGGGTCCTGACACCCCTTCACGGGGTCTGCGAAGTCAAGCCTATTTTCATAACATCATTTAACTTTTTCACCCTTGTCCTCGGGGTTCCCAGAGGCTACATGATATGAGACGACACCACTGACGTGGCTGGTGAAACATTCACTTGTGTTAGGATTTCTCACTTTGTATACGCGAGGCACTGACAGATAAAAGCCACTGAAACGGAGCTCTCTGAGGCTCAGTTGTTGAGACCAGAGTGTGAGAACCACGGGGCCAGAGTAAAAGCAGGTTTGTGTCCCTAGGATGCAGACCCCTGAGTGTAGAGCGGGTATACCGACCCGTCTCCTTTCTCCCACGGATGAGGGAACGGGGAGGGCCGGGCTGTGCTCAGTGCCATGCAGCTGCTTAGTGGTGGAGGGGCACCCGCCTGTAGAGGTGGTGGGGCCAGCTTCAGGGTCCCGGCACCAGTCTCCTTCCCTCCCAGGTGGCAGCTCCCTCCCAGAGGCCACTGGGGGAGGGCAGGGCCTCCTGGGGCTGCCGGCTTCCTGAACCTCTCTCTCTCTCGTGTCCTCCCAGACCCCCGTCCCTGGACCAGCTTCGAGCTGAACGTCTCCAGCGGGAAGCGGCCGAGAGGGCTCGGGCAGAGGCCCTGCTGGCCCGGGTTGGAGGCACGGCAGCCCAGGAGGATCAGCCAGAAGACGTGGACGATCGACGGAGGCGGTACAACTCCCAGTTCAACCCCCAGCTGGCCCGGCGCCCCCGCCAGCAGGAACGCCCCCTGGCTCACTGGCTCTGAGGGGGTACAGGAGAGGCCGCTGCTGCCAGCCGTCATATAAAACTATTTATTCATAAATATTTTCCAAAATGAAAATAGGTTTACCAAAAAATGTCCCTCACTGGGGAGGGGAGGAGGGGGCAGCCCTCACCCCCGGGCCCCCAGGGTGGGGCTGAGAGGAAGAGAAAGCCTCCCGGCCCCCTCCCAGCTTCCTGGGGGAGGGGGCTGCCCTATGGCCTGGGGCCTCCCCCCAGTCTTCCAGGGCAGGGCCCTCACCTGGGCAGGGGATCAGCATGCGGGGGGAGGGAAGGGTGGAGGGAGGGGCCGGTGTCACTGGAGGTCCCGGTCCTCCAGGTAGCGGTACTCAAAGGTGAAGCCTTCCTTCTTCCGCTGGCCCCACTTCTCGTAGTCAAAGTAGATGTAGGTGCCCTGGCCGGGGGAGAAGGCGGTCAGTGAGTGGACGAGGTGGTCGGGGATCTGGGTCAGACCGACAGAGGGGCGGGTCTTAGGGCCGCGGAGGCGCCAGGCACCGGGCCAGCTGCCCCGCAGGCCCACGCCGCCGGCTCACTCCGCCCGCACGAGGCTCTTCTCAGGCGGGACGCGTTCTCACTGCCGCTTCAGAGGAAGCGGGGGGAGGCGCAGGGAGGCCACACGCCAGGGCCGGGCCTCGACCCCGGGCGCGCGACGGCTGTGGCTTTCCGAGCACTGGTCACGTGCCGAGTACGGGACGCGTGTCCTAGGGTTTAGTCTTCACAAAACCCCCGAGGCCACGGCACAGACTCGGAGTCTACATCCAGGCACGCGGCCAGGACAGACGTTTTACTGGCAACGGCCGTGGTATGGGAACTTCTGAAGGGTTGATGCCTGGAAATACACTAACTTAGAGGATTACTTTGGACCAAACCGGGAGGGGAGAGCATGTCTGTAGTTAGTGTCCAAGGAGACACGGTGGGAACGGGGCCGGGTTCTGAATGAATGGTGGAAATGCTTCAAAGAACCTGAAGGAATGGAGGGGAGGAGACTGAGTTCCCTGAGGACAAGGCCCTTGTTCAGTGCTTGGCATCAGGTAAAGATTTGGTGGAAAAAAACAACCACTGTGGAACATAGCAACTAAAAGTTGAAATAAAGGACAGTACGCCCATGACACTACATAGCAGGCACCATTTAGTACTTACACGTTATTAACTCATTTAATCCTCATAACAACTGCATAAAGGTAGGTGCTGTTACCCCGCTTTTACAGATAAGGAACTAGAGACAGACGTTCAAGTGAATTGTCCACGGTCACCAGCCAGAGCTGGGCTCCAGACCAGGTAGTCTGGCTCCAGAGTGTTGGCGAGAAGTGGGAGGTCCCAATCAATCGATTACGAGAACAACAAAAGGGCTTCCCCATCCGTGTCTGCTGGCTGCTGGGGACTGTCAAGGTCCCCGTGCAGTGCGGCCCATGGGCTTGGGTGGGAGACACCACATCCCCCCACCGTGCCCGAGGAGGGGCGGAGGCACAGGCTGTGTGCGTGCCCGGGGAAGGCTCCTCCGAGGAAGGACATGGAGGCCTGGACCTCTGGGGGGACCGTGAGCTGGCCAGGGAGGAAGGAAGAGGACGGCGTCCCGGGCCGGGCAGACGGCCTGAGGGGCCACGCTGGCTGAAGGTGGTGGCGAAGGGAGCGGGCAGCAGGGCTGCCGGTCTGCGTGTGGAGTGGGGACCCTACCCAGACTCAGCCAGCGGGACCAGAGTGGACGGGGCACGGGGAGGGGCCCTCACCTGCTCGAACTCGTCAGTGATGGTCTTGGGCTCCTCGTGCCTCTGGAACCACATCATGTACTTGGTGTGGAATCGCCACGACTGCTTCTTCAGGGCCTTGGCTGCCAGGTACTGTGCCTTAGTGCCCTGGGGAAGGAAGGATGGAACGGGGGTTCAGGGGGCCTCGCAGCTGGGTGGGGGCCAGGTGGACAGGGCAGGGCGACGGGGCTGACCCCGGGCCCCGCCACAGGGCCGAGGTTGGGCCGGACGACCCACGTACGGATGGGCTGGGGCACAAAACGTACCAACGCTGGTCGGGAGAAGGAAAATGAGACGGGAGGTGGAACCTGCTTTCAGGGAAGCTTTGAGAAGGAAGAGAGACTAACCGTGATGAGAGCTGGGAGGAGGCAGTTTAGACACTTGCTCAGGGCTGGATGAGGGAGGGGGTCACTGGTGACTCACTGGGTCACACAGCGGTTGGACAGCTCCCTAGCGGTCCCCGGGGAGCCCCGAGGACGCGCCAGCAAGCAGCGTGCTGGCGCGGTGCGAGTCACCGGGACGGGCACCGCGGGGCTGGGCTCCCTACGTACTGCGCCAGACCGGCCCAGCCCTCAGCCTCAGCTGACACCTCAGCACTGGAGGGGAGGGGGGGGGTCTGGTTGCCGGCGGGGGGGGGGGGGGCGGGGGGGGGGGACTGGGGGAGGGGGAGGGGTGCGGTCCCGGTGGCCGCAGTGGGGCACCCACCTCACCCCTCCAGCCCGAGGGGGGGACGGCGGCGGTGGCGGCGAAGCCGGGGGGCCCGAGGCTGCCCCGGGGGCCCTGCTGTACCTCCAGATAGTAGAAGATGAAGAAGAGCGTCTCGGTCGACAGCCGCTGGTAGAACTCCACGGTGTCCGAGTGCGGGGGCGGCATCTGGTGGTGGTAGGGGGGCGTCGGGCAGGGGTTCCGGGGGAGGTACTGCCTGCGGGGGGGGGCGGGACGGTCAGTGCCGGTGTGCGGCCGCCCCCAGCCTCCCTGCCTTCTCTCCTCTCGTGGATCAAAGGGAGCGCCTCGGGCACCGCTTCACCCAGCATTACCGCCGCGGTCCCCGCGTCCTGTGGGGAGCCCAGGTCAAGGCTCCCTCGGACTCGGGGGCCCGTACCCACCCCGCGTGGCCCCTCACCGGATACGCTCAGAGTCCGAGGGGTGGGGCATGTGGTGCCAGGCGGCCTCTTCCATGGCCTGCTGGTAGAGCTGCTCCTTGGTGAGGGGCACGGGCCCCAGGGGACACACACCCAGCGACAGCGGTATGTTCACCTCCGACAGCTGCAGGGCCGGCTGGGCCGAGGCCGGGGGAGCTGACGTGCTGCTCAGGAGGATGTCTGCGGGGAGGGCAGAGGTGGGGCCGGCGAGCGGTGAGGCTGGTGCGTCCGGCCCCGCCTGGACGGCCCGCCCCACCCCCGGACGCTCACCTCGCTCAGTCAGGTGCAGCGTGGGGACGGGGTCCTCGATGCCGGAGCTGATGGCTGCCCGCTCCGCCATGGACTTCAAAGAGCTCAGAGGCTCAGGGGCCTGGGGAGGGAAGAGGTGCCTGGCCTGAGGTCCAGGGCTGGCGCCGGGTCCTCGTGGGCCCCGGCACCCTCGCCTTTTCCGGTGGGGCTTCAGCTAAGCCAAGGCCGTTAGTGTAAGAGCACGTCCACCGCAGCACCTAACAGCGGGGAGAAATCCTGGACACGACCAAGTGTCCACCGACAGAGGGGCGCCTAGCACGTGTGGACCCTGCCGTGCAGCCCCGCGACAGGAACACCAGCGGAGAGCCCGAGCGCCGCCGCCGTCACAGAAGCCGCAGCAGCCCCCACCTGTCTGCACGCCTACACGCTGGGAGGAGCCCGCCCACTGCCGGCTGGCTGCCCCACGTGCCTCGCTAGGACCCCGCGCCCCTCTCCGCGGCCGCCGGCAGTCGCCTTCCACTCCTCTCGCCACCCCACTCCCCACGCCCTTCAGTCACCGAGGCCTCTCTTCCCTCGGAGGCACCTGCACTGCGGGCCTATCCTCTGCCGCCCAGACCTTCACGCCCCGCACCGTCCTGGTCTCACAGGCCCCCGAGGGACCTTTCCAGCCACGTCTTTCTCTGTCATTTTTCTACTCAAAACCTTTCCACCACGCCCCATCACTCCCCCAGTAATTTTTTAAAAAAAGCGTTGTGGATCTGTTTTTTGGGAATCTCAAGGCTCATTTTTCCCCCAGAAACACACATACACTGAATTTCCCGTCCGCTGTACTTCTAACATGGGGCTGTCACTCTGAGCCAGAACCTGTCCTGAGAGCTGAGCACTATTCCCAAGCAGCCCATCGTATCTGAGGAGTGACGGCCGTTACTCCCATTTTCCAGACAAAGGCAGGTACAGGAAGCGATGCAGGGCTCGGCCCCTGAGAGTGGGGCCCTCCTCACCCTGCCCCTGCGGAAGTGAAGTTAAAACACACTGGCCCAGGGACTTCCCTGGCGGTCCAGTGGTTAGGACTCCGCATTTTCACTGCTGAGGACCCAGGTTCAATCCCTGGTCCGGGAACTAAGACCCTGCAGGCCGTGTGGCGTGGCCAAAATAACAAACAAAAAACCCCAAATAAACCCCCAAACACACTGCCCCAGATGGGCACCCCACGTCCTGCTGCTGCCCTTTCAGACTCTGGCCCTGCAGCCAGCCTGCACCCCGTCCCTCTCCTCCGCTGAGCCCTGCTTCCCAGCCTTCTAACTACAGCTCTGGCCTCGGCCCCTCGCGGAACTCCAGCCCGGGAGAGCCGCTTCTCCGCCAGCCCCGCCTGCTGCTGTGACCCCACACGACCTGGCCCCGGTTCCACCGCAGAAACCTTGCTGGGCCGCCTCCCCAGGTTAAGTTAGATGCACGCACGTGGGTCCACAGCACCCCGGCCCCCACCCCACCCAGACACGCCGGCCATACAGCCCCACTCTGCTCCCTGTATGGAAAGCGGGAAGTGGCTACAGTTACCCAGCACAAAGTGGCTCAGAGCAGACGTCAAGTGTTTTCTGGACTTAAGTGTTCTTGTAGAAGGGAAGAGGGCGGTGAGCTCTGGGTGGTGAGTCGTGTGAAGTAATACATCTTACGGGGAGAATGACCGAGGGCTGGAAGGAGGGCGATGACGGACGCCCGGGGAGTGAGCAAGCAAGTACAATCCGGAGCGAGGAAAGGACCCAGAGGGACAGAGACGCAGGTGGGGGGTGGCAGAGAGGCCCGGAGATGATGTGAGCGTGCAGGTGTGCCAGGGGAGAGAAGCCAGAGCGACACAGCGAGGGCTGCAGGTGGAGATGGCAGGTAGAGACCTGGAGCCAGGGGGCAGCGACCGTTTGCAGTGGAGACACAGGGCCAGGACAGAGAGGCTCGGGGCCCGCCGGGGATGTGCGGGGCCCACCTTGATCTCCGGGGCAGCGCTGAACTGTGGAGGTCCATTGAGCAGGGCGCTGGCCGCCTTGGCCTCGCTGAAGCTGGGTGTCGGGGAGCTGGGAGGGTTCACAGGTAGTGGCACCAGGAGACTGGCTCCCCCCGAGTTGTTCCCTGAGCCTGGGGCCACGCCCCCAGCCCCCGTTGGGGCCGTCGCATTGGGTTCCTTCCTGGGGGGGGGGTACAAAGGGTTGGAGGCTCAGAGGATGGTCCCCAAGGGCGGGACGGACAGGAAGGCTTGGGTGATCGGGGGAAGGAGTCAAAAAGGGAGAATGCGGAGAACGCGGGGCCAGCTGAGGGATGCAGACAGGAGAGAAGCGCTCTGCGCGAAGGGAGGACCCACTCTCGCGCGCACGTCCCGGTGAAGGAGAGCTGCGGAGGTGGGCGCTCCCAGAGGCCACACGGCTCAACGCCCTCTAGGAAGCAGGTGGGACCACTTCCTACGCGGAGTGGCCCGTGTAGGAGGGGGTGGGAAACAACCACACAACAGGGCAGCCCACCTAGAGCCCAGGGGTGAGGCACCCGGGGAGGAGGGAGGGAGGGAGGGACCCGGGGAGACCTTCCGCACGTCCCACACAGGAGGCAGAGCTCTCTCTCGGGCCGCTCTTCTGGGAGACGGTCTGCCCTACGATCTGGAGGGGCGGCCGGGGAGAGGAAGGACGACTGGGGTCCTTCACTGGGAGAAGCGGACGCTGAGCCCCCTGCCGGGGCGAGGAAGGCCCTGGGGCAGGACACAGGAGAGGGAGGGGGCGGGAGGGCACAAGCCTCCTGCAGGAAAGGGGGAGCCAAAGCACTCCAGCGGGTCACCGGGGGGCTCTGAGAACAATCCCACTTAGGTGAGGAGTGTTCTAGGGCAGAGCTGGGGGACACACGTATACAACACCCCAGCTGGGAAGAAAGTGGGACACAGCACCTAAGCGGCTGGGAGAGAACTCTGGGGGAGCCCCCACCGGCAAGGGCAGGGCCCGTATCTGCACCGTGTGGAGACCGAGGGGGTGGCCCCACGCCTCCTCGTGCCAAAGGCTGCCTGTCCCCAGCCCTGCCCGAGGCCGGACACTCACGAGGTGCTGGGAGGTGGGTTGTGGGGGCCAGACGGGGGGCCCAGGGCCTGGCTGTTGGCACTGCTGCCCCCGCCGCTGCTGAGAGCCACCTCTGCCGGGCTGTCTGCCACTACTGAGCTGTAACCTGGGGGAAGGAAGAGGGGCTGAAAGGGGCCTGCGGCAGCCACCCCGGGACCCCCCGCCCGGCCGCCTCCCACTTACTGGTGGCGCCGTTCTGCTTGCCTCCGCCTCCACCGCCGCCGCCGGGCTGCACGCTGGGGGGCCGGGGCTGCGCGGGGCTGGGCCCACT
The DNA here is from genome assembly GCF_026419965.1 of Kogia breviceps. Lineage (NCBI taxonomy): Eukaryota > Metazoa > Chordata > Mammalia > Artiodactyla > Physeteridae > Kogia > Kogia breviceps. The sequence goes on from NC_081327.1 coordinate 3,606,887, forward strand.
GGGAGCTGGCGGGGCCACAGCCTGGGCGTAGGGGGCGGGCGTGCCCGAGTTGTGGCTGGGAGCTGGGCTGGCCTTGGCGCCCAGGGCGCTTGGGGGTGCTGCCGGGGCAGGGGCCCCGTTGTTGCCAGGGGCGGTGCTCAGGGCAGAGGCGGCGGGCAGGGGGCCGGAGGGGTAGCTTGGCGGCACAGCTGGGGACTGAGGGTGCTGGCTGCTGTGGACAGGCTTGGAGCCGTTTTTGGCCGGAGACTGCAGGTGGGAGGGAGGAGAGGGTCAGGACCCAGTGGGCCGCAGGTCTAGCCAGCCTCCCGCACACCCCTCCCCGGAACAAGGCTCCACCCTCGGTGCTGGCCTCGCTGCCCCCACCCCCTGGGGACCCAGGTGACCCCCATTCGCCTCATGGTTTCAACCTCCGCCTTCATGCGCACAACACTCGTGCACTTCTAGCCTGCATCCAACTTGCCACGTCCTGCCCGGACATCCCCACGATGTCCCATAGGGATCTGAGACACCACTTGGGTGTAAGAGAAACCCATCCAGCTGACGCCGGGGGAGGAGTGGGAAACACATCAACGTCCTCAGTATGAGGTTAGCTGGACCCAGCCAGCAGTCCAAGGGGAGAAGAGAGAACAGCTGAAAATAGGATAGTAATTCTGAATGTCACTTAAAGGGTCCCCAAAGCAACTCAAGGGGCCGTTCATGACCAACAGCCCCACAAAGCACGTGGGTAACATGCCCGCGACGGCCCGCGGCTGAGCTGCCGGCCTTCCCTCTCAAGCCTCCCCAGCTGCCGTCCCCACCACTTCCCGGATCCACCCCGAGGCCCCACGGGCACCTCACGCTCACTCCGCACCAGGCAGGACTTGCGACCGACTCCCTCCCACCACCACACACGGTCACCCGGGTCCCAAGCCAGCCTCATCAACTCCGCCCTCAGGGTCTCCTTGGGGACCAGCCCTCGGATGAGCCCACAGAGGGGATTCAGGCTCACTTTCCTCCTGCCTAGAGATGGCATCCCAGCGCGGCAGCGTTTTCTAAAGCGTGCTGCTACCCTGGGAGGCGTGGGCACGACCCACGGGCTTCACGAAGGAGAAAACGCTCTCAGAGGCACCTCCCCTCTTGGAAACCTGTGACGTACGCCGTCTGCGCAGCCAAGGCCCAAGCGAAGAAACCTGTGTGGTTTCTGACCTATCGTTTCTGGGGCTCGCTGGGCCCTCTCAGAGCTGGTGCACCCGGCGTGGGCCCCTCAGCCCGACAATCGAAGGTCCTGCGCTCGCGGTCAGCGCAGCGGGCCTGGCCGGGCTCACCCCTCCACGCTTCCACGTCCACCGCGACTGGCCTGTGTCTCCCGCCGCTGCCCCACGCGGAACGTATCTTCCTCTAATGCCCAGGGCAGACGCCCCTCCCAAGAAGCACCTCCCGACCACAGCACCAGCCACGCACCTGCCTGCCTGCCCGTCGGTACCGCAGGCCTCCCTCCGGGCAGCCTGACCCACCGCGTCCCCGAAGCCCGGCATGGGGGCCATACCCAGGCCTCAGAAGCCTCTGGAAACCAGCGAATGAGCGAGCGCCGGGCCCATCAACGTCCGACGCCCATCGGACCCACCTGGCTGATTTCACTATCCGTCGAGCGTCCCCTCTTCTTGTCATCTTCAGAGTTTTCCTGAGGTTTGAGAGGTGCAGTCAGAAACCTGTGTGTCTCTAGGAACCTGACAGAGACGCCCATCTCCGAACCCTCGGATGTGAACCCGGCTGACCTACCTTCCAGCCCCAGAGCTGCTCAGGCCCCTGTGACCCTCATCTCACTGGGGAACCCACCTAAACCCTGCTCCTTGGGGTGCCCGCCTTCTGGGGGCCAGCACCACGTGCCAGGCTCTCAAGGGTGCAGGAAGCTGCTCTCCTCCGAGAATCCAACCCTCCATCCCTTCCCAGGTGCCCAGTGCCCCCGGCTCGTCGGCACCCCAGGCGCCAGCCTCCCTCCTCCACACCCAGGACCCACGTGTGGCCCTAACCACCCTACTGGCAATCTACAGCCCTCGGGGCCCAGACCCTGGGTACCGAGGCTCCCCTCCTGCAGGACGCTTCCTCAGCCCCCGGCCCCTGTGCCCTCCTTGGAGACTCAGAGCCACAGGCCTCACCGTGGTGCAGTTGGCCGGGCTGGGCGGGATGGGCGAGCTGGAGGTGGTCGAGGTGGGCGTGCTGCTCGACTGGTTGAAGATCTCATCCTCCATGTGACTGTGGCTGGGCGGGGAGGTGGCGACCAGCGCCTGTGCTGTGGGGGCGTGGAGGCTGTGTGAGCTGGTGGGGACGCCTTCCCGCAGGCGCCCCCTGCCCTTCACCCGCAGGCCAACCCCGGGCCTCACGAATGTCCTCGAGGTCCAGGTCGTCGTAGAGGAACTCGTTCTCCTCGAAGTCGGGGTCCTGGGACGAGTCCACGTAGTACTCGACGTCGTCCTTGATCTTGCGGATGGCGTCCACGAGGATGGAGTCGTTGTCCAGCATGCGCAGGATGGTCTCCAGCATGCGCACGTGGTAGCGGTGCTTCTCGATATGCCGCTTCAGGCCCTCGATCCGGTCCTGCTTCTGCTGGCGAGCCCAGGGCCAGGCTCAGGGGCTGCAGGGCCTGCCCTGCCCCTCCTGCCCCCACAGAACCCGTCCTCAGTCCCTGACCCTGGTGGAGACCCAGAGGCCCCACTCCCGCCCCTCCCGGGTCTGCCCGCCTTCACCCCTCAGGGATCCCGCGGCTCCTCCCACCCCGACATCCCTGGAAACTGCTGAAGGAGCCAGGGATCCCAGCGTCTCCCCTACAGCATGGCCCGATCTGCACCCCGCCTGACCGCCCAGCCCACCCACCAGCTCCGACCACCTTCTGGAATACAGGAGCACAGCCGCCCCTGTCTTATTACTCCAACAGTAATAACGGCAATCCCCGTTTGGGGGAAGCTTGCTGTTTACAGCCCTGAGCATCCGTCACCACCACGACCCCCACCCCCATCCACGTGTCCCTAAGGGGAAGCCCAGATTCAGAGGCCTGTCTCCTAGGCTCCCTCCCAAGGCCCCACTCCCTTTAGGATTTGACATCCTAGCCCCAGTTCCAAATCCCTCCTGTCTGCAAGGACCTCCCTCCAAGCCCACGGTCCCAGACCCCTCAGTCTCAGACACCCAACTCTGGCACACCGCCGCCCGCAGCTTCCCGAGGAGCCGGCTCTCTGTCCCCTATGCTTCCTGGGTCAATACGCAGAGACAGTCTGCAGCCCTACTGAACTTGGACCCTACAAGCCTGGCTTTCTGGAATCTGGGTCCTGAGCCCTGGCTTTGTCTCCGACCACTCTTCTCCTTAGGCTCAACGAGCCACCGCTCCGTTCCTGCCTTGTCCACAGCTGCCGTGCTCTCGCAGGGCCCGGGCCCTCTAGGTACTGCGAGGCCCAGCTGCAGCTCCTCAGCCTCGCACTCACCCTGCGGCCCAAGCAGAGCTCGGCACCCTCCCCCAAAGGGCTCCTCTTCCCGTCGGCCCCAGTGTTTGCCCTGACACCCAGGTGGGACCCTGGAGTCTGCCTCACCTGTTCCCTGCACGCCCCACCCTCCAGCCAGCTGCTACGCCCTCCCCATCCCACCCCTTGACCCCCTAATCCCAGCTGCCGGCCCTGTCTGCCTCAGGAGCCCAGGCCCCGACTCGCACAGCCTGGAGAGCCGGCCTCTCCTGATCGCCAGCCCATCTCTGTCCTCTGGGCACAGGGGCCCCCCACTCACATCCTTGTCGCCCTTCTTCTTGCGTGTTTGCACCGACAGTGATTCCACTTCACTCTCAAACTGGTCCACCTGCATGTTTAGGGTGTCGATGGTATTCTGGGGGTGGGAGGGGAAAGGCAAGCGGTCAGCCAGAGTCCTCTCACACCGCCAGGCTCCGTGCCCCAGGTTACCTCCTCCTTTACCCTGACTCACCGTGAGCCACTGGCCAACCTCCTCCTTTTCCTTCTGGGCAGGGTCCACCTTCTGTGCCAGGCCCAGGCCCTCCTTGCTGTAGGCTTTGGTCTTGGTCTCTCGCTCCACAACTTTGAACCGCTCCATTTGCTGTGGAGAGCACCGTTGGAAGGGGGCCCCCGGAGGCGGGAGAGCAGCTGACTCAAGGCCACTGGACACTCAAACCGGGGCCCCACTCTCAGGTTCCCAGCCCTCCGCCTCCCACCTTCCCCAGGTGCAGAGACCTCACTCTTCTCGGGACTTCTGGGGACCCAGGAACCCGACCCCCACCCCGCCCCCACCTCTCAGGTAGCAGACTGTGGGCTCCTACCGTCTCAATGAGCTTGCGGTTGTCTATAAGCTGCCTCTTGTCCTTGATCTCATTGGATGCTACCCAAGTCTTGATCTGGTCCCTCAGCCGCTGGAGGTGGGAACAGCAAGACACTCAGGACCTTGGCGCCGAGGCCCCCGCACCCCTCTCCCTGTTCCCCCCGCCCTCAGGACACAGGAGTCCGGGCCCCCGGCCCCCTCACTTGAAGCTTCTTAATCTCCTTCTTTAGATCAGCCTCATACTTCTCTTTCTGGTTCGCGTTGGCTGCATTGTGGAGCTGAGGGATGGAGAGAATCCAGGAGTTTGTGTGGCTCTGGCTGCCCTACTGCCCACTCCAGCGGTAAACCTCCAGTCTCTCTCTGCGGGCCGGGGACTCTGGGGACAACCCCCCAGGACCGCTCCATCTCAGAGCTGCTTCTCTGAGGTCCTCGGCGCCTGGACATGCAGGCCCTCTCCCTGGTTGACACTCAGGAACTCCTCAACTTGCTCCTGTCCTCTCCTCCCTAGAGACCCGCCCAGATGTTTAGGGGCCGCCCCTGTACCTTCTGCCAAATATCTTCAAACTGCTCCACGCCCTCGGACACCTTCTTGAGGCAGCGATCAATCTCACCTGGCCAGGGAGGAAGGCAGGCGGTTAGCCTCCTGCCGAGGCAGCAGGGACCCAGAGAGGAGCTCCGAGGAGAGTGAGCACGCGGCCACACAGGCAGCAGGCAGTGGACCCAGTACCTTGGAGTTTGCGCTTGTCCGCCATCGTCCCTGCCCTACAGACGCACTCTCTTCATACTCTCGTGGAGAAGGACGCTGCTAGGAGAGATTGGGAAGGAATACACATTTACTCCCTGGCTTGGTCCAAACCCAGAGACGTGAACGACGTTGGGAACAGGGTGCATGGGGTGCAAAGGGGAAGATGCATTTACTATCTGATCACAGAGACTGGGCCCAGGTCTCCTTTTGCCGCCTTGACTGCCCAGCACAGGGTTTGGTCCATAAAAGGACTCTGGAACTTTGCTGAAAGAAGGAAATAGATATACTCTTTGGGACTTCCCTGGTGGCGCAGTGGTTAAGAATCCCCCTGCCAATGCAGGGGACACGGGTTCGAGCCCCGGTCCGGGAAGATCCCACATGCCGCGGAGCAACTAAGTCTGTGCGCCACAACTACTGAGCCCGCGCTCTAGAGCCCGCGAGCCACAACTACTGAAGCCCATGTGCCTAGAGCCCGTGCTCCGCAACGAGAGGAGCCACCGCAGTGAGAAGCCCACGCACCGCAATGAAGAGCAGCCCCCGCTCGCCGCAACTAGAGAAAAAGCCCGCGCACAGCAAAAGAGACCCAACGCGGCCAAAAATAAATACATACATACGTAAATAAGTAAGATACACTTTCTGTGTGCCTCTGACCCAGGAAGTGGAAAACTCCTAGAGCACGGAGCACCTTCTCCCCAGATGACACTCACGAGGACTGCTCAGAGCAGGAAAGTGTCGTGCAGCACACAGCTGCCTGCTGGGGACAAAGGCCGTACACCTGGAGAGCACAGCCCCACAGAGAAGTCAAGCACACAGGTGACCAGAACCCTAACACACGGAGAGGCTGCTCCCCAGACGAGTCAGGAGACGAAGACTTTTGCGCCCCATGGAGAAGGGCCCGATACCATTTACACGCGTCTCAGTCGTAAGGAACAAAGGGGAAGTGCAGTGGGGGACACGGCAGACGCCCACAACCGTGAGAGCTAAACCCACCCCCACACACGTGGCTGGATCCCAAGTAGAAGAGGGCTTCAGACCTCTGACAAGTTTATCCCGGAGGAGGATCCCTAAACCAAAGGAGATAATACTCCCAACCCAAAGAGGGTAATACCAAAAAGGGGGAGAGGTCTGGGGGCAGAAAGCAGCGCTCGAGAGAAGAGCTGCAGAAGAGAGAACTCTTACACGGACGAGAGGGTGAAAGGGAACCTGCGCGGTGAGGGAGCTATCGGCACACACGGAAGAATTACATGTCAAGCGCACTGGTAACGTAGCCTCGGAAACGTAAACCCTCAGACAAGAACCCAATACTTAGAGACATGGGCACCTCCATCCTAAAGGAAGTTACATGCAACCCAGAGGGGACTGAGGTCAAAGGGGAGTCACCAGAAGCTTTCGCCCGGGGGGGAGCAGCACCTTAGGGCCCGACACCAAGACCAGGAGAGATGGGGAGCCTTTGGGAGGGAGGGCTACGCCTGTGCTGCGGGACGTCCGCGCTCCCGGCGAGGGGGCCTCTACTGAAAAGCGTGGCTTCCTGAGATCTGGGGAGCGCCCACCCTACAGGCCATGGGCAGGGTGCCCCAGAGCAGCCCCAACTGCCCAGGCAGAAAGAGCCCCACACGGAGGACTCAGAGCCTTGACCCAGAGGCGAGTCACAGCAAGAAGACCCCCACCCACTGGGAAGGGAACGCAAAGAAGAGTCCGGCCCAACAGAACCTTCCACGGTGACAGAAACGTTCTATATCTGGGCCACTGAACACTCGACAGCTCCAAACGTGGCTAGTGCAACACAGAATGGAATGAGAAGTGTTTCCGCTAACTAGTCAAAGTTTAAATCACTTGTGGCTAGCAGCGAGCGGTGGCACAGGGTCTCAGAGAGCTCGCCTTAGAACCGGAAGCCCACGTGGCGGGCCGGCCCTCAACCTCAGAGCAGCGTCCTCCACAGGGACCCACTTTGCATGGCAGCGGACCTTTGACTCGGGGGAACACGGATCTCCCCCATAAAGGAGCAGGCGAGAGGAGTGGCAGGGCCCTTGGCCCCGGGCTGGCTGACACGCCAAGGTGGGGCCCAATCCCAACATGGGAAATTCCAGCTCCAGGAAGGCGAAGCTGCCAGAAAACGGATGCAGGAGAGAGTTGCACAGAAGGGCCTCACACTGAGGTGGGGCAAAAGCGCCTTTGATCCGGGAGCTCACACAGGGGCCTGGACCCCAACACTGATGTGCGCAGGGGAGAGTCTCTGCTCCAACACCCCAACACTGACAAGCCTCTTACTGCCCAGGGGTGTGGGGTGGCTACAGGAAGCTTATAGCCAGGCGCTTATCCTCCCGGCCTCCGTCCCAGGAGCCCAATGCTGGGGCACGGCCGGGTGCTCCAGCCCAGAGGGGCAGGACGCCCAGTTTGCACCCCTCAACAGGGCACTGCACACCTTAGGGAGGGGAGGCTTTCTCCAAGTCCCCACGCTGAGTGGGCTGGGACACCCAGCCCAGGTGACGAGTTGACACCCCCCAGAAGGGGCAACAGCCGGAAGTCCTGAAGGAGTCGGAAGCAAAGGGGCCAAGGGAACAAGAGCCCCAGCTGGGGGGGTGCTGTTTCAGACAGAACCTCAAAGTGGGCAACAGCTGAGACCGGGAGACCTGCCCTGAGGAAAGCAGCTCCTCCAGAGAACGGCAAGTACGCCGGGCCCAGGGACGAGCACCCCTAGACAGACCGGCTACTACAGTGAGCAAGAGCCTTAGCGGCAGAGGCAACAACCCGTCTCCGCAGGAAAACCCCACGGCAAGAGGGCGCCTGTACCTTAGATCCCCAGCAAAGGACCAGAAAGGAAGCCGGAGCCCGAGTCCCGAGGCAGAGATGCCCTCACAGAAGAGCCCCACCGCTCTGGGAGGGTCCACCAAGACGCTCCAGGGAAGGTAACCGCGGCAGGCCCACTCGGAGACGGGCAGGCATCTCAGAGAGAGAGGACCTGCTGTCCTCACCGCATGGGCTCTCAAACGGCACCGAGGCATCTGGGAACCTTGGCCCCGGAGACTTAACCAAAAGACTCCGTCCGAGAAGAGGGCGCGTCCCCACGAGTAAGGAGCCTGTGCTGAGGGGGCGGGTAGGGTGGGCAGCGTGCCAGACCCACAAGAGCCGACACCATGGAGTGAGGGGCTGAAAGTAACAAAGAGCCCCAGAATGTCACCTCAGGGGGGATGACACTGCCACACACAGAGGCCTGAGGAGGAGCAGGGCAGCAGGAGCAGAAAGCTTAGTCCCGGGGAACGAAGCCAAAGCGGCCCCTGATCCTGGGGCTGCCACGTGCCGATACAGAGCAGCCCTGTGCCACGGGGAGAGGAGACCGGGCCTGCTGGGAGGTGATGCTCGAAGGCCGTCCTTAACTTGGGAGGCTGCTGGCGCTGTCACCCGGAGATCTGAGAGGCCGGAAGGTGGGTGTATTAGGTCCTCCCCACTGCGAGGCCCAGGACCAAGCGTGGGGGACTGGAAACCCCACCTTGGAAAGGCTACACCAGAGGAACCTTTAGTCCTGGGGAAGGTGACAACAGGGGGGCCGCCCCCTCAAGTCTCGGGCATCTCGCGCCACCCCGTCAAGGAACCTGTGCCTCAGGAGAGGGCAGAAGCCTAGTCCCACCCAGTGGGACATCACAGGCATGGGCTGAAGCCTTAGCCCTGGGCACCAACACCTGAGAGGAGCCTTAGTCCCACAGGAGAAGACACACAGAAAGGCAGAGACACCTCAAATCCAAGAGTGGCCCATACAGGCAGGATCCTTACTCCTGGCGGAGGCAACACTGAGGCTCCTTATCCTGGAAAAAGGCACCACTCCAGCCCCCAAACCCCACACCTCACAGTACAAGAACCTCAGATCTAAGAAGTCTTACACTCCTAGGGGGTTCTAGCAGGGTGGGCACGGGTAGGGATGAGCCCCAGCTCTACGGCTGTTACACCAAGAGGGCTCTCTAGTGCCGGGAAGCTCACACACCCACAAGAAGGAGCCCTAGAGGAGCACCGAGGGGGTGCGATCCTTGACCCCTGGGAAGACGATACCCCAGTGGAGGAGCTGATGTGAATGCAGATAGAAGCCTCAGACTGAGGCAAGCGACAGCCTACACGCTGAGGGCAGTGGCGGAAGGTGTCGGAAAAAACAGTACCGAAAGGACAGGAGCATCAACCTCGGGGGCGGTGACAGCCCCTGAGCTAACAGGCAGGTCCTGCTTAGCCACAGGGGTGCTGGCGCTGCCACAACAGGACATCATTAACAACGTGGAGAAAGCGGGAACCTGGGAGGTGCCACCAAGAGAGAACCAGGTACCTGAGACCCAGGGGAGCTCAACAGCCCCACCAAAAGGACCCCGAGGCCGGAGTGACATCGAGAGGAAGCCCACACCAGGACGGGGGTGGGCAGAGTCTGGATCCAGGCAGAGCTCACATCCAACAAACCAGAGGCCGATACCCAGACCCAAGGAGTTAAGAGCTGAGGCCTGAGCGGGTAACGCCGGGGACAATCCTGACTCTCCAAGGGGTAAGGCCTGGGCTGTGGGATGTGGGAGCCTTAGACCTGGGAACTTTCCACTACAGAGGCGGAAACTTGGGCTGAGGCTCCAACTCCTGGAGATGGCATCTTCACTCCAAGGGAGTTCATCCGCCACCCCATCCCCAAAGAGGAGAGTGGCGCCCACGGCGCGAGGGGAGCGGAGAGAGGAGGGCTGGCCCCGGGAAGGTTGACCCCCTCTCGCCACGGGGGTCCTCAACTAGGGGACTCGCAGCCCCACACCCACGCGGAGGGGGCAGCCTCGCCCGGAGACCGCCCCCCAGCACAGGGGCTGCTGCCGAGGGGGCCAGGCACCTGAGCCCCGAGAGGGCGGGCACCTGCGGCCAAGGCGCCTCCATCCTTCCAGCGAGGAGCCAATACCGACGCGGAGAGGGGCGGGCACCTCGCACCCTCACACCCCACGGGGGCCCGACGCGGACGCCGCGCGGGGCCGGGGTCGCAGGAGGACCCCCGGGCGCCGCCGAGGGGCGTGGAGGAGGGAGCGGGGGCGGGAGAGCCGCGCACCGCCGGGCCTACGGCGAGCGCCGGGGCCGCGCGGTGGCGGGGGCGCCGCGCCGGGGGCGGCCATATCGCGACAGGCGGCGGGGTCGCAGGGGCGGGAGGCGGCGGGGAAGGCGGCCGACGGCGCCGGGGGAGGAAGGGAAGGGGTCCGGCCCAGTCGAGCCTGACGCTCTCACCACAGGAGCTGGCGCCGCCGCTGAGGAGCGTATCGCGACAGGCGGGGGAGGCGAGCGCCCACCGCCTTTTTCTCGCGCCCCGGGCCCGGGCGCTATCGCGATAGCGGCGCGAAGCGGAAGTGGGGTGGGGGGAAGTGGGCCCGGGGTTGTTCTGACGACGGGGGTCGGGGCTCAAGGGAGGCCGCGGCGTCTGCCGATGGCTCCGCGGAAGCTGACCGGGCCCGGTCCAAGATGGCGGCGGCGGAGGAGGCCTCCCCTCCTCTCTTCTCGTCTCTGGCGCCGGCCCGCCCCCGAGCCCCGAATATAGGCCTGTCATTGCGCCGGCCGCACGTCGCTCTTGCCCCTCGGATGCGCTCTATTGGTTCTTGGCGGGGATGCGGCCAGCCCCCTCTCGCCGATTGGGCAATCTCTCCAAGGCGCGGCGTTCGATTGGCCTCCTGCGCGGGCTGCTAGGATTGGCTCAGGTTTTCTTCCCCGCTCCTCCACCTCCTCCCGCCTCGGGGCACAACACGCCAGCGCGAGGACTCGTGCGTCAATCCAGAGACCTGTGTCGTGCTGAATTGGATACACCCGCCCCCTTCCCGTAAGCCAATTGGTCGTGGGGAGGAGCTAGGCTGATCAGGGGCGGGAAGTCGTCCGTCAAGTTTGGAGCCGTTTTCAATTGGTCGTGGGAGGACATTCTGCCCTGAAGTCATTGGCTGGTCCAGGAAGTGGGTGGGGAAAGCGGAGGAAGGCATGGAGAGTGGGCTTTAGAGGCCGCGTACCTAATGGGAGAAAGACAGGTGCCTTCAAAGCGGGGGCCGGGCTGAAGTCATCTGCCAATGAAGACAGCCCCTGGGCTGGTAGGGAGGAGCCGGGAAAGAGGGTCCACCCCTCTTCTTCGTTGGCCCTGTTATCGTTCCTCCCAGAGTGTCCAATAGTTTGGCGAGTGGGCGGTAACCGCTCCTAAGGCGTGTGAAACGGGGCGTAGCAGGCAGGCTTGGAACCTGGGCGCATCCTTCCACTTCCCTTGGGTCCTGGCCGGGCGGGCCGTTCCCCCAGCCTGTGAGCTGCACAGTCTTCAAGTGCCTGTATTTGGCATATCTTTGAGACACAGAGGAAGGGAGAAAAGGAAGGAAGCAGGAGACGATGCCCCGAGTCACTGGCATCACGCATAGCTGAATTGGTTGGGAAGCGCCATGGAGGCATGGAGTATTTGTCCTGCTTCTGTGTGGTTACGTGACCGTGGGACAGTAATTCTCCTCTGCACCTCCATTTCCCTGGTGTTGTGAGGACGCCGCAGAAGGTACAGATGAGAGTCCCTGTTCCCCTCCCACGGTTGCCTCCTAACGCTTACTGGTCTTTCAGATCTCAGCTCAGTGGTCTTTTCTAGCGGGAAAACTTCCCTAACCTCCCGTGCTGAGTGCTCACGTGAGCCCTGTTCGTTCGGATTTACTTTTGCACGTATACTGTCATTTTCTTAATTATTTGAACCTCCCCCTCCGGATGTTTGCATCCCCAGCGCTTAGTAGCAAGAAGCACTCAGTAACCGTAACCGTTTGCTAAATGAATACCTGACGGGGAATGACTTTGTGGTTAAAACTTGTTAGGCACTGGTGCTCTGGCAAACCAGGAGGCATTTGCCCTGGGTCACACAGTCAAGATGGGAAGTCATTTCTGCCCATCTCCTCTAGGTGGAGGAAAGTAAGATAAATCCAAGGGAAATGCAAGTGAGAACTGCATCAGAATCGCCCGTGGCAAGGCAGGCAATGCTTGTAAAAACGCAGTGCTCTTTAGGCCCACACAGATCGGGGGAGTGAAGCCTAGGGATCTGTATTTTTACAAACTTCCTGGGTGATCATTAGAGGTTTTTTGGTTTTTAAAAAATATATTTATTTATTTGGTTGCACCAGGTCTTAGTTGCAGCAGGCGGTCTCCTTAGTTGCGGCTTGCCAGCTGCTTAGTTGTGGCATGTGAACTCTTAGTTGTGGCATGCACGTGGGATCTAGCTCCCTGACGAGGGATCGAACTCAGGCCCCCTGCATTGGGAGCGCAGAGTCTTATCCCTTGACCACCAGGGAAGTCCCTCATTAGAGTTTAAGAAATATTGATCCAGAAGACCCTCGTTATTTAAAGTATGGTCCCTGTTGTAAATCAACTATACTTCACCTAAAACAAACAAACAAACAATAAGGGTTTCTCAGGATGGGAACCAGACACTAGTAATGAAAATTCCTGAGATGATTCCAACATGCCACTAATCTGATAAGAGGATTTTCTAGAGCAGTGGTTTTCAAAGTGTGGTCCCTGCATCAGCAGCATAAACACCACTTGGGAAGTTGTTAGAAAGTCACGTTTTTCAGCCCCACCGTAGACCAACTGAATCGGAAACCTGGGCCCTGTAACCCGTTTTAACAGTCCTTCCAGGCAACTCTGAGGCATATGAAACTTGGAGATACTCTAAGAGTATTCGGGACTGCAGGGCCAGGTGACTCAGATTCCTTCTTGAGATTCACACCTCCTTGCCCCCTGCACCGTTCGATGCAGTCTGGCCAGGGAAGATGGGGCCTCTGCAGAGCTGTGGACAGACGGCCCTTCCCTGGCACCCGCAGGGACGGAGATCGGCAAAGGTCATCCCTTTTAAGCAAGGCTGATCTAAAGTGCCGGGATAAACCCGGGGAAGCGTTTATGTGGCCTGGGGCAACCGGGCCTTTGGCAACAGCCCCACAGGTGTGCAGACTCTTGCAGGTGAGGGGCGGGAGAGACTCAGAGGGCCTCTGAGGTCCGGAGACAGAGCCCTGGGCTGAGGGGGGGACTGGGGACCGGAGGCACACACAGCCCCTAGTGGTGATGGGGGAGTCCCAGGGAGAGGAACAGAGAGAGAGATCCCAGATAGGACCCAGTGAGCCAGAAAGAGACCCAGGGAGAAAGCTCGGGCTAGAGAGGCATCCGCTCCCCCGGGGCTGGTCCTCCCGGGTAACTAAGAGAAGTGCTGACCGTGCAGGTAAGCGAGCAGCTGTGAAGCCCACGTCCCGGCATGGGGTAGGCTAGCCCTGGCGGCACGGCGCTCTCTTTACCTGGCAGGAACTTTCATAGCACTGAGTCCCTGCCAGGGCTGGGCACCTGTCCTCTCCACCCCGCCGGGGCTTGGCACACCAGGGAGGGAGGGGGAGTGCTCAGCAAACACTGGACAGAATAACAAAAGTGCCCCGTCGTGGGGCCCCGACAGTGAGCCCAGTGCTCAGTGCTTCCTGGGCATCTTTTACGGCCTCACAGATGCGCCTGGTGGTTGAAGTGTGGAGGCTTGAAAGGCGGCAGAGGCCAACCGCGTGCGATGCCACGACCACCCAGGGCGGCCTGCATTGAAAGCTGGGGCGTCAGAACGACTGGGGTTCTCTAAGGGGCCTGGAGATGGAGAGGGCTCTTCTCTTCCCGGGACTGCACGATGAGGAAGTGACAGGCCCGGGGAATGGATCCAGGTTCCAGGGAGCCCAAGCTCTGCCCCCCAAAACCCCGTAGCTCTGACTCATCAAATCGCCCAGGTGTTCGACAAACGATCGCTCGCCAAGGACAGATCCTGAAAACGTGCTTTTAATTGCACTTATTCCAGAGGTATCTCCTTTCCCGGTTAAAATAAAAAAGACGCATGACGAAGGCTGCCTGTGTGTTTGCGCGGGGCCGCGACCTCTGTGCTCTAGGGCCGGGCCTTCTCCGGTGCCTCGCTGGACGGCCCCAGCACCACCCGGCACGGGGCGGCTCTCCCTGCCGGAGCCTCCCAGCCCCGTCCGACCCTGCTCCCTTCAGGAGGTGGGGCCCCTGTGTCCCTTCAGCGGGAGGAGGCCCAGGCGCCGCCCTCAGGTGGACATGACGCCGCTCTTCTCACCCTTGACCTTGAGGAACTCAGCCATGCTGGAGAAGTACTTCTGGTTGGCCTCAGCCACCTTCTTCTCTGCTGCCTGTGGGTTCACAATCTCCAGGCCCTGCGCAGGCGAGGGAGACGGGATGGGGTGGGGGGGATGGGCCTGGGCGCTAACAACGCCCCCCGCCCGGCTCCCCCACCTCCCCGTGAAGGAGTCATGAAATGTCAGGGGCCCACGGGCCCTTCCCAGTGGTCCCTGGGCTCTGGGCAAACATGTGGACAGTTTGCCAGCCCCCAAATCTCCCCCACCTTGGGAGATTCTGACTCTGTGGGCCGGGGGTGGGGGAAGAGGGGAGAATCTGGGCATCTGAATTTTTAGCAGGTTCCCCAGGAGATTTTTAAAACACCACCGCTGGAGACCAGCTGATCCTGTTCGGTTCCTGAACAAGGAAACTGAGTCCCAGGAGCAAGCAGCTGGCCTGCAGTCCCAGCGCAAATCGCACCAACCCCACAGAGGGTTTAACGACCAGCTCTGGGGACCCGACGCGTAGCAGGCACGGTTGTGAATGTTTTACACACGGTGATTCTCATCTTCTCGCTGAGGCCTCCCCTGGAGGCTCCCATCTCCCTTAGGCCTTTCAGTCTCCAGCACTTTCCACCTTCCAACACACTATGTATCTTCGTTATCTGTCTCCCTGCCACCCCCTAAGCTCTGGGAGGGCAAAACTTCCTGTCTCTGTTTTGTGGCTTTGTCCCGGCACCTGCAACGGCGCTCGGAATTTAGCAGGCACTCAGCAGACACCTGCTGATGGAGGGAATGAGCTGTTACCCCTCAGACCCCAAGGGCCGCACTAGCGCTATGTGGTGGGTGACTAAACCAAGGCCCGGGCCCGACAGGTGAGTGACCTGCCCTGGCTCCATCCTGTGCTCTGGTGGTTGGCTGGGGTCCCCACTGCCCAGCCCACCTACCTAGGACCTTTCCTGTGCGGGGCCCTGAGGTGGCCCCAGCCACCCGGCGCTTGGAAGGTGGGGACCCAGAGCCTCGGGGGGGCACTGAGCCTGCTCGAGGTCATGGAGACCAACTGGTCCCTGGTAACTTCACCGAGTGCAGGGAACCCAGATACACCCTTCAGGGACTTCATCGGTGCCCACTCCCCCCACGGCAGCCCTCAGGGGGGCCCTGTCGTGTGCTCATTCCGCAGGCGAGGCAGCTGAAGCCCAGGAGGGGAAGGGGTTTTCCCTGGGCCTCCTGACCCCAGGGGGGCTGGTACCTGCAGCGGGGTGAAGGCCACGCTGGAAGCAGTCCCCGAGGAGCGGTCGCGGATGGTGGACTTCCCGCCGTACACCACGCTCTGCTTCTGCAGGGTCCGCTGTGGGGAGGGCAGGGAGGTGCAGACTGTGGCTGGGGTCCACGCGCCCGAGCCCGCAGCCCCTCACCCTCGGCCCCCGCCCCCGCCCGCGGCCATACCTGCAGCGTCTTGGAGATCCTGGCTTTGGTGGCCTCGTTCACCTGTGTCTGCCGCACCCGCCCGCTGCCCGACTTGCCCAGGTGGCCCAGGCTGAAGCCCAGGTCCTCCTGGTAGGCGTCCTCCTCGATCTGGTGGGAAGGGAAGGTGTCTGGTGCCAGCTGCCTCCTCAGTCAGCCAGAGGCCCAGGCGCCCACCCATCGGCCGGCCCTATTCAGGCGCCTGCCGGGCCCCAAGTGCAGTGAGCCTCGCTGGGGCCCCAGCAAGGAAGTCAGGTCCCGTCACTGCTCCCTGGGCTCACAGCTGAGAGGGGCCGTGCGAGTGCGTGCGTGTGCGTGTGCGTGTGCGTGGGGTAAGAACGGAAATGGGTTTCACTGATGAAAGGGCATCCGAGCTAGCTCTTGCAGGACCAGTAGGGTGACGCTGGGGTAACTGGAGCCTGGCAGGGGCGGAGCCCGGGGAAGGGCGTGCACAGCGGGGCGGGGGAGGCACAAAGACGGAGGCCTGAACAGCCCCCAGTGCCCGGGCGGATGGGAAGCCTCGGGGCGAGCGGGGCCGGTGCCGGGTGGATGCGGAGGGGAGAGGCTGGAGGCCGGGGTGGGGGGCACCAGGGAGGAGGCTAAGGTGCTGTCCCGGGTCTGGGGGGGCGGGGCATGGCCACAGGTGGAGAGGAAGGAACGCAGCGGGGGCGGGGCAGCGCGGGGTGGGGCCTGACCTCCCCGAAGCTCATGCGGTTGGCCTGCTTCCGGATCTCGGTCAGCCCCAGCCGCTCCTTCATCTTGCGGTACCTGGCGGCAGGGCAGGGGGTCAGCTGGGAGGGCGCGAGCCTCTCCCCTTCCCATTCCGTCCCGGCCCGACCGGTCCCCGGGCCCCACCTGCGGCCTCCTCGCTTCTTGCGCTGCCCGTCGAGGGGCGCGGGCAGCGGCTTCACCTGCTTCACGGGCGGCGGCTCCTGCCACTTGTCGAACTTGCGCTCTATCTCATCCTTCAGCTCGTAGCCCACCTGGGGAGGGCGAGGTGGGGGTCCTGCAGCTGCTGGCCGCCCGGCCCCCTCGTTCCCACGCGGCCCTGGAGGACCTCGACCCTCCGGGCTCTGAGGGTGGAAGTCGCACCTACCACGCAATGCTCCCACCGTGTCTCAGGCTCAGCCCTCTCCTCTCAACGCTGTGCCCCACAGGCAACGGCCCAAACAGAGCTCCCGCGCCCGCTCCCCGCCCTCCGCCCCGGCTCTCCTCGGGTCAGTACGTGGCGATGCCCCGGAGTCGGTCGCAGCCCGAGAATCCCGCCAGGCTCTTCCCTCAGGAAGGACCCCAAATCGGGCCCCTTCCGGCACCCCCACTGAGGCCAAGCTGTCCGCAGCGTGCGAGAGGCTGCACGGCATCCGCCCCCGTCCCGCCAGCCTCAGGGCCTGTGCGCCGGCTGCTCCCGCTGCTTGAGACACCCTTCCCCCCCGCATCCACGGGGCTCGCGTGCTCACTGCACTCTGGTCTGTGTGAAACCCTCACCTCCTCGGAGAAGCCCTCCCTGAGCTCCAGGTTAATCAGTCTCACCTCCCTCTCCAGCCCCAATGCCCCGCATCTGTCTTCCCAGCCTTTACTCAGCACCACTGGACACGCCGCAGATCTACAGCTTGTGTCTTCTCGGCCCGCCCCCCGCCACAAGGGAGATGCCACGGAGGCAGGGCTTCTGTCTGTGCGGTTCGCCGCTGTACCCCCAGCATCCAGGCCAGTGGTCAGAGAGAGACTGAACCCCTGAACCCACAGTGCCAGGGTGGGTGCTTGGAAAATAATGCACAAGACAGAAAACATCTACTCTCCCCGAACAAGTCCGCCAAGGCGCACAGGTTGACGGAATAATTACGTGAACAATGACAGTGCCGGTCGAGGGGGCAGATCCTGGTGTGGTCGGCAAAGAAATGCCTGCCCCTGCCCCGAAGGTGCCCACAACGAACTCTCTGGTCCCTGTGAATGTGTCACTTTACGTGACAGAAGGGACTTTGCAGATGTGACTGGGTGAAGGGTCTGGAACGGGGAGGGGCGCCTTAGATGACCAGTGCGGGCCCAGCGTAATCACTGGGGCCTTAAAAGAGTCCGCGGAGACGTGAAGGCAGACGCGGAGTCAGAGAGCGCGCCGGGAGGATGCTACGCGGGCTTTGAAGAGGGAGGGAGGGAGGGGCCCCCCAAGCCAAGGGGCACGGGCGGCCTGTGGCAGCTGCAAGAGGCAGCGGAGCCGTCCTCCCCTTGAGCCTCCGGAAGGAATGAACCCTGTCAACACCTTGATTTCAGCCCAGGGGACCCGCCATGCACTTCTGACCTACAGGACTCTAGGACAGTAACCGTGTGTTGCTTTAGGCCACTAAACTTGCGGTAATCCGTCACAGCAGCAGCAACGGGAAACTCGTACAGCACGGGGAGGGGACACTGACCTCGGCAGGGGCCACAACAAACACCCCCGCCTCTGCCCTGTTAGGACAGCGCTCGCTGCGCTGGGTCCTCTATCGACAGCTCTCCCTGAGACAGACCACGTGCCACCAGGACAGACGCCGCGGGGCCCTCACCTTGCCCTCCGTGCTCTCGTGGAAACTGTCCACCCGGGCTGCCAGCGTGCACTTGGCAGCCACCAGCCGGGCCGCCTTCCGCCGGAGATCCTGGAGCAACGGACAGGAAGGCAGAGTCAGCGTGAGGACGCAGTCAGATCCCAGCGTTTCCGCAACTCCGGCCACCGTCTCCACTTCCGCGTGGCGGCATTTCACCTTTGCCGCTACTGCCTTACGGTGATAAGGTGTCACAGTAACAAATGATCATTGTCGGCGATGATCATCACCTACGTCCCCGTTCGCACAGAGGACGGCGCTGCGTCACTACAGATGGAAGGTTATCAAATACGGAGCAGAGGCCTACGTTACGGTTAAACTTCCAAACACCCATCTGTGGATGATCAAAAATGGTGTCCCGTGCCACGGAAGGCAGGGGCCGGGTTCTGAGACACACCAGGACGATGCCCGTAACACCCACAGCCCCCAAGCCTCGGTGGCTAGTAGTAACGGCGCTGCCGGCAACCATGATAACAGAGAGAAGAACAATAGTAATAGTCGTAACACGGTAAGCCAGCAGCAGCTAGGCGCAGAGGAGAACCTAACCCTGTCCTAAGGAGGCTGGCCTTGGCCCTGGCTCCTGGGTGGTGATCTGTGCTGGCAGGGGCCTGGGTAAGCCAGAGGACAGCGCTGTGACTTAGGGTGGGGTCTCTGAGTCACGGGGCCCCAGCCATGTCTGCGCCCCCAAGCCTCGGCAGAGGCTGAGCCCCGAGGCCCCGCTGGGCTGCCCAGCGGCGCCTGTGTGCGCTGTCTCAGGCGGCGCCGCGTCCGGGACTTCTGGGCCCCGCCCTCGCGCCCCCCCCTCCCCGGCTGGCGTTACTCGGGGTGCCCTCGCTGTGATAAGCCGTAACCCTGCGCGGATCAGCTCAAGGTGAGCTCTGTGAGTCCTTCTAGTGGCCACTGAACCTGACCGTGGTCTTGGGAACCCCGAACTCACAAGCTTAACGCTTCCGTTGCTTTTTACGTGCGAGGCCTGAGGTCAAGGTGTTTCGTACAAGTGAGTCCTCGTCTCGACCCCGTGCAGCAGGTTCAGTTCACCCCACTTACAGACGCGGAGCCTGAGGGGGGACCAGAACTCCAGCCCGGCCTATCAGCTCCAGCGTCCTCGTTCGTACACGCTGCGTGGCCCAGCCTCCAGGGCCCTGGCCCCCCTCGTCAGCAGAGACCCCTGGGACCCGAGGAGCGGCGGGGGCGGGGGGTGCCCTTCGGGGCGCAGCGTAAGGCTCCAGGGGGGGCGGGGCTCACCGGGGGCAGGGACTGCACGATGTCGCTGTGGTAGATGTAGCCGGTGTGGGGCAGCACCGAGGTGGAGGAGAAGCCGGAGAGCGTCCTGCGCTGCGCCCCGAGGAGCATGATGTTGCAGGCGGGCATCTTGGAGACGTTGGTCAGGCCGCCGGCCACCCCTGCAGCGGGACGGAGGGAGGGAGGGGCTCAGGAGGAGCGAGGGGACTCGTCGGGGGGCCTCACCGTGCGCCGCACCTTCACAGGAGTCTCTTGTTGGAGCGCCGAGGGGCCCCGCCAAGGAGGGCCGGCGTGTCCCACTTCCGCGAGGGCTTTGGAGGCTCAGAGAGGTGAAGCAACTTGCTAAAGGTGCGCCGAGAGCGGACTGGCCCGACGGGAGCCTGAGCCAGGTCTGCGGAGCCACGCGGGCCCTGCTCTGCGCCTCAGGCTGGCTTTCACCACGCTGTGGGCTCGTGACAACGGGGCCCGGGTGTGAATCACCTCCGGGGTCCCTTGAGCGTGTCTGCGGGCGTGGCGGAGGCGAAGAGGAGCTGCAGGTAAATACTGTAAGTAGTTCTGCCTCTGAGGTGGGATTGCGGTGTGCAGGGCCCTGTGCTGGGCGCGTTTAAGGATTAGGTAAATGGTCTCATCACACACGAGTCCTTGAAACAAGCCTCCAACACCCGTGTGGGAGCAGAACAGCCCCCACGGTCACTGACGCCACCATCCCCGGAACCTGCGACTACAGTGCCACATGCAGCCAAAGGGACTCTGCAGATACGAGCAAGTTAAGGACCCCGAGAAGGGGAGATTATCCTGGAGGGTCCTGGTGGGCTCAGTGTCATCACAAGGGTCCTTAAACGTGGGAGAGAAAACCAGGGTCAGACTGGCACGAGAGGAGACTTTCAAGACAGACGGAGGGGCCACAAGCCAAGGGACGCAGGTGCCCCTGGAAGCTGGAAAGGGCAGGGAAACGGCTTCCTCCCCGACCCACCATGGAGGACCGCAGCCCTGCCGACACTTTCATTTTAGCCCCGTGAGGCCCACGGTGGACTTCTGACCTCCACAGCTGTCAGATGATAAACCGCGTTGTTCAAGCCTCTTGGTTCGCGGTCATTTGTTACAGCAGCCACAGGAAACCAGCACAACCCCCAGTCGCCACTGGGGAAACTGAGGCACGTGACACCGTTTGCCCAAAGATGTGAGGTCAGCGAGGGGGGAAACAGGATCCACACCCGAGCTTATCCTTCCCCGACACCACTGCTTCTACCTGCAACTCTGCACACACCTGCCCCCAAGACTGTGTTACGTGCTGAACTGTGGCCCCGCCACAAATTCACACATTGAAGTCCCAGCCCTCCCCTCCCCACACCTCAGAATGTGACTGTATTTGGAGACAGGGTCTTTAAAGAGGTGATCAGGGGGGCTTCCCTGGTGGTGCAGTGGTTAAGAATCCGCCTGCCAATGCAGGGGACACGGGTTCGAGCCCTAGTCTGGGAAGACTCCACATGCCATGGAGCAACTAAGCCCGTGCACCACAACTACTGAGCCTGTGTTCTAGAGCCTGTGAGCCACAACTACTGAGCCCACGTGTTGCAACTACTGAAGCCCGCACGGCCTAGAGCCCGTGCTCAGCAACAGGAGAAGTCACCGCAATGAGAAGCCTGCGCACTGCAACGAAGAGTAGCCCCTGCTCGCCACAACTAGAGAAAGACCGCCTGCAGCAACAAAGACCCGATGCAACCAAATATAACTAATAAATTAATTAATCAATTTTTAAAAAAAGAGGTGATCAGGGACTTCCCTGGTGGCGCAGTGGTTAAGACTCAGCGCTCCCAATGCAGGGGGCGCAGGTTCAATCCCTGGTCAGGGAACTAGATCCCACATGCATGCCACAACTAAGGAGCCAGCAAGCTGCAAGTAAGGAGCTGGTGAGCCGCTACTAAGGAGCTGGCGAGCCACAATTAAGGAGCCCACCTGCCACAGCTAAGACCCAGTGTGACCAAATTAAAAAAAAAAAATGTGATCAAGGTGAAATGATGTCACAGGATGGGCCCTAATCCAATAGGACTGGTGCCCTTACAAGAGGAGGAGACTAGGACACAGTCACACATGGAGAGAACACCACATGAGGAGGTAGTGAAAAGGTGGTCGTCTACACAGTAAGGAGGGAGGCCTCAGAAGGAAGGAACCAGCCGTGCTGACACCTGATCTCCGTCTCCCAGCCTCCAGACTGTGAGAGGGTAAGCCTCAGTTGTTGAGCCTCCCCGGTCTATGGTACTTGTTACAGCAGCCTGAACGGACTAATACAGCTGCTTTATCAAACGCCCCCGGGAAGAGTTTCTCGGTTGAAGGGGCCAGGAGCCTGAGGGGGCACTCGGAGGCCGCAGAGAGCCCCCGAGGAGGAAGGGACCCACTGTTTAGTCCTAACACACTGCCAGGACCAGCGCCCCCCTCTTGTGGAGAATACCGAGGCTCAGAGAGCTGACTTTACTATTGCCCGGCGGCCCCGTGGGCCCGCGGCAGAGCTGAGAGCTGCTGGGATGCCCAGCCTTTCCACCAGGCACGCCACCTCCCCCCTCTGCGGCTCGCCTGGCCCCGGCTCTGCCGGGGATGCGGCCGCTGACCGGGCTCAGGGCCCCCGTCCTTTCTCCGTGTCTGTGTGAAGAGCAAGCTGGCCGACCTCTGTGGTCCGCAGGCGAGATGAGCGGGTGGGGGCGAGGGGACACGGTCCTGGGGCCCCAGGGCCAAATGCCCATTTTACAGAAGAGGGACAGACTTCCCCAAGGTCACGTGGCCCGTGGGGCCGTCACTGCGAGGAGAGGGGCCTCACCCATGATCTTGGCGGCGGTGGAGGCCCCGACGATGATGGAGAGGTTGGGCGCGATGAAGGACATGCGCGACTCCACGTACTCGTAGATGCGGTGCTTGGAGGCGTTGAGCTCCAGCGCCATGTCGCAGGCCTCCTCCAGCCGCTCCAGCTCCTCCTCCGACAGCTGCTGCCTGCGGGGTGCGGAGGGGTCGGGGTGAGGCTGGGACGGACCCGACCTTCGAGCTTCAGCGTGTCCCGCCCGGGCGGCCCGGGAGCCCGCGTGCCCCCAGCCGCACGGGTGTGCGCACACGCGTGTGTGGCTTTACCACAGGCACCGCTCCCGCCGGCCCTGAGGCCTGGAAGCCAGGGCTGCCGGGAACCAGTCCTCGGTGGCACCTCGCTGCCCAGTCCTGTCTCCTTCTGGGGGAGGCGCCCCTGCCCAGGCCATGCCAGAGCCGGGCCCCTGCGGGCACTCCCACTTCCGGAAACGCTCTCCCGCTGAGGCCCCCACACCCTGCGGGCCGCCCCGGCCACCGCCCTGCTGCTTCCCTGGGAGCGCAGCCACCACTGCGATCAACCGTCCCAGGGCTCTGCTCTGGGGTGACAGGCGTCCCCTTCTCCTAGGCGCAGCATGGACGCCAGAGGGGCAGGTGGAGAGCCGGCGTTCACCCTAGCGAGGGGCTGACACGCCAGAGACGGACACTTCGGATCACGGGCCTGCCCCTCGCCTCACCCTGGAAACCCCAAGCGAGGCTGGCTTCTCACGCCCGGGGAGCCCTGAGCCCAGCACGGTGCCTGGCTCGCGAGCTGAAGCGCCCTATCCGCCCGAGACCGCCGGCCGTGCCGCCGGCCCAGCCGCCGCGCGCCGCCAGAGGGGCCCGTGTGCGCACCCCTGGGTGGTGGAGGCGGTGACGCTGACGACCATGATGGTGGCGTTGGTCAGGATCTGCTGCAGGTTCTCGTTGTTCTTGCACTTGTCCAGGCTGTTGCCCAGCTCCTGGGGGCGGGGGGGCAGGGCAGGGCCTGGGACTTGGCAGCTCCAGAACCTCCCGTGCTCCTGCACCCACCCGATCGGTACCCGGGGCACTCCGCTGCCTCCCCCGACTCCCGGCAAGTCCGCCGCTCAAAGGGTCCGCACCGCCTGCCCCGTGCGGGCTGACCCGGAAACAGAGCCAAGCAGATGGGCCACCCAGGGAAGACCCGCTGCCGCCACGGGCCTGCGGCCCTTGGCCACTCAGAGTGCGGCTCTGACCACGCCACCTCCCTGTGTGGCATCCCCTGCCACCGCCCCCATCCGCCCCCGCACTCGTGGGGGGCCCTGCGCACTGGGGACCCCGCCTTCACTTTCCCGTAAGACCGAGAGCCTCTGCAGTCCGCCTCCTCGCCGCCTCTCTTGTTCCCCGCACGCTCCAGGGCCTGTTGCCCTCTCGGGGTCTTGGCACTTAGGACGGCTTCCCCGATTCTCATCCCGTCTCCAGCCAAAGGCTGAGCGAGGGGAGCCTTCCCCTTAGACCTGGGGGGTCCGAGAGCAGGGCCCCGCCGCCCCTTCACATTAGTGGCAGTCAGGGAGCCCCCTTCTTTCCATTTACCTTGACGGTGCGGATGTAATCCAGTGCATTGGGGACCAGAGACTCCAGTTCGGGGAATCGCTTCGAGTACTTATCCCGGATGAACTTATGGATGATGTCTGAGGGCGACAGGGCGGAGAGGAGCCCGATGAGGGGCAGGCAGACTCTGCTGGCTCTCCCAGTACCCAGTTCCCCTTCTTCCTTCAGTAGCGAGACCCCTAATTATAGCTGGGCTCACGGACACGCAGCACAAAGCTACATTTCCCGGCTGCCCTTATGGCTGGACACAGCCACGGGAGTTAGTTCTGATCTACAAGATGTGAGCTGAAGTCACATGTGCAACTTCCAGGCCACTCCCTCAAAGGAAAAAAATGTGCCCTCTTCTTCTCTCCCATCTTTTTGCTGATGAGGACGTGGAGGTGATGGCTGGAGGTGGGCAGTCACCTTGTACCACGAAACAGGTGGCAGATCAACGAGACAGAAAGAGCCTGGACTCCTCATCCTGACTTTCACATGGGAGGAAAATATGCTTCCTTCTCACGTGACCACTTGTTACAGCAGCTGAACCTGGATTCCAGCTAACACAGGGGCTGGGGGGCAGGAGCCCGGGAAGGGCCAGCAGGGAAGACGGCCTGCGGTCCTGCCTGCCCCACTCCTGGGGACGGGAGGAGGCTGTGGGCACGCCGGGCAGGGCGGTCTCTGCTTGCCCCGCCCGGCACTCACTCAGCTCGTTCTCGATCTCCACCGTCAGGTTGTTGGCGTCCACGATGACCCGGTACTCGGGGGCCGCCTCCACGGGCCCCATCACTGTGAGGATGAGAAGGAGCCTGGTGTGGGTGTGTGTCTGTGCGGCCACCCCGCCCCAGACCCCACAGCTCAGGGAGACAGGGGACGCAGCGGGAGGAGAGCACGGAGGGGCTGAAGAGGAAAACCGGGGAACAGGTCCGCATATCTGCAAACCTCCCATCTCTCCCTCCAGGCCAGTCCAGACCTGACCCCATCTCGCCCTGGACCTAAACCCTCCTGGAGCTCACCACAGCCTCAGACTAACAGCCTGGCTACCCAGAGTGATGTTTGAGGCCCCCCAAAAGGCTGGAAGCTCTGCGAGGACAAGCACTGGCTCTGTTTCCTGTGGCTGCACCCCGATGCGCCTGGCCCACTGCAGCCGCTCCGTGGACACCTGATGACTCAGTGACTCCAGTCTGGTCTCTGCACCCTCCTGGCCCCATCCTCTCATCACACCCCCGCTTTATTTCATTCCGGCCATTAAAGGACTGACTACAGTGCCCTGAACACTTGGCCTGCTTCACTCTTCTCTTGGCCTTTGAATATGCTGTTCCCTCTCCCCGGTACATCCCTTCCTCGTGTCTGTTTCTGGAAAACCCTTCAAGCTCTAATAATAACAACGATAATGATGATGATGACAGTATTATCACGAGCAACTGACACACGCAGGACTTACTGGGCATACGACACTGTTATAAGTGCCTTACGGGCTTTAACTAATTTTATCCCCAACCAGCCAGGGAGGCTGGTGTTAAATCAGGCCAGTGTTGCAGAGAAAGAAACGGAGGGACGCGGCCTGATGTCACAGAGCCAGCAGATGGCAGAGCTGAGATCTGACTCCTGAGTCTGCGCTCTGAATCCTGATGTGCAAATTCCTCTATGTCCTTAAGACTCACAAGAAGCCTAAGAATCCCTCCCTCACCTTCCAGGAGGGGTCAGCTGTCTCCTCTGTGCTCCTGCCACACTCCCGCCACATCCATCAGACACCGTCACCACCCAGTCTGAGGTGTTTCGTGTCCACCTTCCCCACCAGACACGGGGTGTGACTGGATCTGACTTACAAGCCCCGAGCCTGGCCCACACCAGGAAACGTCACTTTTATGATTCCCCACGACTCCCTGGCCTGGCACGTGAAACCCTGCAGGGTCTGGTGCCTTGCCAGCCTCCCCGCCACTGTGCATGTCCGAGGTTTTGCAGGTGCAGCTCTCTTGCCCTGGGCGCAACCCCCGCCGGCCCGTTCTTGGCCTGCTATGTGTATTCACGCTTCGAAGTCCAGCTGAGACATCAGCTCCTCCCCGACCGCGGCACGGCTGGCCAGCTCCTCCTGTGGCTCCCGAGTGCCCTGGGCTCCCTCCATCCCAGCAGGCACTGCGCCGCCAGCCCCTGAGCGTTCGGAGAGCAGAGGCCCACGCAGGCCTGGCCCCAGGGCGCCTCGGGAAAACTTGAAAGAAAATTTTAAAGGTCTAAAGTTTAACGCTCCTGGCGGAGTGGTTAAGAATCCGCCTGCCAATGCGGGGGACACGGGTTCAAGCCCTGGTGTCCAGGAAGATCCCCCGTGACGCGGAGCAACTAAACCCGTGTGTCACAACTACTGAGCCTGCAAGCCACAACTACTGAGTCCGGAAGCCACAACTACTGAAGCCCGCAGGCCTAGAGCCTGTGCTCCGCAACAAGAGAAGCCACTGCAACTAGAGAGAAAGCCCGCGCGCAGCAACGGAGACCGAACGCAGCCGACAAGTCAATTAATTAATTAATTAATTTAAAAAGAAAGGGTGGAACAAATGAGTCTCCCTGAAACTTGGCTGTGGCTACACCATTCCCACGCCAAGAAGCTTCCCCTGGCTTCCCGCTGCCGAGGGACTCCGCTCGAGAGCCACAGCTTTCCAAGAAAAACGGGAGTGACGACAGCATTGACCTCTACGAGCTGGTCTGAACACTCAAGTGACAACGCAGCTTTGCCCAGAGTTAGAAGTGAGGAGAGATTTTAATAATTTTCATGGATACTTTTTTATATTTTCACAGTTACTTTCTTTTTACCAAATGATACCAGTTTTCCATCCACAGTAGCAATATCTTTCCTCCTTGGGTAAACTGAAGGAAAAAAGTATGTGGATTAACAAATGTGAAATAATAAGTGTTTTACAGGTGTGCCACACCTGTATGGAGTTTTGCCAAACTCTGTAACTGATCAGGTTATCAATAAAGTTTGGGAAGCCTTCAGACAAATCCTGTCACAATTAGCCAGCGCTCAGCACAGAGCAAGGACTTAGGAAGTGTCAGCTTCAGAGACGTCCCTGGCGGCCCAGTGGTTAGGACTCTGCGCCTCCACTGCAGGGGCCTGGGTCTGATCCCTGGCTGGGGAACTAAGATCCCGTGTGCCGCGCAGCGCGGCCAAAGATGAAAAAAGAAAACTTCGAAAGAAGTATCAGCTTTAGAACGCAGTACACTCTTAGGAGAGAAGGGGCCTGGGCTGGGATGGAAGAGAAGCAGAGGGCTCTGGCAAAGGGTGAGAGGAAGAGCCAACTTCCAAAGTCACCAGCGGCAGAAGAGCCAAGGGGCCCGGCCGGGGAAGAGCCGGGGTGGGTGTGGGTGCGGGCGAGGGGGCGGGAGCAGGTACCTTCCGAAGCTTTGGCCTGCTTGCTGATGTACTCCTCAATCTTCATCATGATCTCAGCAAACTGTTCGGGGAGGAGCGGAGAGTCAGAACCCGGGACTCTCCGGGCCGAGGAGCTGCTGCCCGTGTGACCCCCCGGGAGCTCCTCTCACCATCTTGCTGTCCCACAGCTTGGCGATGCTCTTGACCGAATCTCCGGAAAGGTCCAGCTGCGCCTCCTCCTGCACATCCTCGATCGCCGGCTCCTCCTCTTCCTCCCCGTAGCTGCCCCCTTCCTCCTCTTCCGCCGCCTCCTCGAGGTCAGCCAGGAGCTCGTCGGCCAGAGACATCCTGAGGCCTGCGGGGAGGGCGAGCGGGGTTCCCACTCGTTACTGGGAGAGGCCTCCCCTGCCAGATGGCCCCGGTCCTTCTTGATCAACCTCCCCAGCATGCAGGCTCCACAAGGACAGGTACACCCTTTCGCTTTTTTCTCTAGCTCCTCCCTGTGCCTGGTACATAACCGATACTCAATAAATACCTGCTCAATGAACCCATGAACCCGCTGCCCAGAACCAGATGGTCTCCAGTCATAACTCACACGACCCACCCTCCTCACCTTCACTTCACTGGACAAGACACTGTACGCCCCTCACACCACCACTTCGCCAAGACTTAAAGGATACGTCCCGTCCCTTGATAAGACCTCTCCTCACATCCCTTCCTTCCCCGGCCTAGCAGACGCCCCTCCCCGCCGGCTGCTGGGCCCCACATGGGTGACAGACATCGGGATCTCCTCAGCCATCAGGACAACCAGGCGGGGCCTCAAATGTCTGCAGCCTCCAGGCCAGTTGCCCCGGGCTACGAGCAGCTCCTCGTCTGCCCCCAGGCGCTGTACAGCATTAGTACTTAGGCTGCAGAGCACCACTCTACAGGGTGCGATACCCATCACTCAGCCCTCCCCAGGGCTTTTTTTTTTTTTAAATAAGAAACACTACCTCTTCCTGTTCTTCTCCTCTTTCAATGAGAGAGATGTGGGGGGAAGGGGGGAGGAATAAATGTGAGACTGGGATGGACACGTACACACTGCTATGTACAAAACAGATGACTAATGAGAACCTGCTGTACAGCTCAGGGGCCTCTACCCAGTGCTCTGCGAGGAGCTGCACGGGAAAAGAGTCTACAAAAGAACGAGTATACCGAGGACCTACTGTACAGCACAGGGAACTCTGCTCAGTATTTTGTAATAAGTATTTTTTGTAATAAGGGAAAAGAGTCTGAAAAAAAATAGATAGATACATATATGCATAACGGAATCACTTTGCTGTGCACCTGAAACTAACACAACATTGTAAATCAACTCTACTTCAATAAAAAAATGAAATTAAAAAAGAAATTAAAGGGCTTCCCTGGTGGCGCAGTGGTTGGGAGTCCACCTGCAGATGCAGGGGACGCGGGTTCGTGTCCCGGTCCGGGAGGATCCCATGTGCCGCGGAGCGGCTGGGCCCGTGAGCCGTGGCCGCTGAGCCTGCGCGTCCGGAGCCTGTGCTCCGCAACGGGAGAGGCCGCAACGGTGAGAGGCCTGCGTACCACACACAAAAAAACAAAACACAGGGGGACTCCCTGACGGTCCAGTGGTTAGGACTTGGCGCTTTCACTACTGTGGCCCCGGGTTCAATCCCTGGTTGGGGAATTAAGATCCTGCAAGCTGCGTGGTGCAGCCAAAAGAATAAAGAAATAAAATAAAATTTACAAAAAGACAAATGGAGGCTGCAAACCTCCATGTCCGCCGAGGCTACGTGGGTGACATAAGTGAGTGAAGCAGGCTGGGGGCTGGGTAACTGGAGAAGTGGAGCCTGGAGAGCTAGGGAATCATGCCTGATGTGAAAGCTCAGCTGACACGACGCTGAAGACACGCCCTGCCAGTGGGAACACGGGCTCCATGTTGCCAGGTTTTCTAATTTTTTTCAAGAAAAGTAAGAGAGTCAAAATTTTTATGTGTAACCGCCCAGTTTGAAAAGTCTCTTTTTAAGTGGCTAATTTAAGCAGACCACCATGGCACAGGCTAAACGAACACGATTACAGGAAATATTTGGCCCTTGAGCTGCTGGTTTAGGACCCCTGGATGTTCAGTTGTCTCTGAGCTCAGTCTCCCCTCATACCCTCCTTTCTCCCTAAGATGCAATGTCCGCTTTATACTCACTTCTCTTTATGACACAGCTTTTCCTTGTAGACGCACCCACGTTACCTCACACACACCTTTCTCTAAAACTCTCGTTACTCTCGCTTTCTCTGCATAAGAGGAACTCTTCCTTTATTGGACATGATCTGCTCTCCATACATAAGAC